>NC_136799.1:42359487-42366987 GCF_951216825.1 Electrona antarctica
ACAGGTCGGAATCAGGCAATCAAGAATGACATAACAGTCAAAACAGGAATATTCCAAAGAAGGACATCCATGACAACCGGGTGATGAACTGACAATGAGTGTTTGCACTGAGTCCAGTTTTATAGGGAGCAGGTTGATTGGAGAAGTGTTCACTGCTGGGCTGATGAGGAAGTTGAAGACAGGTGTGTAAATGGGACTGAGTGTGCTGGAATGGGATATGGGAGTGGCCAGGGTGGAGTCACAGACTGAGGGAGAGAGAGACATTATTAACACATTCTGCTAGGGGCCCAATGGGAACCCCTCAATGAGCCCTAGGTGGGTCCCCGGTCTTTGAGAATCACTGCCCCATGCATGTTATACTTCTTAGTACCACGATACAAGTTACATTTCACTATGCCGTCCTGTCATATTTGATTATGTGTTCCGTTCCTGCATGCCAGGGCGGCAGTGGTTCAGAGGTAGAGTGGCCGCAGCCTGGCAGAGAGGCCGGTGGGGAACCACGAGGCTCCCGGTTCGAACCCGGGCTCCCCCAGAGTTGGTGTCGAAGTGTCCTTGAGCAAGACGCTGAACCCCATAATTGCTCCCTATGTGCAGGTTGGTGCATTGCATGGTTTCCTACGCCCATCGGTGTGTGAATGGGTGAATGTATATGCACAGTCTATGTAAGGCGCTTTGGATAAAAGCACATTTACCATCTCTATTCTCCTTTCCCTATACACTCTAACTCTTTACAATGTCGTTGCATGCACACTCCCTAGAGGCCACGGACAAACCTTTGACCTGCTTTTTCCGCATCTGCCTTTTATAGCGGCACCAGGAGGCCGACTTTTGTAAAACACATTTTTTGATATTACTCCTCCAGATTCTGTCCAAAAATCTCACAAATCGTTACACAGTATCTCTATGGTCATGTGCTCAAGTCAGATCTGTCCGATATTTCATATTCCATCCTAATTGGCTATAATTGACACAGTTTGCAAGATTGCCCCGTTTTGAACAAAAGCCTCAAATCATGAACGCAGCGTGCAATTTACATGAAATCTTTCACACATTTTCTTACTAGGCTGAGGAATATATCCCACCCTTTTTACATTGGCCTATTATAGCGCCACCAGGAGGCCACAACCTGACCTGCCCTGGTGGAGACCTGTGCCCCGAGGGGCACTTTATCTAGTTCTAACTGTTTTCTCGTAAATTAATGCCCTACTTCAGTGGTTCCCAAAGTGGGGTCTTGGGACCCCCAGGGGTCCTTGAGGGAGTTCCAGGGGGTCCCCAGCTAAATGATAGTTTGGAACCAAATGGGTCTGTAACTCAGAGTCCATTTGGTTCCATTTGTACACTCTCAGAGTTAAATTAACATTTATTTTACAATATAAGTTGGGGTCCCAGATATAGAAATGCCATTAAATGGGGGTCTGTAGACTAATATGCATGTCGAACTGGGGGTCCTTGAAATTAAACGGTTTGAGAATCACTGCTATAGAGCCGTAAACATCTTCTCTGGCATATATTTTCAAATGGGGGTCAGCGGGATAATAAGTGTCAATTTGGGGGTCCTTGACATGAAAAAGCTTGGGAACAATAATCATTTCCCCAAAATTCATTTGAATATCTCTATTTGCATCTGATCCATTGCATCTGATCCCTGGCAGCATGTTGAGCCTCTCCCCGGGACAGGTTGATCTGTTCCAGCTCCTGCGTCACAGTTCTGCGCCAGGTGGTTTTGGGCCTCCCAGGTTTTCTTTTGCCTGGTGGTGTCCATCTTAAGGCCACCTATGTGATGCAGTCCCATGCTCCATCCTCAGTACATGTCCTATAGGCATCTCAGGCGTCTGTGTGTAATGTCCTTGGTATATGCTCCGGCTCCCTGTTTGTATGTACAGTTCATTGTTTGATATTTTATTCGGCCAAAAGATCTGACGTATTGGTCCCCTCTAGGGACCAATACCATACCTCTGTTTGCTGCAGTCCCCTCTACAGGGACCAATACCATACCTGTGTGCTTATACCTATAATAAGCCCCCTCTACAGGGACCAATACCATACCTGTGTGCTTATACCTATAATAAGTCCCCTCTGCAGGGACCAATGTCAACGGACATTTCTTGTCACAACACATGCGTGCCGCTAACAATCAGCCACACTGTACATTACGGCCACGCGCCGACGCCGCACTCGGCGTTCGCCGAGCCGATTTGCCCACAATCTAAATCAATTGTAAATCCATCCATCTCCCAGTGCCCGCCGCCTTTTTACCTCTCCCAGCCCTCCCATCTCGCTAAGGAAGCCATTACTCTCGGCTCGCGCGTGTAACCCGCGCGCCGAGATTGTACAATTAAAACCTTATTTCATGCTGAAGGGAAATTACATTTAATGAACGGCGGAGGGCCGGGCAACAACAGATGGTTCGTCTTATTGGAGGCACAAAGATAGGCTGGGTTTGTTTGAACGCCTTCAGATCAAATGCCAGCGGTTATCAATTAGGACGGGAAGGTATAGGTATAAGCTCCCGGCAACATGAAACAGGCGTCGGGGGCCGACAGGCAGGGGCCCGCTAGCCCCTCACCTTCACTGCTGCTGGTAATGAGGGGCCCCGCAGACGCATGTGGAAGCAAAGATGTTATGAAGCTCCGCAAAAGCGACGAGCAGTGCAAAACGGAGGCGGGCGCCAAAGGCGTCGGCGATGCATTCGCGTGCCACACGTTCGCCACTTTACCCCCTCTTTGCGACGTTGCAGATGTTGCGTATCTATAGTATAGCGGTAATTGAGGAATCTTCTGACGAGACGAGGACTGGTTTGTGGTTTATATGGTGCCGTCTCGTTTGTCCGCCCAGCACGCGTCGCGTGCCGTTTAGCACAAATAAACGATTGTTGCTTCAAAGTTGCACACTGTAAATGCTTTGTTTATGTTTAGATTTTTTTTTCTCCAGATGAGAGCTTATTCCTGCCAATGATACGGATCCTTCCAGCAAACCGAGGTGATGCTGGAAGCCGCCCGGTATGAGTGGGGCGGACGATTCTCGTCTCCCTTCATGTATACCGTTACCGTATACAGTCAGACACACTTTTAAACCATTTTGACCTGAGATCAGATTCTAAAAATGTCTTCTACATCCTGACAGTTTTCTGAAAAAGCTATGTTTCTATGTCAGTCGTTCTTCGATTTTTCAAAAATATCAGACCTACAAGCTTGTAGCGCGCCACTCGGTGGCGCGCTATGAGCTTGTAGATCTGATATTTTTCAATAGCTAAAGCATAAGATAATGCTAACACCAAAAGGGGTTCCTGCCCAAAATGGGTTAATTGAAACACAGTCAGGGAGTTTGGAGGAAGGGGGAAAAAAATGGGTAAGTTTTCCCTCATTTACTTAGTGTGCTCAATGTGTTCTTAATCATATAAGAATTACGGAGAAATAAGAATAATTAAAACATGGGGAAATTTCAATACTTTCGGGAAGAGGCTACTTCCGCGCGTCACTCCGCTTCAAAGAAAAAAGATAAATGATGATGCCATTAAAAGTGAACTAATTAAGGAAGGCTTCTTTTAAGAACTCATTAACTGCAACCTCATTTACATAATGATGCATATTAATTAAGTTTTAATGAATCTGAATTTCCACCAAGCCGCTTTTCTTTGGCTGTGGAACAAATTGAACAAATTATTTAAAAGTGTTCTTGAATCTACTTTTCACACCAAAGGGGGGGGGGGGGGGGGGGGGGGGGGGGGGGGGCGTTGGGGGGGGGGGGGAGGGGGGACGCAGTCATTTGTAGAAAATCATACTTTTTTTTTTCTCCCTTCCTTCCTTCAGCCTGGCCCATCTGTTAATTATTTTTAAATGTAATCATTTACCCTTTGTTTTCAAAACCTCGGAGATTCGCTCACTTTCCAACCCCCCCCCATCCCCCCCTCCCCCCAATCGGGGAGGTATATACGAGAGCTGCGGTAAATATTGCAGAGTGTATAAGTGTGAGTTGAATGATTAAACCATTCGGGACGGGAACGCGTCCGTGTCGCTTTAGCATTTAACCACTTTTAACCATTCAACTTAGCCGTTCAAAAATAGCATATCTACAAGCTCGTTTAGGGCATCACTCGGTGCCTCTGTGATCTTGTAGATCTGCTATTTCTTGTTTTAATCAAGTAAAATCTGAAAATGTGACGCAAATCTTTCAATATATGCTTTTCACGGCGAACGTTCTTAACTCAAATATTTGCTTCTGGGGCGGTCCCTGCATGCAGGAACAACATGTTTTCTGTTGGGGGTCCGGCAGTCAAATACATATCATTTTTGGGGTCCTTGTCTCCTTGACATGAAATTGTTCGAGCACCACTGATATAGAAACATAGGGTTTTTCAGAAAACTAATATCGAAGACATTTGTAGAAGCTGTTCTCAGGTCTAAATGAGTTAATTCATTGAGACCTGGAACGCATCCATGTCACGTTAGCGTTAGCGTTTTAAACATTATGTTATAATTTAGCTATTGAAAAATAGCAGATCTACAAGCTCATAGCGCGCCACCGAGTGGCGCGCTATGAACTTGTAGATCTGCTATTTTTAAAAAATCGTTAAAATGTGCCTCAAATCTTTCCGAAAATTGTCATGATTTAGAAAACTTTTTTTTTTAAATTTCGACGTCAGGCCTAAATGAGTTAAAAGGCTGTCGTTCCTTTTTTTCTTCTCCCCCCCAAACAGACAGGAGAGGAGACTTCAGATGAGAGATTGCGTCTCGGCTTGCTGTCATATGGGGATGTCAATCGCTTAAGGCTTCAATGGATCGTCTACCACGAACGCTCAACACACTCGACACTGTCAAGAAAAGAAGAAGAAAACAGTGTTTCACTTTAACTCTGAGGCTGTGCAAATATGACCAAATGGACCCTTTACGGGTCTAAGAGTTAACCCATTTTGACCTGAGATCAGATTCTAAAAATGTCTTCTACATCCTGACAGTTTTCTGAAAAAGCTGTTTCTATGTTTCTTCGAAAAGCTTTTCTTCGAAAAGCTGTTTCTATCGTTCTTCGATTTTTCAAAAATAGCAGACCTACAAGCTCGTAGCGCGCCACTCGGTGGCGCGCTATGAGCTTGTAGATCTGCTATTTTTCAATAGCTAAAGCATAACATAATGCTAACACCAAAAGGGGTTCCCACCCAAAATGGGTTAAGAGAGTCTAAGAGTTACAAACGTATAAATTAAGAGTAATTCATAATTCACAGTATAGGCCTATACGGTAGACGGCAGGGTTTGGAGTTTCGGCGTTTCCTGTTTTTTATTATTATTTTTTTAGGCGCATGTGACCGAGCTATACGGAATAACTTTCTTTGTTTTCCTTCTTTTTTAGCTATACCTCTCTTAACTGCGTCTTCAAATGGCGCTGGGATAATAACATCTGTATATATGTGGAATAAGCTGCAAGGTTGGAGGCAAAAAAATGATCGTATTCATGAAATACATCATTGATATTCATTACATGTGTTTAACTCACGCTGGCCATTAATTCTCATCAAGCCATATAACAAGAGGGAATGTTTACCTTATGGTTAATTGGCGGAATAGCCGCATTGATCGAAGGGCCATTTGTTTCCGAAATAATTGAATTAATTACAGAAAACTATATAGGAACAGAACAATACACACACACACACATGGGGGGGGGGGGGCATGTCTCAAGTTTGTAATAATATGGCATACAGTGGTTGCTCGTGTGCGTGTGTGCGTGTGTGTGTGTGTGTGTGTGTGTGTCTGATTTTCTGAGAGCAATAAAGAGCGGGGTGCATTTATTTCTGAGGGAATGAAGTCGACAGCTGGTGCTATATTTCACATGTTCATGTGTTTTCAGCCATGAGGAGAGAGGAGAAAAAACAACAACAAGGCAGAAAACGGTACAAGCCCGGCCTTGTTTTCCAGAGTCGCTCTCTTACAACACACGCACGCATGCACACACACACACACACACACACACACACACACACACACACACGCACACGCACACACGCACACGCACACGCACACACACACACACACACACATACATACACACATACACATACACATACACACATACACACACACACACACACACACACACACACGCATACACACAACACACACACCCATGTGTACGTGCGAGAGAGCAAGCACGGGCACACCCACCTGTTCAGCAGGTGAATTTGGGAATAGAGGAGGGGGTGCTGGGGCCCTGGGGACCGGCAGGTTTGGGAGGAGGGACCGCGCGGGGGTCTTTCACGGATAGGAGGAGGGTCCGGGCCACAGGAGATCGCTCAACATATTATGAGCCACCGTGCCGCAAATGCGCGCGTTCCCCCCACCCCCCCCAGGCCGGCGCGTCCCGGCGGATTGATTGGCTGAGAAAGCTCTCCCTCCGAGGGGCTGCAACCCCCCCCCCACTCCCCCCTGGCGATGGGCCTGGAGGGACCACCCTTCCGTCATATGGTGTGGCGGCTGCCACGCACGCACGCACGCACGCACACGTGCACACGTGCACACACACACACACACACACACACACACACACGCACACACACACACACACACACACACACACACACACACACACACACACACACACACACACACACACACACACACACACACACCCTCCTGATCTCCCTATACCATCCCGCCAACGCCGCCACGGGTGCCGGGCCGGGTATATACTCCCGGCGACGCGCCGCATCGTGCCACCTACCTCGGGGGGAGCGGAGGAGGGGGTAAGGTCAAGGAGGGGGGAGGGGGGATTCAGACGAGACGAGCCGGCGACGCGGTGTGTGTAACCGAAAATGGAAAGCAGATGTTCGTTAATTAGGGGAAATGTGACTGACAAGACTCGAGCGTCGAGGTACACGGAGCTCGCGCCGGCGCCGAGCAGCTGTTGTTCTATACCCCCGACTTCATTGTCAGCCTCGTACACAAGTCACAGCTTCCCCGCGGAGCGCGTGGGGCGTGGGGGGGGCTGGGCTGCGGCGCTAGAACGGCGACAATTATCAAAATAGAATTAAAGCTTGATTGAATCGAGCATATTTTCTCCTGAATATGTTTTTTGGGGGTGCTTTTTTCCGTCTGTGTGTGTGTGTGTGCGTGCGTGCGTGCCGACGACACACAGATATCCTCCCGCCATCCTCCAGACTTTTTGCATTTTTATTTTGCTCTCCTTTCACCCCCCCTTTCCGCTCTCCCCCTCCCCTCCCCCTCTCCCCCCCCCCCCCCCCCAGCCCTTCCTCCGGTGTGATCGTCTCGCCATCTTAGCAGCTGTGTGAAAGTGTTGCAAAAAGGAGTCGATGAAAAAAGGAAAAAAAGTACGAAGAAAATCTCTTATTTGGGGAATCGCACATTTCCCTGGATCACCCCCACACCCATCCACCCAAACCACCCACCCCCCTATCTCCCTCTCTCCACGTCAGATAAAAGTATAGCCCCCCCTCATCCCACCCTTTTCGCTCTGCCTACCCCCGGAATATCACTCGTGTTCAATTGTTGA
>NC_136799.1:42371987-42386987 GCF_951216825.1 Electrona antarctica
TCTCACATGTCTCCCCCCTGCTCCGCTCCCTGCACTGGCTCCCGGTCGCTGCCCGCACAGAATACAAAACTCTGATGTTGGCATTTAAAGCAACCAAAGGTATGGCTCCCCCATATCTTGCCAGCATGATTGAACCCTACAAACCCTCCCGCGCACTCAGATCAGCCAACGCAGGGAAGCTGGAAGTACCCTCACTAAAAACGCCGGGACAACGCTCCACACGTCCCAAACTCTTCTCCCTTCTGGCCCCAAAACTGTGGAATGCACTTCCCGTTGCAATCAGAACTGCAGCATCACTCCCGATCTTCCGCCGTAGTCTGAAAACCCACCTTTTCAGACTCCATCATGGCCCATAGCACTTACCCTACCCCCTTAGACAGCACTTCTTAGACTTATATAGCATTTGAAACAGACTTATAGCATGTCATGTAGACAGCACAATAAGTGCATTGTATGTAGTCATAGCACTTCATAGTATATATGTACAGCATAGTATAGCACATATGTGTAGTTTATATGTATAGTGTCATTATATAGATATGTTCTAGTTATAGTTTATATGTATAGTGTCATTATATAGATATGTTCTAGTCACGGTCTTAGCTTACGCATGTTTCGCGATAAATGCATTTTGTTACATATGTGATGTATTCCCATGCTTTTTGTTCTTGCCTATTGTAAGTCGCTCTGGATTAAGAGCGTCTGCTAAATGCCTAAATTGTAAATTGTAAATTGTGTGTGTGTGTGTGTGTGTGTGTGTGTGTGTGTGTGTGTGTGTGTGTGTGTGCCATGGCCAGGGGCCCTGTTAAAGGCCTCGTACTGGAAAAAAGTACTCAAATGTATTTATAAAGTGAACGTATCAATATGTGTATAAAAATACTCCGTTACAAGTAAAAGTGAGGAATTGAAAATGTACTTGAGTACTCGGGGAAAAAATGCACACAAAGTGCACAAAGACCCGAGCAACGTGCGCACCTGCAATACGAACACTTCACCTCTAGGCAACGTTTGGGTCAAAGACCTCCTTCAGGCATGCTGAATAATAGCCACACAGCCATGCACATACATCCACAACAACCAATCACAATCGCCCTCGTTAATATATAAGGACGAGACCCATAGCAGGTGGTGAGCTCATTTGATTAAGTGATCACATAGTCTAAGCCCTATACAGCAATTAATACACATCTTCAATTAACTATACATAACTGGTATAGTTAATACATGCATGTGCATTCTTTCTGAGTGCGTTGGGCCCTGCCTATACGCACGCGTCTCACAGCCTGTCAGCAAGACTTTGCTGCCAAACATTTACTTGAGTAAAAGTACAAAAGTATAGGCTATTGGCATCAACATGTAGGCCACTTAAAGTATACAAAAAGTAAAAGTAATCATTAAACAAAAGGTCCAATTTCAGATCTATAAAAAAAATATTTTGAAAATATAGCGGTCCTGGCGTGGAAATCGGTCGTCCGACCATGGGTAATTTGGGTATACGGGCGAAAGACGAATCAAAACATCATCTATTTCAAGTGGCCAAAATGTATAGCGCTGAAGTAGTTAGTTGATAATGAAAATCTACAAAGTAACTATAGTAACTAAAGCTTTCAAACAATAGTAAATATGCAATAGTTGCCTCTGAGATGTAGTGGAGTAGAATGAAAAGTACTGGACATTGGAAATACTCAAGTGAAGTAGGCCTACAAATTCCTAAAACAAATTACTTAAGTACAGTACTCGAGTACGTATACTTAGTTTACACCACTGGTGTAAACTAATAACCTATATACAGTATCATTTATTTGTGTAAATTGGTAGCCCCAGGCCTGGGCCATGGCTCAGTGGTCCAGGCACCTTGGCTGGTAATCCAGTCTGGCAGTGTGCCGCGGGTTCAACTCCCGATCCCGACAGCCTTTACTGCATGTCTTCCCCCCATCTCTCTCCCCATTTCCTGTCAGCCTACTGTCTGTCCCTCCATAAAAAAATATAAAATAAAGGTGAAAGCCACAAAACAAAACATTAAAAAAAAAAATTGGCAGCCCAGGACTCGTGGTAATCAAAGGCCCTTAGTGGGCACTGGCCCCATTAGACATGCAGTCCGTGTAAGAGATTTAAGTGGTTCAAGCCGCGACATCTTCGTCGTGTCCGAGGGTGAACCCGGCGCGGCCTCTCGCCGTGACGGAATGGGGGCTGACTTCTCGCATGTCCAAGCTCTCGGTGGCCGTCCTTTATTTCCCCCCCCCCCCCTTTGGGGGCCTATAAGTGTGAGCATCAGGCAAGTGCTGGGCCTCGTTAGCCCCCGCGGGCATGTGTGTGCGTGTGTGTGTGTGTGTGTGTGTGGGGGCGGACACACACTCTCTGGCCACATGTCCGGGCCTATCAGTCCACGCCTGGCTGAAGGCCGCATGCCAGAGCAGCTGGATGCACAGAAGGAGCCGGCCAGCCGGTCGAATTATACCCCGGCCAGGGCCAGCCCGTACGTCGTGCAGCCATGCAGGGCGTCATGATCACGCGGCCTGACTGACTGCGACGGGGCTGTGGGGCCATTATCGCCCAGCGTCCGATGCGAGGTGTCAGGCTAGGGCTGGCCGCTGCATGGCCATTTGGGATGACACCCTCCTCCAGTGGCTGTAGCACGGGGGTGAGGCGAGGCGAGGCGAGGCGAGCCATGCGCGGGTCCTGGCGCTTCTCTGTCCCGTCTACTGGGACAGTGGTTCTCATCCTGTGAGTCGGGACACCTATATAGGGGGGTCCATAATGTGATTTTGGGGGGGCTCCCCAGATGAGAGTAAAGTGACAAAAAAAAAAAAACGTGAAAAAAAGACCATTACAGCATCAAAAGTAATCAACAAACTATATGAAGTTATGAACTGGTCAAACACTGGTCAAAAATTAAGTACCACAGACGAATAACAGTCCACACTATTGATCCATAATATATAAATGATAGATAAGGGTTCAGGACAACGAGGCCTTTTCGTGGAGGGGTCAGTCTGAAATTTGGACTTAGACTGTTTTTCGTCTGTGGTACTATATAGGCTATGAGAAAGAAAGAGGCAATTGAACAAACCCATGGCTCCTAGTGACATGGACCGTCGGATACAACTAACCCATGGTTCCTGTGAGGTTATAAGTTTAGGGTTTGGTTCTTGGGTTAGGGTCGGTTTGTTAGTACGTCGGAACCAAACACATGCACCCGTTCCACAAAGACTGTACTGACACAAAAAATAGGCTACAATATAACAGGATTAAAAACATGAATCAAAAATACTGCCGAAACACGTCACGGTTCTCAAATAAACATGAGAAATTGCATCTGAGTAAGTATTTTGGAGTTGCCGCAAGAGCCAACACTTGACTGCCGACCTGGATCTATACTTCGTTTTAGTGTGTTGCACGATGGATGCACGTCCGGCTGGGGCGGCCATCTTAAATGCTAAATAATTAGCGTCAAAGCTATAGCGAGCTAAAATGAGTCCATCCTTGCTCTAGAAAGCGCCAATGTTCCAATGGAGATCACCGGATAGATTTAGAGTTATTCAGCTTTTTAGTCTGGCTGTAGACAAGCAAGTGAACGGCAGTGCACGAAACCTGTCTAAAGTGTCTAGGATCGCTGAAGAAGGAAAGGCCAAGCAAAACAAAAAAAAAGAAGAAGAAATCAGCATTGTATGTGTCGTGTGTGAGCGAAAAGTGTGTTCGACAATTCACACTGCATCCGCGCACATGTTTAAACCACGTGCATGTGTCTACGCTTGTGTGTGCGCATGTGTGTGTGTGCGACTGTGCGTGCGACTGTGCGTGCGTGCGTGCGTGCGTGCGTGCGTGCGTGCGTGCGTGCGTGCGTGTGCAAACTGCGCGAGGCCATCTCCAGTTTTGACCAACGTCCTCCAGGCTGTGTCCGTCCGTCCGTCCGTCCCGCCCACGAGACAGCTTGGAACCCAGCCTGGCTGTAATGGGACAAATTGGGCTATGATCGCCTGTGACAGAGAAGCCTCGCGCCTTTTGACCGACTATACGCCCCGGGCCGTGTCCAATACCCCCCCCAACCCCACCCCACATCATAGGCTAACTGCAGAATATGGTGGAAAATGTAATTAATTAACAGTGAGTGAACACGCTGGACGAGAGCTGGACATTACGGCGTTCAAAGCTGAAGAGGGTTGACATACGCTATGGCTATAGGCTCTGTGGCCACTCTGTGTGTTTGCGTGTGTGTGCGTGCGTGTGTGCATGCGTGTGTTTGTGCGTGCGTGCGTGCGCGTGTGTGTGTGTGTGTGTGTGTGGGGGGGGGGTGTGTTTGTGCGTGTGTGCGTGCATGCATGCATGCATGCGTGTGTGTGTGTGTGTGTGTGTGTGTGATGTGTGCACATGCATGCTCATTGCTCATGTCCATTTTACGGTAAGAATCTGAAAAGGAAAATAGAGCATGCATTTATGTGTCTGAGTTAATATACTCTGCGTGCGTACGTGCGTGCGTGCGTGCGTGCGTGCACCCCCCCCCCGGTTCACGCGGGCCTCTGGACAGTGACGTTATTTCCTCTGACCAGCGAGCAGCGGGACGGCGGCTGACCCTAATTGCTGTAATTCGGCGTTCTAGCCACACCGTGCGGCTGTGCTCGCCCCGGACCCCTTGGATCCGTCAGCCACGATTGGCCAGCTCCAGATCAAAAGACAACCTCCATTAGGATGGCCCCCGGGCCAGGGCCATGCAGGACATGAAGGGCCAGAGATAATGAACATGCCCAGATAAACGCTCCCATTAAGGAGGCTAAACACACTAACCGGCCATGCTGCGTCCACAATGTAGGCCCGGGGGCGTAGAGAGGGGCCGACGGAGGGAGGGAGGGAGGGAGGGAGGGAGGGAGGCACGCAAAGAATGGACAGAGAGACAGATACATGGCTTTATAGACAGACAGACAGACAGACAGACAGACAGACAGACAGACAGACAGACAGACAGACAGACAGACAGACAGACAGACAGACAGACAGACAGACAGACAGACAGACGGGCAGGCAGGCAGATGGATTGCTAGATCATTTGTTCTCAATGGGGGAGACCCCCCGGGATCCTTGAGGGGATACCAGGGGGTCCCCAGAAGAAGAGGAAAAAAAGTGAATATAGCATCACAATAATTGTAACCACCATATTTTATACTACTGGCTATTCAAAAAATAATTTAAAAAAACAAGCTCAGAGCGTGTTATTTCGCCATAATTATTAGTAGTCGTATTATTATATATTTTTAGCAAACATATTTAATTCAAATCTTTGTTTTTCTTTAAGGTCTCTGTCACGAAATATTTTTAAGATGTGGGTCCGCAGCCAAAATTCTCAAACTTGTGTATTTCTGAGTGTATTTCGATGCTGTATTTGGCTGCCAAATACAGCATCGAAATACACAAGTTTGAGAATGACTCAGACAGACAGACAGACAGACAGACAGACAGACAGACGGACGGACGGACGGACGGACGGACGGACGGACGGACGGACGGACGGACGGACGGACGGACGGACGGACGGACGGACGGACAGACAGACAGACAGACAGACAGACAGACAGACAGACAGACAGACAGAAGTGACAATAATGCACATGGCCATAAAAATACATTTCCAATGTGCCTCATTGCAGACAGGTCGACAAAACGAACGGTTGTGTGCGTGCGTGCGTGCGTGCGTGGGTGCGTGCGTGCGTGCGTGCGTGCGTTTTTAATGTAATTGAATAGGTGGTCTCTGGAGAGGCAGTTAGCAATGGTGGCACATGGTGCTTAAGCCTGGGCTGCTGTTAATCATGACGCAGATACGCACAAATGACATGTCGCATGCAGCCAAAAAGCCAGGAGGCAGGATAGTACAACCCAGTGCACGGCTCTGTCAACCATCGGACAGCAAGCAAACCGTCCCACGCATAGAACAGCAGTGGTGGAAAGTAACTAAGTACATTTACTTAAGTACTGAACTTAAGTACAATTTTGAGGTGTTTGTACTTTACTCGAGTATTTCCAATTTTCAGTATTTTTACTTCTACATATCAGATCCAAATATTGTATTTCTACTCCACTACATTTATTTGAAAACTTCTAGTTACTTTTCTTTGATTATTATTATTACAAAACATACAGTACTAGCTCTATATTTTGTCCATTTGAAAATAGCCAAACAGAATCGTTTTTTTTTAAACGATTTGTATACATTTGAAAACTTGAAATTGCACATTCTGCAGAGTACTTTTATGTGTTGGCACTTTACGTATACATTGTGATTTCTACTGTATATTGCAGCATTGATACTTTTATGTTGAACTAAATAACTTGATGCAACTTTTAATGTTGTATATTGCCCCTCTAAGTAAAACATCTGAGTACTTTTCCCAAGTGGTATACCATAATATAGAGAGCTGTTAGTTATTGTCTAACTGTTAGGCCTGACTCACACCTTCGCAAGAGATTGATGTATGCTTGTTGTATATGAGACTTATTGACTGATGCAAGCTCACAATGCATTTCCAATGGGAGTCACATGGTTTGACACAACATTTGTTTTGTATGAGGGGGTGGGGGGCAGTCGAAACACAGCTGAAAGCCGTACAACACAAATGTTGTGTCAAACCATGTGACTTCCATTGGAAATGCATTGGGGCAAGATGTAAACAAACCCTTTCATACATCTAGCATGCATCAATGTTGTATGCTAGATGCGAAGGTGTGAGTCGCCCCTTAGACAATTAATTCAACTGACTTCAGAAACCAACTTATGGGCCTGGGCCGTGGCTCAGCGGTCCAGGCACCTTGGCCCGTAGCCCAAGCCTGGCAGTGTGCCGCGGGCTCGACTCCCGACGCCTTTGGCCGGGGGGCCCTTTCACCCCCCCATCTCTCTCCCCATGTCCTGTCAGCCTACTGTCTGTCCCTCTATAAAAAAAATAAAAAATAAAGGCGAAAGCCACAAAAAAAAACATTTAAAAAAAATAAACCAACTTATGGTGCCTTCAGTATAAATGTAACTACTTTAACCATGGCATCCCATGTTGGTCATCAAGTCATATGAGCACAAAAAATATATATATTTCACATTCACGTTGTTTAATATTCCAAGTAATACAACACATCTTAATACAATGGAGTAAAAAAAGTGAATGCCTTATATGGTATCCTATGAAATGCATATTCTGCACAGCTTTGCTTCTGGTTACTAAAACACAAAAAGCCATGTTCTGCTTATTGATTCATACAATATCATACGGAAATAGGTTAACTTATCATGACTTGACTACATCTGCCAATTTGCCGTTAGATCAGATTGTGCTACTTTTGCTCTGTAGGTCCGAGATGGAGGCGTACTGATTGGACAGGCCGATCAGAAATGCAGATTTCACAAGTTCACTGAAATGAGACTCAATCTAACTTATAACACCGTCACTGCTGCCACTGACGGCTCGCATGCATGTCCCAAGGGGATAGCGACGGACAAAGAGACAAACCCCTAATTATTCTACATTTGTCAATCAGACACTCAGAATAATCCAATAATGCAAAGGCAAAGCCAACTAGACAATACACTGACACCACGCTAGACAGGAACGCCCAAAAACGTCACATCCGGTTTTAGCCTGGAATTTTCTATGGCTGCCAATGCAACTTGGTCCAATCCTTAATCACATACGGACAAACATCTATGCCGATGCTATCTAATTTGCGGAGGTAGCGTGCCTTGTCCACGGGCAACAGATCTTTCAACGTATGGCATTGCAAATACGTTTGATAATCGCTACTCTGCTCAATATTGTTTTGAAAATGCCGCAAATTGCATTGCAGTGAACGAGCGCAAATCACAACTTCCCCCGGTTGTGGGTGGAGTCACAGTTTGAGGCGCTGTTGACGCGCCGTGGTGTCAGTGTATATGCTGCATGGGTGAGCTGAAAGCAGCTGTAGAAAGAAAGAAAGAAAGAAAGAAAGAAAGAAAGAAAGAAAGAAAGAAAGTTATGAAGATAAAATATCTTACCCAAGTCCTGCTCTAAAGTAGCTAAGGAGCAATAATGTTGTCTTTATAATGCTTGCATTTTTCTACCAATACATCAGTGGAGATTAATAAGACAATAAAAAAATAATAGATGCTCCCAGACATGATTACTGTGTTTGCTTTACTGAATGACAAGGCCACAGGTTAAAGATGGCAACAATGCTAATGAGTGCTAAACCGTTTCAGCTGTGATTGGCATAGCAGTGTCGTTTGCTGCCCACATCATGAAAATAAATGACTCCCTACTCCATACTGATGAGTAAGTGGGGAAAGAATGAGAGAATGCATGGTCCTCTTTACTAAACCAACAATGCTGCACAGTCAAATAGTTGGTAGTTGGAGGTCTCTCTTACTTCTGTAGGGAGTAAAAACAAATCAAATCTGTAATCATGAGTAATTATCAGCTGTGCAATGTTTTATTGTTCTTGTAGTGTATTGTACTGTATGTGTTTTGTATGTATAGTTTTACTACCATTTTTAAGAGCATGCTCAGGGACTATATGTAAATTAGCTTATGGCTAACTCTGGCCCATTACATGGATGTGAAAACTGACGTGTTGATTAATGAACATTGTCCCGGTCAAAGAAAGAAAGAAAGAAAGAAAGAAAGAAAGAAAGAAAGAAAGAAAGCTATAATAGCCCAGAGTTAGTGTTCCTACAGATGCTAAATAGGAAAGTCCTCCTTTATTGTTTTGATTGATTGAATAGTTTATTGAACATAAATGTTAAAAAAGTAGTGTACAGTCTAGATAGCACCAAAAATGACATGAAGAATAACGACACAATTCAATAGCAGATATGCAGCTCTGCATATTTATCTCTGTGTGAGAGGTTGTGGCTTTGATCTCCTCATTCACATCTGGACTGGAATGCCTGCATTGTAAAACACACACACACACACACACACACACACACACACACACACACACACACACACACACACACACACACACACACACACACACACACACACACACACACACACACACACACACACACACACACACACACACACACACACACACACACACACAAACACTGTATAGCTAGTAGGTACATGACCTCTGTGTTTCATTTAGGTATACAGTAGGCATTTGGCTGTTAACCGGTTGAACCCTAGCCCCTTAAGGGACTGACATTCAGGGAAAATAACAGTGAAATGTCACATTAAATTTGCAGCGCAAACAGGAGGTCTAGCTAGTATAGAGCCCTTGGGAATCCGGTCAAATACAGTAATGTATAGACTATAGTTTAAGACAAGCGGTTAAATTATGGATTGTGGACAGAGTATGCGGCTATACAGTATATAAAGACAATCACAACATTGTGCCATGATCTGTTCTGTCATATAGGATTAGCAGATTCATTATTTTATTTAAGTGTTTCAGGTTTTCAGTACAATACACAAACAATACAAATAAAAAATATATACACAACACAAGCATATAATATACAAGCATACAACACTGCTGTTCGGCAATGTTCGGCGAAGGGATTTGGTGGTGAGGGAGAACAAGAGGGAGCCACGTACAGAGCCCTGGGGGACCCCGGTCAACGAAGACATTTGTCTGGGCTCTATTTCTGTCCATGCTAAACCCCTTATCCCTAAAATACTTTTTGACTATTTTGAAAAAAACATTTTTGAATAGCTAAAATGGCCAATCTACATTGACACGTTGTGAGCTTGTAGATTGGCTATTTTAACAATTCAAAAAGATCTTTCAAAAAAAATTAAAAAAAAACGGCATAGGGTATGGCCCCATTTACACTCACAGCCAAATCTAGTCTGCATCAGATCTGTGCCAAATCCAGATTGGAATCTGATTTGATTAAATATGTCTAAATGCAGACAGGTCACACACATGTCACATTTTTTTGGTCCAATGTGACTTGAGCCACATTCAGAGTTGGTTTAAAATCTGATTCAAATCTGATTTCAGGAGATCTGTCTCAGTCTGTAAATGATCTAAATCGGATTCCATGTGACTTGTGTATGTGACTTGTTTGCGTTAAACTTATTTAAACAAATCAGATTCCAATCTGAATGTGGCACAGATCTGATTCAGGCCAGACTGAACACACAGATCTGATTCAGGCCAGACTGAACACACCAGATCTGATTCAGGCCAGACTGAACACACAGATCTGATTCAGGCCAGACTGAACACACCAGATCTGATTCAGGCCAGACTGAACACACAGATCTGATTCAGGCCAGACTGAACACACAGATCTGATTCAGGCCAGACTGAACACACAGATCTGATTCAGGCCAGACTGAACACACAGATCTGATTCAGGCCAGACTGAACACACAGATCTGATTCAGGCCAGACTGAACACACAGATCTGTGACGGATACGATCTGGTCACTTGCAAATTATGCAGTGTGAATGTTCGGGCCAAAATATCCGATTTGAGAAATGCATGCAGATTTGAACCAGATTTTACTGTGACTGCAGTCTTAAAACAATGTAAACTGTGATAATGGGAGGCCTGGAGATGTATCTCTCTCTCTCTCGTGGCACAGGGACGTGCGACAGCAGTCTTACCACAGTCAATCAGGACAGCAAACAAACAAGGCGGACTATAAGCGACATCGAGACAGATCTAGCCTCAATCTCCACCGTCCGCCGTTGTGGAGAATTTGTTTTTCTTTCTTAAGTACAATTTTGAGGTATTTGTAGGTCTACTTCACTTGAGTATTTCCAAATTTCCAGTATTTTTACTCCACTACATCTCATGAGGCAAATATTGTACTTTTACGCCAAGCTACATTTATCTGAAGACTTTAGTTACTAGTTTGTAGATTTAGATTATTATAAAACATAGGCCTATACCACTGCAGCCCTATTATATCAGCCATTTGAAAATAGCCGACTTGTAGACTTTTACTTGTAATGGAGTAGTTCTACATCGCAGTATCGGTATACTTTTTACACAAGTATTTTTTCCACCATGTTTTCCCCCTCTTGCGGGCATTCTCCGGTTCCTCATATTATGCACGTGCACAAATTGATTCCCTCTTTACAAGCGAGCATAACGACCGCGGCGACAGCAATACCTGTAAAGTGGGGGGATAATTGCAGCGGCAGACACCCCCCATCGGGCCCCCCCTCCACCTCCCCTCCCCTCCCCCTCCCCTCCCCCTCCCCTTCCCAGCAACATGCCGTTTCAGCCTCTATAGCGCTCAACGCCTTCACACCAATGAGGCCCGGAATTTGATTAAAATTACAGTTCATTTTGCTCCAGTAGTCTAGGCCTACTTCATCTATTAAAGATAAGAGACTTGTATGTCTCTCTCTCTCCTATATATATATATTATATATACACGCACGCATGCACGCACACATGCTCACACACACACACACACACACACACACACACACACACACACACACACACACACACACACACACACACACACACACACACACACACACACACACACACAGAAGGGCCGGTACAATTTAACAGTGCTACCCCGCTGCTATAGGCATGAAAGAGAACAGTGCAGGGCTCCTCTCCATCATTTGCTATACCTTTACAAAGCTGCCGCCGAGGAGTGTGGGTAATGTGTCTTCTTCCATTTCTTTCTTTCTTTCTTTCTTTCTTTCTTTCTTTCCTCTCTCTCTCTCTCTCTCTCTCTCTCTCTCTCTCTCTCTATCTCTCTCTCTCTCTCTCTCTCTCTCTCTCACACAAAGACAGACAGACAGACAGACAGACAGACAGACGAATCAGATGTTTCATTTGTAGTATCACGCACGCACGCACGCACGCACGCACGCACGCACGCACGCACGCACGCACACGAGGCAACATCGTTGCCCGAGTGCAAACTTGTGTTACAAGTTATACAACACGCCTGTACACGCAAGTATAGACGATGTGGCAATGCCTTCAGACATAAACCAACTCAGTCATAACCTCTGGCGTTCAGAAGGATACAGTGCTGTGATCATGCTTGATCATTCGGCGTTGAAGCTTACCACTCGCCACCAAACACAATGGAAATGATGACAAAACCAGGGATGTTCAGCAGCTGTTGGGGCTACGGCACATGTGAAATAAATTACAATAGCCACGCTTCAGTCAGTCATAATATCTCATGACTGAATCCGTCTTTGAAAGTTGTCTACGTTGTCTCTTTTCCTTAATATTATCTCTTTTGATCTGTGATTATCTCTCTCACTTATTAACTTCGATTTGTTATTATGCCGATGATGAAATGAAGATGTTCAAACAACGACACACGCAAATCCGAGACAAAAGGCTCCCCGAGTCTTTACAGTGATCATTGTGTCTCATTAGCACAGATTTCACACAACAAGGACCGGAGAGTATATATATATATATATCAAAGGCGCTCAAGTCGAGGCGCGACTTTCACCGGAAGTCATCAAATGAGCCGAGCGTCGGAGAGGAGAGAAAGTCCCCGAAGTTCCAAACAACTTCTCTGAGAGTGGCGGCGGGGGGTTGGGGGAGGGTGAGGACTGAAAAAAAAACGAGAAACAAAAGAGAATAGGACAAGTTTCCGCGCTTGTGAAGTACGAAGGTAAAAGCTATGCAGATGTCTTTCACTTTTTTCCCCCCTTCTCTCTCCTTTTGCGTTTCTTTCTTCTTATCCCTCCATTTTCCCAGGTGACAGGTATGTCAGGGCACCTGAAAGCCCCCTTGCAGTATAATTACACGCCATTCCTCTATCTTTTCCCCTCTAGCAAAAAGAAAAAAAGAAAAGAGAAGAGAAGAGGTGTTGCTCGGTGCAGGAGCGTCGGCGCGCTATCAGATCCAACCCGCGACTCGAGCACACGGCAACCCTGGGGAATCGCATCGGCAACAAAGCCCCCCATCTCCTCTCGCCTTTAACCCATTCGGGGCGGGAACCCCCTTTTGGTGTTTTACACATTGTGTTATACTTTAAAGCTATTGAAAAATAGCAGATCATAGCGTGCTACGAGCTTGCAGATCTGCTATTTTTGAATATATATATTCTTTCAGAACAAATGTTTTTAACTCAAATATTTTCTTCTTGGCGGGGGGGGGGGGCACAACATATTTTCAGATGGGGGTCGGCGGTCAAATACAGATAATTCTGGGCGTCCTTGACATGAAAAAGGTTGAGCACCACTGACACATAGAAACATATAGGGTTTTCAGAACACCGTCAGGATTTAGAAGACATTTTTAGAATCGGCCTCAGGTCTAAACGGGTTAAATATCTCTAAGTACAACTGCCCCCCCACCCCCACCCCCTCCTCCCAGCCCCCTCTTACCCCCGCTACCACACCCCATCGCTCCAAGCCTTTCTCCTTCTTCTCCGCTCCCCTCTGTGTCTCCAACACACACACAAAACAAGAAGAAGTCTGTTGTTTTCAGGGGTTTCTTTTTTTAATGTACCTATATGTGGCGACTGACTTGGAGTCAGGTGAATGGCACCAAAGCCTTAACGACGAACTCGTTGCTCCTGAGTGGCACGAGGATGATGATGATGATGATGATGATGTCCCCCATGGGTAGCAGCCCCCGCTTTTTTTTTTTTTTGCATTTTGAAGTTGATGGTCTGATGTTTGGGAAGTATTTTCTTCACGAGGAGAGAGAGAGAGAGAGAGAGAGAGAGAGAGAGATATGACCCTGTGTGCCACTTATAAGTGATCACAGGCCCAACCGCATGCCACAGATGATCGCACGACGGACGGACGGACGGACGGACGGACGGACGGACGGACGGACGGACGGACGGACGGACGGACGGACGGACGGACGGACGGACGGACAGACAGACAGACAGACAGACAGACAGACAGACAGACAGACAGACAGACAGACAGAGGCAGCACAAAGATGTCCGAAATATTCTGCAAATCAAGGAGAGTGAAGACAAATGTACGATCGCGTGTCATCGTACGATCGCGTGTCATCGACGGACGGACAGACGGACGGACGGACGGACGGACGGACGGACAGACAGACAGACAGACAGAGGCAAGGCAGCACAAAGATGTCCAAAATATTCTGCAAATCAAGGAGAGTGAAGACAAATGTACGATCGCGTGTCATCGTAGCGAGCCCAACTTTAACTCCTGTTTATTGTATAACTTTTTGTTTCTCTCTCCTTGCAAAGGTCTTGTATTTAGTCATGTTGTTTGTTTCAAAAGTAATTTATTTTCCTAATGCAAGACTTAATTGCAATTTGTTGTTTGTGAACCCCAACATGACCCGGAGAGATTAATTTAGCTCATTACTGTGTGTTATAATCAATAAAGTCTTTAAATTGTCAATTTGTACGACTACATTTTAAACTATTAACATGTTTGCTCCGTTTTGAGAGAGGCTTAACGCTTAAATTATCTTTTTTCCCCCTTTTTTAAAGTTATTATTTTTATTGAAGAAGATAATGCATCTGCCTAGTAATTAAATTACAGTCGACAATAAGACCATTGTAGCCTAAGCCTAAACTGCTGTAACTGTGCCTGGACATGGACAAGTTTGCTGTCCATATCTGACACGTTCGGTACAGTAGTGGTCCTCCGGAGTTATTGGCACTTCGGTTTCGACGAGCCAGAACTGGTTTCCTGAGTATTTACATTCGAAAACCGTTATTTCTTTGCGCGGAACATGAGCATTATTTACGCGTTTGTTATAGTTCGCTTTTATAGCCACCTCTATAAGCTTCTCTTATAAAGCGTGGCGGTGCTAAATGCTAAAGGCTCGCCGTGTTAGCGAGGGCGTGTGCTAACGGCAACCTAACTAGGTCAAACTAACTCCCCCCCCCCCCCCCCCCCGTAAAGAACAAAACTCGGGAAAACTTTACGTTGTAGAAGCCGTCACAGGAAAGGGGGGAAGGGGGAATAGAGACGAGGGAGAACAAACAATGCACTTGTCACAAACCTGACACCTTTCTCCTCTTCAGGAGGAAGGAAGGAGGAGGAAGAAACATCTCCAAAGCAAAGCTGGCGTTTCATTGAGGTGAAGTGTAT
>NC_136799.1:42391987-42401987 GCF_951216825.1 Electrona antarctica
GCTGTAACCTTTTTGTGTTTTCTCAGTAAAATCTTTTTAAGAAAAGTTATTTTTGTCTTGTCGTTTGTTTTGTCTTTTTATGAGGTCTAGTCCACCAAGTGGTACATTTTGTCAAGAACATTTAGACGGAGTGCCACTATACACACTCTAAACCAGAACTTCTTTCCCCTCAAACCAGAAGAATAATACCTTCATAATAAAAGCGTGACTCTCTCTCTCGTATAGCCTGCGACGAGAATAGAATTTCCCTGTGGGGATAACAAAGGTATACAGACACTAAATAGTCTCTGGAAAAGCATACTCACATTTATATTTATTTTGTATTTTAGAAATCAGCGAAACTACGTTTTTATTTAAGGTATTATTCACCCGGTTTGAGGGAAAGGAAGTTCTGGTTTGAGGGTTCCGGCCTGGTTTGTTGTGGTGCAGTATGAAGTTTGACAGCAAACTCTTAGTCTTTTGAACACACCATTTAGTTTTAGTCCCATTTAGTCTGAAATTGTCTAGTCTTAGTCGACTAAATATCAAAAACATTAGTCTTTTATAGTTGTTTAGTCTTAAGTCTCAGTCAACAAAATGAACACTGTTGTGGTGTGGACTCTGCTGTCCACTTGACTTTTTTTAAAACGATATTATCATTAGGCCTCACTCAGACCTTTACAGCATTGTGAGTGTCATGGCCGCCCCAATGCATTTCCAATGGAGGTCACATGGTCTGTTGTATGGCTTTCAGCTGTGTTTCGACTGCCCCCTCCCCCTCACACAACACAAATGTTGTGTCAAACCATGTGACCTCCATTGGAAATGCATTGGGCCGGCCATGACACTACACAACATTCATCCAACAAGCATACAGCAATGCAGTAAAGGTCTGAGTGAGGCCTTAGTTCTAGTGCTTCATGTGAACTGCCGTATCGTTTACAGTATGCCGATCTGTATTAGCTCACATCTCTCACAACACGACGCGTGTTTCCATTGCGCTCACAACCATCTCTGTAGTACATCTTTTTCCTCCAATTTTTTTCCTGTGGTTTTTTTTATTCATTTATTTTGATTTGATGGCCCGCACACGTGGGTGCGAACATGCAAATGCGAGGCTGCTCCCGCGCTCTATAGCCCCACTATATACCGCTCATGCAAAACACGGAAGGGACGTACAGTATAAGGCCATAAATCCATAACGTATAGTCTCGGGCCGTACATGATTTCATAAGTGATGTCGTGTCCCTCGTTGGCTTCTCAATTGTTTTACTTAAGTAAAACCAATAATGCAATTTAGAACTAGTTACAAGTAAAAGTACGGAATTGAAAATGTACTTGTATCGGCATCAAAATGTACTTAAAGTACTACAAGTAAAAGTACTCATTGGGTCGAATGTGCCATTTCACAAGTTCAAAATGTGTACACAATCTATTGAAAATAGCAGATCTACAAGCTTGTAGATCGGCTATTTTCAAATGGCCGAAATGTATTGGGTTGAAGTGGTTAATGTATGTTTTCTAATCAAAATTTAAATCTCCAAAGTAACTAGTAACTAAAGTTTTCAAATAATTGTAATGGAGTAAAAGTAAAAATGTTGCCTCTGAGATGTAGTGGAATAGAAGTAAAAAGTACTGGAAATTGGAACTTTACTCAAGTAAAGTCCTCAAAATTGTACTTAAGTACAGTACTTAAGTAAAAGTACTTAGTTACTTTCCACCACTGGTATTTCAGAATACGAGATCGGGTATGAGTCACCCCCCCCCCACCCCCCCCCCCCCATCCCAAAATAAACTGCAGCTCACGAATATTGACGTCACGCCGTGATTTCTGTTCCTTCCCCGGCTCTTTTTGGATGAATTCCAAATGACGTTAAACGTCTCTCACTTTCTTCCTTCGCCTCACCATCCCATCCCCGCCGTCTATATAACCCTCTTATATCGGGGTGGAAACCCCATATGTCAAATATATCTAAAAAAAAAAAGTAGCAGATCTACAAGCTCAGATCTGCCATACTTTTGATGCTTTTGCGTGACACGTATGTGGTATGATCGAGTAGGGCGTTCATTTACGAAAACACACAAAAAAGTAAAAAAGAAAATATGAAGATAAGAGGTTTCTGCAGGACAGCAACGATGTGGAATATATATATATATATATATATAGGCCTGCGGTCAGTGGCGTGCACAGATAGACACTAGGGGGTGCTAGAGCACCCCCTGCCCTTTTGGCAATGTGCCCTTTAAAAAAAAAAAAACGTTTTTCTTTCTTTTTTTTGATTTTTCAAAAATAGCAGACCTACAAGCTCGTAGCGCGCCACTCGGTGGCGCGCTATGAGCTTGTAGAGCTGCTATTTTTCAATAGCTAAAGCATAACATAATGCTAACACCAAAAGGGGTTCCCGCCCAAAATAGATTAAGGCAACCGGCCGGTTCCACGCGCTGCACAAGGTGCCCTTTTTTAACTTGAGCACCTGCCCCTCTAAATGTCTGTGCACGCCACTGCCTGCGGTATTCAAATGCAGCCGACGCCAAAGTCAACGCATGTTTTTGCATTCACTTGGTGGCATCTCCTCTGCTGCTGTCCAAATTATGTCTGACGTGGTTCGCTTACGCCAGAGCCATAGAGTAAGACATTGAGGGGGCAGAAAACAGCCTGGTCACGTTGTTCATGTATACTCGCGCGAGCCCATAGACTCCAATGCATTCCGTAAACCTCCGGTTGTCCCCTTTTGGAAGGGACAAATGGGGACAAACCAATAGAAGTCTATATGTAGAAGAGCCTGGCCCCATGAAGTGAAGGGAGTTGTCGTAACTGTGTCTACTACTCTATATGGCTCTGGCATACGCCATGGGGGTGGGAAACTGACAATGGCGAGGGCCACTATATTTCCACACTCTGCATATTACTGTTGTAGGAAAAATATAGCCGATGTACAAGCTCAAAACGCGTCGCACTGCGTTAAGTGAAGGTGGGGCCGCATGTGGCCCCCGGGCCGCCAGTTGCCCATGTATGGCTTACACTGTTTTTTTTTGTGTTTTTTTTTGTTTGTTTGTTTGGTTTGTTTGCTCTCCCCCCTGATGGCCGGACATGCGGAACGGTCAAGAAAATCCTTCAAACAAACCCTGCTCAGCGAGCAGCAAGACCCCCCCCACACTTCCTCAATTTCTCTTCCCCTCTCCCTCTCTCTTTTTGAGAAATCTATGTCTCCGGATTGTAAATTTCTTCCCATTTCTTCTGTTCTTCATCCCCCTCTCCCCACCCCGCCATACTCTCCTCTCCTCTCTTCTCCCCTCTATCTTTTCTCCCCCTTGTCTGAATTAATGAGATGGGGTTTGATCAGGGCAGCCAAGTGTTCAGAGGGAAATCTCGCGCAGCCCGCGCCTTGTGTCCTGTAATAGAATTTGCATCTAATGCATACATAAATCAAACATCTTTCTGGACATTTTCATATGCATAATGTCATTTCATCCTGTTTCTCCCTCTCTCTCTCTCTCTCTCTCTCTCTGAGTGGGGAGAGCTGTGTGCCGTGCTGCTGCTTCTGCTGTGGTTGTCATGGGTGTGCGTGTGTGTGTGTGTGGGGGGGGGGGGGCGTATATAGGTAGCAGTGGGGGTGGTGGGGGCAGTGCTGAGACATGGGGATATTTTTTTTTGTTTTTGCTTTTTACTCGCCTGTGCCACACACACACACACACACACACACACACACACACACACACACACATGCTTTCAATGTATTTTGCTGACTGCGTTGCAGCTACGGTGTGTGTGGAGCCATGCATCGGAGATCTTTGGGGTTCGGCTGTCAGATACTTTTATTGAGAAATAAAAGGAGAGAATGTGCGTGGATGCGCGCGCGTGCGTGTGTGTGTGTGTGCGCGCGTGTGCGTGTGTGAGAGAGAGTATAGGCCTGTGTCCGTGTGAATGGGCGTGTGAGCCTGTGTAGGCCGCACGTGGGAGTGTATTTGCAAGCGGCTGCTGTGTGGTGCTATAACTGTGCGTGCGTGCGTGCGTGCGTGCGTGCGTGTGCGTGCGTGCATGTCTGAGGCATGTTGACGGGTGTTCAGGAGGATGGCGGCGCGGCGGCGGAGGCTTGCTTCATCACATCTCCAAACCTATTCTTTGGGGGCTTTGTTATGTAAATGCAGCAGAAAAAGAAGAAAAAAAAAACTAGCACATTCAAAGTGCTCTCTCTTCACAAGAAGGTAGGGAGAGATGAGAGGAGAGAGAGAGAGAGAGAGAGAGAGAGAGAGAGAGAGAGGAAGCGAGTGACAAGGTGTCGTGATTGTCCTTAGTGCTTGTGCGCTCCTCCCGCGCTAACAAGGCTTGATGTCGTGGAGGATTCCATTTGCGACCGTCTCAATTTGCATGTCTTGGACCGCGCTTATTTGCACTATTAACTCTACCTACCTCCGCCACAAAGTAATGGGGGAGGTGGAGCGGGGGGAGAGGGATGCGCGCGTGTGTGTGTGTGTGTGTGTGTGTGTGTGTGTGTGTGTGTGGAGTTAAGAGACCAACGTTTGAATCGGGGACAATTAAGCGTACTGTATACAGTCATACTATATATTACTGTACAGTGCCGACGATGCACTATATATACGTGCGCCTGGGTGTACAATCTGTGAGATAGGGATGAAAGACAACACCACCACCCCACCACGCACGCACATACACACACACATACACACAAGGTAAATTGTCCTCACAATGTATATTTCTACTTGTGAGGATGTTTCGTCCTCAAAAGTATAGTAGGCGTAATACACGCGCACGCGCGCACGCGCGCACGTACGCATGCACGCACACATGCACACACACACACACACACACACACACACACACACACACACACACACACACACACACACACACGTGTGTTAAGGCTTGGATTTACACGAGACTGCAAGCCCATCGGTCCACATTATGTTTACCCCTAGCTCTCGCGGACCCCCTGGACACCTCTCGCGGACCCCCTGGACACCTCTCGCGGACCCCCTGGACACCTCTCGCGGACCCCCTGTGCCACGATATATAACTCACCTACGCCTGCGGATCTGTTCTTTTGCCTCCACCGACAGTAATTAGAAATAATTTTGTTCACGTGTGTGTGTGTGTGTGTGTGTGTGTGTGTGTGTGTGTGTGTGTGTGTGTGTGTGTGTGTGTGTGTGTGTGTGTGTGTGTGCGTGTGGGGGGATACAAATATAAATCATTTTTATGCCCCAAGGGGGGGCGGCGGGAGTCCCCTTATTGGAGACACAACACGAACGTGCACGGTAAAGTGCACACTTGTGTAAACAGGGATACGGGCACGTGCGGGCACACACACACACACACACACACACAAACAAATGTGTAGGCGCGGCGACATCAGCCTAATGTAAAGATGGCACTTCACCAGGAAGAATTAGCTGCTGGCACCGTTCCAAGGAGGAGAGAGAAACAGCGTCTACGGTGAAGAGTGGCGCCGCCCCGCCCCCGCCCCGCCCCCATCCTTCTCTCCCCTTCCTCTCCGCAACGTATATATACACCACTCCCAAGCAACCTTCATTATATTTGCAGCACAGCCGTCGCTTGACTTCCATCAGCCGCCTTCTGTCTCACGATTGGCTGGCCCACCCTCACCCACCACCATCTAAAAGAGGGGTATGCGCGTGACATCATCATCATCTTCATCATCATACCCGGAAGTTGCGGGAACGCCTACTGAGTGGCAAAAAAAAAAACGACTTGCTTTCATATCATCCAAACAAAAACGTCCTCTGATTGCACTAAACAACGTTAAACGATGAGAACTCGCTTTTTCCACTCGATTTCCCACTCACTTAGTGCATGCGCATATACACTCTACCAGTAAGACGCCTGAGGGCAAGAAGCGACCTCGGTCGTGTGTACACATCCGCCTGGGTGACAGCAGACTGCTGGGCGAGCGCTGGTGCTTTGGCATGGGGGGGTAAGATCTTAATTGTCGGGCCTGTTAAGGCAGGGTTTTTGAAGACTCTGGTGTTGATTGTACAATGGGAACAGGTGTGCAGGGCCACACCCAGGAAGCTCGTCAGAGGGGAATGAAAACACAGAGATGTGCCCAGGAACACCAGAAGTGGAAGGGGCATGGAGGTGGACGGTTCGAACCTGGGTCCGAAACCGTAAACACTTGTAGATCGGCTATTTTCAGCATGCATCCAAGTGTAAAATCATCATCATTATAATGACATCAAGGCCCTCCAAAATACATATCGAATCAACTGTAGACTAAAATCGTATGACATTTAGTCGACTAAAACTAGACTTACACTAACACATTTCAGATGACTAAAATATGACTAAAACCATATTAAGTTTCATTCCAAAGACCATGAATATAAACTAAAATAAGAAATGTGCCGCCAAAAACAACATTGGTGCGCGTCTGACCTTGTCACGGCCTCCCGCGTCCTAATGGGATGCGATGCGGAGAGTCCACTTCCATAAATAATGAAGGGAGCTCGCAGCACCGGCCCTGTGTTTACAAGACGGTTACACGCGTCCCTCTATCCCTCGCTTTGATATTAATTCAAACGCAATGTGTTTTCGTTGTATATGGAACGCGAACGCGAAGGCACCGATGTCACGAAACGGTAAACAGCAGCAGCTTCGCAGGCGGTGGTGGAAAAAAAATAGTACTCACATTTTTTGTTACTCTAGTAAAATATGTACATATTCAAAATGTACTCGAGTATTGGCATAGAAATGTACTCATGTACCAAAAGTAGAAAGTAGTAATTATGCCGAAAGTCCCATTTCATGTTTTCGAATGTCTGAAAATGCGACGCATTGTGAGCTTGTAGATCGGCTATTTTCAAATGGCCGAAATGTATATGGGGCTGAAGTGGTTAGTGTATATGTTTTGTAATAATAATCACAATCTACAAAGTAACTGTGACCTATAGTAGTCACCACCCTGGGAAAGGAAGGACAAAGAACCAGCAGCTTTCTTCAGTAGAACAGTTTAATCCTCCTCGGTCAGAACAAAATGTTCTAGAGCCAACAACTGGAGCCGAAACAGAATAACAATGGGTCACCGAGTTCCATTAACATAAAACATTAAATAAACAGTCACTGTGTGACATTAAACATACAACCAGTAACAAGCGGAGTACTTGTGTGTGCCTCTCTGTCTGGACCTGCAGCCTCTCACTGCAACAAAGAACACAAGCACATTAGCTTCCTTAAATACACAGCACCTGTCCTTCATTTAATTAATACAATGTGCTACAGGTGCGCCTGTGAGCTGGCAGAGCCAGACCTGTCAGCCCACTCACAGACAGCACTCACGCCCCCTGCCACAGTAACTATAGGCTATAACTAAAGTTGTGATATAATTGTAGATGTATAGTGGAGTAGAGGTAAAAGTACTGCAAATTTGACATACTCAAGTAAAGTACAAATACATCAAAATTATACTTAAGTACAGTACAGTAGTTAAGTAAATGTACTTACTTTCCGACACTGCTCGCAGGCTGAGAGAAACGCAGCCTCTGCTGTCCGTATCAGGAGTGAGGGAGTGGGGAAGTGTTTACATTTGAAGTGACACTTTGTCACACTGGTGTGTGTGTGTGTGTGTGTGTGTGTGTGTGTGTGTGCGTGCGTGCGTGCGTGCGTGCGTGCGTGCGTGCGTGGAGGGGGGTTATTTTTGTGCCTTTTTTACTGTACAGACGAAAAAGGGGGATGGGGGGGGGGGGGGGGTGGCTGAACAAGATGACAAGTCATGAAGAAACTCAAACACGCAATTTCACCAGGTCTTGTATGTTTTTTACACCGTTTAGAAGATTTGGAAATGTATAGCAATGCTCCTGAAAACAAAAAGTCCACATTCAAATAGTACGAATTCTTGTGACATCGTGTCATTGTGTGTTTTGCACCCTTTTCTAAAAACGTATACAAAATGTATTACTTAAGCAAAAGAAGTCACACACATCCAACAACATGCATCCCAGACATTTTGCACATATAGGCCTACCAATTGGCAGAGAAGAGAAACCCCCAACAAAACAAATCCAAAACAAGATATGAAACACAAACAAATAAAAGCAACAACAGCATTGCCACGCAGGTGCCAACTATATATGTAACGAACTTCCCTCCCTGTAAGTGGAATCAAAGAGCTTTAAAAGCTTTAATAATGACTATAGCACTAGATATATACTCGACAACATCACCCGCTGTAACGCAACGACGTTTTAGATGATTGGACAGACAGGATGGCTACAGCAGTCACCAGGGACGTGCACACATAGACATCAAAGGAAGCTCAATCCCTTGCCCTTTTACCTGTCTGTAAAACAAGTTAAACAACTGCCCTTTCTAGACCACAAATGCAGGATTTACTTACTTTCCTTTCCATGCCATATACCCAAAGTCTGCATTCAGGATACCTATCTCACTGAATTTCCCCGCCCCCTTTCCCCGCCCCCTTTCGGAGCTAGTGGTGATAGCGCGACGTCACTCCATAGACACTACATGTTAACAGAGGTAATTTAAGAAGTCTACCTTTCGGAGCTAGTGGTGATAGCGCGACGTCACTCCATAGACACTACATGTTAACAGAGGTAATTTAAGAAGTCTACAACTTTTGTTTTCTCAAGGTAAGGTTTGTTCTATCTGTTCGAGCTGATTTACCATCTTGTTTGCTTCATAATAATATTGGTCTGTCACATTTTTACATTAGGAAATGTACTTAGATTCTCCAGAGAAAAAAAACGTGTAAATGCTAATGTTAAATGACACCACTAGCTACCGGAAGGGGGCGTGGAAAGGGGGCTGTGAGATAGGCCTATTGCTTTTTTTCCCAAAATCTCCTGAACTTGAACGCAGCATTTGTGGGTGTAGAAACAAATTTGTTTAGAAATCCACACCGCATCTCCACTAGCTAAAGAGTGCTGGGTTGCGCCCCGAAAATAGCTGATCTACAAGCTCTCAACGCGCCGCGCCGCGGCGCGTTGAGAGCTTGTAGATCTGATATTTTTGTCCAAAAGCGCCCTCTTATACGGATTTCAGCCCCCTGCCTCTCTAACACTCTCTGCACGTCCCTGGCAGTCCCCCACCTGGCTATAATGAGCTACTGTATATAGACTGCATGTACAGTATACTGTACTCCCCTTACTTTCAGCGGGAGAGCCATATGCGAGCCTGACAACGCGGCTCGCGCGGTGGAGGGTTGAGTTGCGAGGGAGACGGCGCCGAAACTTCTATCAATATGGCGCTCTATATACAACCGCAGGCGCGCGGGAAAAAAAACATGTCGATGGACGCAGCGAGATGGAACCCGAGGCGGACCATCTGCACGAGGCAGGTGTTGTTGCGTGGCCGGTTGGAAGGGAGGGGTATAGGGGCGGGGGGGGGGGGGGGAGCTGTGGCTCTTTGACTGGACACGCCGCACCACTTCCAGCGGAGTCAGATGTTGCAGAACATCTGTGGGCTTTCCTTTTAGCGTGATGGTCGCGTAGTAGACGAACGACTCGGGAAAGAGTGCGGCGGCGCCATGTTGTTGGGGGGGGGATGGGGGGGCTGTTGTGCGATGACAAAGAGACAGCAGCTGCGCTTGCGAGAAAGACGAGCGCCGTCGATGTTCTCGGCCGTCCTCGACAAGTTGTGCGGCTGTGGGGCCGGGGGGGGGGGGGGGGGGGGGTTTGTGTGTGTGGTGGGGGGGGTGGTTGTGTGTGTGGTGGGAGGGGGTGGGATCCTCAGAAAGTTCAGAGGATATATATATATATATATATATATATATATATATATATATATAATCATTGCTGTTGGTAACAACCCAACTCTTTTTTTTTTGCATGAATCAGTGCTATTGAACACCCTTTAAAAGGGCAGTATTATGCGTGTCTTAAGTACCAGGTCTTATTACTTAACTTAAGACCTGGAGGCGTGGTCAATGCTGTTTGGCCACTCAGAATAGCCAGGTCTTAATTTAAGTAATAAGACCTGGTACTTAAGACAGGCATAATACTGCCCTTTATGTCTCTGTGTTGGTCAAAA
>NC_136799.1:42406987-42430234 GCF_951216825.1 Electrona antarctica
CAAACAGCGAGTCAAACGGCCGCGGCCATCTTGGATTCCCGGGTCATCACCTGCTTACATGGCGGTGCGGCGTTCCAGAGCTAATGAAACGTATAGCTAACGAGTACCTAGAGATCCATCATAAACCATAAATGTGTGTTTTTTTGGCACGGAAGCGTTGGATTTGACAGGACGTAAATGTATATGACGTATTTGGCAGTGTACTGTACCACATGAACACAGCACCTCTGCTCTGGGAATGTCAAAATGGGTGAACATTTGGCGACACGATGTGTTGCGACGTGCTGTGAGCTTGTAGATCAGATTTGGTGCAGAGGGGAAAAAGGAGGAGGCCTTGTGTAGACACCTTGGGGACATAATAATATAGGCTATAAGGGTTAAGTGGTATAAAGGTATGGTAGTTACCGTACAAGTGTCTTATAACGTAGATACAGTACGCCATAACTAATATCACCATTATAATCTCAAAGCACTGAAATCATTGGTGAGCTGCTTCATATCAGATTCTTATCTCCCGCCGCAAAGTGGCGCGCTACGAGCTTGTAGGTCTGCTATTTTTGAAAAATCGTAAAAAATGTGGCGCAAATCTTTGAATATATATTCTTTCAAAGTGAATGTTTTGAACTCAGGCCTAAATGGGTTATATGGGGGACCATTTAGGGGCCCTCGATATGAAAAGGTTTGATCTACATACAGTAAGGTGTATATGGTTAGAAGAAGACATGACAATAGATTGAGGAATTGAGAATGATTCATCCTCCTTCCTCACGCGTGAAACCACCGCCTGCACGGTCAAGTTGTCCAGATATGACTCACTTACAGTGTAATTGCGGAAGACTCGCGGCAAATGTGTATTATTCTTTTTTCTCTCCTCTCTCTCTCTCTTATCCCAGTCCCCTCTTTTCCCCTTTGAGAAATTAACCATTCCATTCACCGCATAAATTTTCAGGTTTCGCTCGCGCGACACTCGGGGGTGTTGAATTTTTTATGGGAAAAAACGGTCTAATAATTGTTGAACAGATGTAAGTGTTGGAGAGTGGGCTCCGTCGGAGCCCATAAAACCGAATTAGCATGTTCACCCTGGCTATGCCCTATGGAAGCAGGCAGGGAGGGAGGGAGGGAAAGGAAAGTAACCAAGTACATGGACTCCAGCACAATTTTGAGGTACTCTAAGTTTACTTGAGTATATATGTCCATTTTTGAGCGGTGCACACCGCTCCAATGACTGGCTTTGTGTGTCCCTATATGTGTCTATATGTGCCTTTGTGTGTCTGTTTGGGGTATGAACTGCAACGCTGCAGGGTGACCTAAAGTGGCACTGTTGAGCAGCCTACAGGCCCATTCTCACTGAGCACCATAACTGTAACAATACAAGTATAACTAACAATACAACTGTACTTGAAGCATGTTGTTACTATTTACTTTTATTTACCAATTTTTCTACTCCGGCTATTCAAAAATGGCTCATGTACAAGCTCGTGACGGGATTGCAGATCAGCTACAGTATTTGTGTCAAATTCCGAAAATATTGAGTACTTTTACTTTGAATGTTACTGTATGTGACATTTTGACTCTTTCACTCGAAAAAGAGTCGTTTTTCTACGTTGTTGTATTTCTGCTCGAATTCTGGATGGACTGCATCCCAGAGCTGGTTTGGCGAGGGATTGATTGATTGATTGATTGATTGATTGATTGATTGATTAACAGTTGCAGAATTACAGTACAACTCAATACAAAAAACTGTTAACTGTGAGCAGACGACACCATAAAGCATTACAGTTGTTTACAATAGGGCCCACCGTTTTCAATGAATCAAAACATTTAGAAATGTACGAATATACACAACTATATAGTCAATTCAGATCTTACGGGGGCCAGTTTCGAATTGCAGCAGTCCGTAGGTGCCCTTTGAGAGCAGTTTTGAAGAAGTCAGGGGATTTGCATGTCTTAATGACTGTTGGTAGGGCGTTCCACATTTTGGTGGCATATAGGAGCGAAATGAATATAGTCCCTTGTTAGTGCCGGGACGTTCCATGCACTTTAAATTAGGGACGTTCCATGCACTTTAAATTAGGGACGTTCCATGCACTTTAAATTAGGGACGTTCCATGCACTTTAAATTAGGGACGTTCCATGCACTTTAAATTAACTCCAGGAACAAACAAACTTTCTTGATGAGGAACTTCCTCAAATGTGGGACGACGACTCTGGGAGGGGTGGCGGGCTGGCGGGCTGGTGTAAACATGCCCTTTAATGTGACAAGAAATGACTTTGCATGCAATTAACATAAACGCTGTCATATAAGTAAGCCGTGTTCTGCCGCGGTGTGCAGACACCGCGTTGCTCATATAGTGCTGTAGCTGCGTGTCTTTGTGTGTAGCGGCCCGGCGACTCTCGCACAAAAGGCCTTCAGATTCGGAGACGATTCATCGATCGCGCTCGCCGGTTAAAAAATTAAGAAATGGGTTTATTTTTCGGTGTTGCTACATATGTGACTAAATTTGACTGAGGGACTGCCATTGGATTTTTTGGAATTTTGTTTCATTTCATATGAAAGCAGGGAATCATAGCTTCAAATTGACATATTGGTTGTTCAGTTAGACCCACCAGTTTTGGAGATATGGCTTATGGAGTAATGTCTTGCAGAAAACAACGAGTTGAGAAAACAGCCTTGAAAGGTTCACTTCTGTGGTCTCTAACATTACACCTAGCTACATGTTTAAGCATGTATTTCATATTTACATGTCGATTTCAGACATGCTCTAGTATGTCTCTCATGCTCTAGTATGTCTCCTCTGGTGAAAAGCTGGAATTTGCGCGATGGCAGTCTCTCAGTCAAATCTGGTCACATATATATATACAACAACATCCATGCCGAGTGACGGCGAGATTTGAGTAAACAAGTATATGTGGGCCCGGGAAAAAATAAGGAGGACGGTTGTTTACACCATTTTTCCGGGAGGCGGGCGCTGCCATGTAAAACTGGCATCACTCGAGTTGCGTTTGATCCGGGGGCCGTCCCTCCCGCCGCCGGGGCCCACAGGCGGTGTGAATAATTTAACAGTGACCCGATGCCGGCGCGGGCGGCGGATATGGCCCTGTAAGTTTGACCTCGAGATTTAGTTTTAACACATTTTGGGCGGGAACCCCTTTTGGTTGTTTCAAGCATTCTGTTATACTTTAGCTATTGAAAAATAGCAGATCTACAAGCTCATAGCGCGCCACCGAGTGGCGCGCTACGAGCTCGTAGGTCTGCTATTTTTGAAAAATCGTAAAAATGCGGCACAAATCTTTGAATAGGTATAATTATGTTCTTTCAGAGTGAACGTTTTTTTTTATATCGACGTCAGGCCTGAATGGGTTAAACCGCCGGGCCTCAAAGTAAAACGGAGCGCATGCAGCGCTTGGCGAGGCACGAGTAAACTTGTGCGTCCCTCATGTTTATGATAATGTCGAACATACACCCCCCTCCCCCCCCTCCCCCCCCCTTTTTCTGCCTGCCCCACCAGTGCAGATCTAGTTTATCCGCGCAGGACTCGCTGCACGCCGCGGCGTGTTGTGGGACTTATACTTGAGAGGGGCCTTTCATGCATCGTCAAGTTTCGACGGTCCGTTTTTCTGTGGCATTCTGTTTGAGTCCCCCCCGTGCTCGTTCCAGTTTGGCTGCCATTGGCCTAATTCGGTGTCTTTTTAACCCATTCAGGCCTGATGTCGACATTTAAAAAAAAATGTTTTCTAAAACATGACAATTTTCTGAAAGATTTGAGGCACATTTTAACGATTTTTCAAAAAAATTGCAGACCTACAAGTTCATAGCGCGCCACTCGGTGGCGCGCTATGAGCTTGTAGATCTGCTATTTTTCAATAGCTAAATTATACCATAATGTATGTAACCACCAAAAGGGTTTTCCCGCTCAAAATGGGTTAATGTTGGGGGGGGGGGGGGGGGGGACGACGACGACGATGAAACTAACTAAAGTCAAAACTAAAGGAGACAATACTTATGATGTGATCCTATAACCATCGGTGCCAGCGCGTAAATGACATCCCTCTTTTTGTTTTTTAATCGCTGTGTTTCCGGTGTGAATGATTACGGTGCCTTATATACATCTATTCTGGGGGGGCTCCTGAAAAGCCCTCCCCCCCCCCGCTCGCTCACACATACGTGGCTTGATGAAGGCCTTTAATAAAAGGCCCGTTAATACTTTGCATATATAAGCACTATGATATAAATTCACCAGCCGTTAATTACATGTGCCCGCCGTGAATAATTTACAATCGGGAAATAAAATGAATGGTATATATATGGCAGTCCACTGGAGTTGCTGCCGCAGAAAACAGTGTGTGTGTGTGTGTGTGTGTGTGTGTGTGAGAGAGAGAGAGAGAGAGAGAGAGAGAGAGAGAGAGAGAGAGAGAGAGAGAGAGAGAGAGAGAGAGAGATAGGGGGAGAGGGAGAGAGAGAGGGAGAGAGAGATCGACATTGACAGCAGGCCCCCGTGATTCAAATAGTGTCTGTGTTGTGCTTTCACCTCCCACGGAACACACAATCAATCCTGATGAGGCTAATCATGGCCCTTGTGTTGCAGCATTAGATGGCGGGGACCTTCGACGGGGCCTAGCGGATCCACCACCCCCCCCCCCCCCCCCCCCCCCCCAAGCCCCAGCCCATGAACCCCCCCCCCCCCCCCCCCCCCCCCCCGCCCCACCCCCGTGTACACAGCTGCCGCTATGACATCACATCAATATTTAAAATCTTTCTTATGCATGTATTCCGGCTTGTCCGACTTCATTAAGGCCACTCCTTATCCCTCAGGCTGGTGCGCCGTTCCCCCCGGAATGCTGAGATGAAGGCCCCGGGAAAGTTGATGCCACCGCCACTTGGAATATTCTGTATGTGTCTGTGTGTAGCGTGTGTGTGGGTGTGGGTGTGTGTGCGCGCGTGCATGTGTGTGTGTGTGTGTGCGTGTGTGAGAGAGAGAGAAAGAGAGAGAGAGAGTTATGCACTCCCCTGCTGATGTCAGCACGTCCGTTACAAAGTATACGGGGGGGAGGCAGAGGAGCGTGAGTACATGTGTACATGCGCGCGCAGAGCGCTTTATTGTGTTCACCTATGAGCTTAATCCATTGAGACCTGGAACGCATCCATGTCACGTTAGCGTTTAACCACATTAACCATTAACCCATTTTGGGGCGGGAACCCCTTTTGGTGTTTTAAACATTGTTATAATTTAGCTATTGAAAAATAGCAGATCTACAAGCTCATAGCGCGCCACCGAGTGGCGCGCTATGAACTTGTAGATCTGCTATTTTTGAAAAATCGTTAAAATGTGCCTCAAATCTTTCCGAAAATTGTCATGATTTAGAAAACTTTTTTTTTTTAATTTCGACGTCAGGCCTGAATGGGTTAATGCTGTGAAATAATGCATAGTACCTGCTCCCATGCATGCAGCACCGCATGTAGACACATCGCATGCAAGCAATGCACACGTGCATGCCGGCGCACACAGACACAAATAAACACGCACGCACGCACGCACGCTTTGTGTGACTGCTGTACTGTACTCTCAAACGTTTATTTATGATTTTTTTTTTTTAAATATACTGATAATTATGTATTTTGCCACGCATCCCCATCTAAACATGTTTTGCGCCAAGGACCCAAAGGAAGAGAAGATCTGTGTTAAAAAATATATATATATCTAAATGACCGGTATTAAAAAATGAGAGGATCAAAGGATCAAAGTATCAAAGGATAAGGCGGTTAAGATTATTGTTACACTATATAAACAAAATATTTTGCTGGGGAGCCCTTGGTATACCTGCCCAAGGACCACTGGGGGTCCCCGTACCCCACTTTACTCAATTCTATTTGCCTATGAAATGTCTCAGTCTTCATCCATGCTTTGTTGTTGTGTCATTGTGTGTGTGCGTGCAGATGCAGGCATGCCCCCGTGTATATATATACATGTGCGTAAGAGTGTATTATAAGTCTTCCCCTTGCATGAGTGATGCCTCGTGCATGCACAGGCTCGTTTCGGGTTGACAAAAAGGTGTGGTGGGGGGGGGCGAGACAAAAGCTGCAGGGTCAGGAGGTGATTGACAAACAAAATGCCAGCGCCGGCCGTCGCAGGGGCACTCGGGAGGACGTATACTTGCACTTTAGGGCAGATTCACACTATGGTCCTGGTTGCGCACTCGAGACCACTTGGCAGGTGTTGTAGCAGATAGTGTGAATGCTGCGCACCGTTCCCGGGAGCGGAAAACACAAGCGTTCCCGGGACCGCATGGAGTTAGGTATAGTCTCGGGACCGATTGAAGTGTCCTCGGATACGGATCGCTGCATATGTGAAAGCATTGAATACGGTTGAATGAAGTGTACTCGGATACGGATCGATGCAATGTGAAAGCATTGAATACAGTCGAATGAAGTGTACTCGGATACGGATCGATGCAATGTGAAAGCATTGAATACAGTGAATTGAAGTGTCCTCGGATACGGATCGCTGCAATGTGAAAGCATTGAATATGGTTGAATGAAGTGTCCTCGGATACGGATCGATGCAATGTGAAAGCATTGAATATGGTTGAATGAAGTGTACTCGGATACGGATCGGTGCAATGTGAAAGCATTGCATACAGTCGAATGAAGTGTACTCGGATACGGATCGATGCAATGTGAAAGCATTGAATATGGTTGAATGAAGTGTACTCGGATACGGATCGATGCAATGTGAAAGCATTGATTACAGTCGAATGAAGTGTACTCGGATACGGATCGATGCAATGTGAAAGCATTGAATACAGTCGAATGAAGTGTCCTCGGATACGGATCGATGCAATGTGAAAGCATTGATTACAGTCGAATGAAGTGTACTCGGATACGGATCGATGCAATGTGACGTCACATAGGCTCTACAGAGCCGAACCGACTTTTATTCGGCTCTAAAATAGGAGTATGAATCGCGCCTTATAGGCCCACAGACCAAACCTGAAAATGTTTTGTGCAAGCGACCCGAATAAGAGAAAGAATATTATCAAATCACCTACAGTATGTGTGTATAGGGTTTGAGTGGTTAACCCATTCTGGGCGGGAACCCATTTTGGTGTTTTAAGCATTATGGTATACTTCAGCTATTGAAAAATAGCAGATCTACAAGCTCATAGCGCGGCACTATGAGCTTGTATATCTGCTATTTTTGAAAAATCGTGAAAATGTGGCGAAAATCTTTGAATATATATTGCTCTTTTTTCTCTAAGCACCTTAACGTCCATTGCACAGTATAAGTATAACATGCACAGTATACATACATTGCTGCTATGCTCAGGCACCTTAGTTAGTTTTTTTTGTATTATCTCAGGTACTTTGTAAATATGTAGATTCTGTTGCTCTCTTGTTTTGATCTCCTTCCTACTTGCCCCCCACCCCTCTTCTTCTCCCCCCCCTCTTCTTTCTATGGAAATTAACGTTGCGATGGGAACGATGTACAAAAACGAATTTCACCCACTTCTTTACCTTGTAAACCTGTGATGTGACAATAAAACTGATTCTGATTCTGATTCTTTCAGAGCGAACGTTTTTAACTCAAATCTTTGCTTCTGGTGAGGTCCCTGGAACCACATATTTTCAGATGGGGGGTCGGCGTCCAATTACATATAATTTTTGGGGTCCTTAATTGACATTGAGCCCCACTGATATAGAAACATGGGTTTTTCAGGATTTAGAAGACATTTGTAGAATCGTCCTCAGGTCTAAATGCAAACCTAGATGCTAACACATTTTTTTATGTGGACGCCCCGGAACCTCGCGAAGGACCCCATGCATGGGGGGGGGTCCCCGGACCCCACTTTGAGAACCACTGTTATAGTCACTACATCACTTACATTCCCGCAACGGAGTAACTGCAAGGTGCTAATTATTTATACCCGGGTTAGTAACTGCACCCATTAAGCCCAGACGCACGAGCACCCTATTCAAGGTGCTAATTTATACCAAGGCCCGGGTAACTAGTAACTGCACCCATTAAGCCCAGACGCACGAGCACCCTATTCAAGGTGCTAATTTATACCAAGGCCCGGGTTGGTCGAGGCAGTTATTAGCATCCGTTTAAAAGCTGCTAGTGATGCGGGCCTTTGAGGGAAAGTGAAACGGCAAGGGGGGTATTTGGCTTTCAGAGGCATGACACGGGTAATAATAGGTATAGGGGGAAAATATGACACAAAATATGACACAAAATATGACTGGTTCACACAACATATGATAAGACTGGTTCACACCGGCTAAAATGAAAATATGACCAGTTCACACTGGCTATAAGATGATATCATTACCCACTTTTTTTTGTGTGTGTAATTTCGTTATTCATCCGAGACACTTGTTTTTTTTACAGAGTTCTTTTTTTCTTTTTCTTTTTTTTTTCATGGATTGGGGTTGGGGAGGTGGGAGTTAATTTGAAAGGCATTAGGTGTCTGTGTATGTGCTGGTAATTAACACTGCACGCACAAATGAGTCTGCATGCTCAGAATGTGAGCATCTGTGACACCTCCGCTATCCAGTTCGTTCCACTGTTTAACCCATTTTGAGCGGGAACCCCTTTTGGTGTTAGCATTATGTTGTGCTTTAGCTATTGAAAAATAGCAGATCTACAAGCTCATAGCGCGCCACCGAGTGGCGCGCTACGAGCTTGTAGGTCTGCTATTTTTTGAAAAATCAAAGAACGACATAGAAACATAGCTTTTTCAGAAAACTGTCGGGATGTAGAAGACATTTTTTAGAATCTGATCTCAGGTCAGAATGGTTTAAATGCTCTGGCTCCGTGCCACCGAGCACGAGTGAGCCGGCAGCAGCCTCCTGTGAGGCGTTCACTTCTAGGCTCCACTGGCCATGCAATGATATGGGTTTTTCATGCAACATCAAATGTTGTCTCAAGAAGATGTTTTTCATGTTTTTTTTTTTTAAAGACCAAATACAAGAGTATACTATTGCATACAGAACACACATATCTGGTCACTGACAATAAACATGACATTTTGGATGTAAAGGTTGTAGTTGATTGTAGAACCAAACGTCGACTTCCACCCAAAACCAATGTCACTATATGGCCGTATATTGGGCCTTTAACTCCTTATTTTCTTCTATCACCTATTGTGGTAACTGCAATGCAGATATGATATCTGTTGGTTACTTATTCATATAGGCTATGCATGTTATCTAGACATACTGTAGGATACTGTATACTGTTTGCTAGACCCTAAACGCTAAGAATCATATTTTGCCAATGCTTTATTTTTATTTTTATATATATATAATTTTTATCCCACGATTTTGTAACCCATTTTTCACCCCTGTGTCAATTATCTATTGTGATCCTGGGCTCTACACACCCTCCGCCAACCTGGGGAGAGCAACGGACTTGAACTCATGCTTCCTTCATGCATGAGTGTCCAGGTTTCTCCTTTGCACCTGACAGGGGGGAGTTTCCCTGGTTGGACGTAGCGCATGGAAGGAACACATTATTCCAACCAGTTCCTTTCCCCTCCATCAGGCATGGCCAGGGGGAGGCAGTTTAGTGACCAGGATTACTGCATGTTTTTGTGAGGGTACCTACCCTAGGGGACACGGGGAGAACATGCAAACTCCACACAGAAAGGCCCTTTCGCCAACCCCGCCTCTGGTATGGTCACTGATGACGCGGAGGAGAGGACACGCCGCCAGCACCCACAGCGCCTCGAGCAGGAATCGAACCCAGGACCTTCTAGCTGTGAGGCGACAGCACTACCGACTGTGCCACTGTGCCCCCATATTTTGCCGATGCTATGTTTGATGTTTACCTGATATCCTACTTTACTTTGTGGCACTTCATTGCTTTCTTTGGATTCCATTAACGCATAGTTCTGGCGGTAGAGGACTCGCCTATATGGACCTCATGGTGGGTTCCATATGGCGGCCTAGGTGAAGTCATGCGCTATAACAACAAGTACTCATGGGAGTAAATGTTATAGGTGTTGTGCAGTGTTGTTTTTGGCAGCAAATTTTGATTTTTAGTTTTAGTCACATTTTATAGTCACCTGGAATGGTTTAGTGTTAGTCTAGTTGTAGTCGACTAAATAGCATAAGATTTTAGTCGACTAAATCTACAGTTGATGTAGTCAAACAAAATGTATTTTGGCGGGCCTTGATGCCGTCGTAATGACTGTTTTGACACTGAAAATGTATCTGATTAATGCTGATCTACAAGCCCACAACGTGTCGCAGCGTGACATGTTGTGAGCTTGTAGATCGGCTATTTTCAGCATGCAACTAATTGTAAAATGACTTATAGTGGATCTCTTGTCCACTAGTCCCTTCCTAACATTTTAGTCTAGTTTGTATTTGTTGACGAAATTTTCAGTATATTTAGTCTCATAGTTTTAGTCATCATAGCTTAGTTTTCATTTAGTTTCCATGTAGTTTCCGTCTCTCAGCAGTCCCATATCTCACAGGGGTCTAGCTCATTGAAAAGGGGACAAACACGCTCATTTCTCAGCTCTAATCTTTTGATTGATTGATTGATTGATTGATTGATTGATTGATTGAAATATGTTTGCAGAATTACAGTACATTTCAAGCACTACTCAATACAAAGACTGTTAACTGTGAGTGAACGACCCAATAAAGCATTACACTTGTTTTCAAGAGGGTCCACCTTGTTCAATTCATCAAAACATTTAGAGACTTTACAAATATACACTTCTATATAGCCAAAGAACAGGAACAGGAATTCATCATAAAATGAATCCAATCCAATCCAGAATAATCCCACTCCAATCTACTTGATACTATATGGCACATGCCATTGCTCTTCTGATCTTGCACTTTTTCGGTTGCTCTGGATAAGAGTGCCTGCTAAACGCTTATACATTGTAAATTGTAAATGGCCCAATTAGCAGTTGCTTGTTATTTCCATTTCCTCTGGCTTGTCAGGTCTTGGTCACTGGTCCCACAGACTCACACCGTAGTCTCCTCGAGTGTTATTCTATTTTGCCTCATAGTAACCAGCAAGTTAGCTTCTCATTTTCTATCAATGGGGTAAACAAACAACACTGGCATATTCCACTTTTCAGTTAGCCTATAACCGAAAAGCCATTACAGAAGATTCCTTTCTCTGCCGTGTCAAATCTCCAGGGAGGAAAACACAAACGTATCCGTTTAATGCACTTTGACTCGATACAGCAGGTATAGACTTCTGCCTAATGCCGCTCGCCTCTCAGAAGTCTTTGTGTGCGTCCGTGACGTCAACCGGCGCGGTGTAGATGGTCACAAGAAGCTCGTTTTCAGAGTGAAAAAGACGCCGTCGCTGTGGCACCTGGGCTAATCACGTCTTCTAATACCAGCTGGCTTATACAGGTAGGTGAACAGAGAGAGAGAGAGAGAGAGAGAGAGATTGGGAGATGGAGAGAGGTAAGGAGGGAGGGAAGGAGAGATGATACCCTTACCCACATGAAATGGAGCAAAGCCTCTCACAAAGCACTAAGCGGCGAGTCAGCACAGCTGCCATCTGCATTTTGTTTAGGATTTTTCTTCTTTTCCTCCCTTACCCCCTTCCCTATTTCCTATACTGAACTCTCTCTCTCTCTTTCTCTCTCTCTCTCTCTCTGAAACATATGAAGGCTCACTCCCACCTGGACCTCATTCAGCAGCAAAAGGCATTTGTCTGCGAGTCTGAGAGTCTTCTCACACATTTGCATTAGAATTACCTCAGGAGGTAGGTACACGGTGATGTTAAACTCTCAAACCAATGATTCTGTGGATCACTTAAGCCCCAAGCTTATCTGGGTTATAATAATCTTTTTTTCTTCTTTTCTCTTTTTAAAAGGGGGGGGGGGGGGATTTAGAAAAATCATATTTCGTGCGAGAACGTTGAACCGCGGACCATTCCCGAGGTGTTATTTCCAATAGGCAGGGATGTTCATAGCACATACACACACGCACGCACGCACGCACGCAAGCACGCACGCACGCACGCACACACACCCTTGTTTACTTATTCGGTGGCTAGGCATCGTGGAATGAAGCACGTATCTCCCGGAAAACCCTCTTTCAGTTCCATTTAGGGATATATTTCCATAAATTGCCTGGTCGGTGATGAAACGGAAGAGTTCAACGACTTCATCTGGAGTCCAACTTTCATTTGTAAAGCTGGAATCTAAACTTGGACAAGCTAATACCATTTTCGAGCAGGGCCAAGCAGTCAATGAAATGACACGACGAAATAGCATGATACAAAATGATGTATGACACATGTTTGAGCGGCTGTGGCTCAGGAGGTAGAGCAGGTCGTCCAATGATCCCTGGGTCGGCGGTTCGAATCCCGGCTCCTCCTGTCTACATGTCGAAGTGTCCTTGGGCAAGACACTGAACCCTATACGTTGCCTCCAATGAGTTGGTCGGTGTTAGCCTGCCACCATTGGTGTGTGAATGTGGGAAGTGAGGACGCTGGCGTCGACTGTTCGCCGCTTCACCTCCAAATGTATGCATGAATGGACCATTGTAAAGCGCTTTGAGCACTTGGGAAAGCGTTATAAAAAATGCAATTCATGACATACTGATGTGATTTGGTTCGTATACCATGTAGTCATACTTTGTTTGGTATCTACAGTATATGCATATGTTGAATGTCACCAGTCCAGAGTATGGAAAGGTGATATTCTGAATTATCGGAATAGGCTCAATGCACATACGCCATACTTCCGGGCCTCTTCCGAGAATACTAATTAATACTTTCAGCGCCATGCCGAAAACCTTTGTCAATTGAAGCCTAATTTTGATACTAACACTTAACACCATTGCCGAAGCCCTTCGGCAATTTCGCTTTTACAGTGCGTTCGATTGCTCGAGCCAAAATGCTACTTACGTTAGCCGGTTAGCTAGCTGTGTTGTTAGCACAGCACTGGATCGCCCATCTTAAATCGTCGTCGCCATAATAATCCATTCTATCCATTTCTTTCAATCGCCTGTATCTCCTATTCCTTGTCCCAGATGGCATTTTGGTCAAAACAGCGTTTCTTTGACGGCACAGATATGATGATCTGGAGCTCTGCAGAGCTCCGGTCTGGCTTCAGATGGTAAACAAGGCCTGTCCGCTCCGTGTAGTTTCCTAGGTTAAGACATACTGCTCATGGACCGGAAATGGCGGCTTTTCAAAATAAGAGCTCAAATTTAAAAAATGCTGGCGTGAATTAGATCCTAATTTTTCAATAAATGATAGCGGCCTAAGTGTTAAGGAACTGTTCCATTTAGTGTACAGTCACTCAAACATTGTTTTATTGCATGGACCCCCATAACTCTGAGAGTGTACAAATGGAACCATTACGGGTCCAGTTGGTTCCATGTGTACAGTTGGAGGCCATCGATATTGTCCTTTTCTTTTTGCTGAGGTTTGCGTGATCTGCGCAAAAGGACAGTTAACCCATTTTTGGGCGGGAACCCCTTTTGGTGTTTTAAACATTATGTTATAATTTAGCTATTGAAAAATAGCAGATCTACATGCTCATAGCGCGCCACCGAGTGGCGCGCTATGAGCTTGTAGGTCTGCTATTTTTGAAAAATCGTGAAAATATTGATTTCAGAAAACTGGAGGATTTAGAAGGATTTTTTAAAATTTTGAGGTCAGGCCTAAATGGGTCAAATGATAAGGGACAATATCGGTGGCACCCAACTGTACACTCTCAGAGTTACACAGCCGTACCAGGCCATGTGGACTCTACTCAAGGACATTCTGAGACCCATATGAGACCCATATGCATGCAGACCGTTTCCAGTGAGCCAACATGCACAATAGCAGCACCCTGACTCTGTTTGACCACAGTGGAGTTATTACCAAAATGGCGTATACAGTTGGGTGCCACCGATATTGTCCCTTATCATTTGACCCATTTAGGCCTGACCTCAACATTTAAAAAAATCCTTCTAAATCCTCCATATTTTCACGATTTAAAAAAAATAGCAGACCTACAAGCTCGTAGCGCGCCACTCGGTGGCGCGCTATGAGCTTGTAGATCTGCTATTTTTCAATAGCTAAATTATAACAATGTTTAAAACACCAAAAGGGGTTCCCGCCCAAAATGGGTTAACTCAACTGTCCTTTTGCGCAGATCACGCAAACCTCAGCAAAAAGAAAAGGACAATATCGATGGCCTCCAACTGTATATGTGTATAATTGCCACGCCTCGTGACACGTCACGCCACCATATATGGCCATCTCCATATATGAAGATCACGACACTGACCTCATAGTAACCCTGGATAACCATACGTGGGGAAGACTGGATCATCACCTAGATCTGCATATATGGAGCCAGCCAGCACACTCTACATCTGACCTCAATCAAACCTCAAACCCTCTCAATGTATGGAGCTGACATGTTCTTACATTCCATATACCTCCCCACCCGTCATTCCTGTTCTGACATTCAATATGTTGATCTGACCTCATCAAACCCTGCACACTCAAGACACGCTCCATATATGGCCCGATTTCATTCCATATGTTGATCTGACCTCATCAAACCCTGCACACTCAAGCCACGCTCCATATATGGCCCGTACAGATGTCATTCCATATGTTGATCTGACCCCCCCCATGCCAAAAGCGCACGCAACCTTGCCCTAGAGGGCGTCTTACTGGTGTATATAATATTATGTATAACGCATATTAAGACCTGATGAAGACCTGATAGGTCGAAACGTTTGTTTCTACCTTCTCCTTGATAATAATGAATGAATTGCATCTTTAATAATTCTTTATATCGCTTTTCCAAGTGCTCAAAGCGCTTTACAATGGTTCATTGCTACCTTCAGGAAGGAGATATGGTGTACCAGCATACAATAAGGTCAGACTAAAGAGGTCCTTTGTCCACCAGTCGACCTTGAGGCTTAATCAGGAGTTGTAGTAGCCAAGGGGTAATCTAGGCGGTGGACATTGCTCTTGTCTTCATGTCTTTATGTATGTAACTTGTCTTGTTCTTTGTATGTCAAATGTGTGTATATGTGTTCTGCATACTTGGCTGCTGGGTCGCAAGACAAATTTCATTGTGAACTGACAATAAAGTACTATATCATATCATATCATTCATTCATAGGGAGGTGAAGCGGCGAACAGTCGACGCCAGCGTCCTCACTTCCCAATGGTGGCAAGCTCACACCGACCGACTCATTGGAGGCAATGTAGGGTTCAGTGTCTTGCCCAAGGACACTTCGACATGTGGGCATGCAGGAGGAGCCGGAATTCGAACCACCGACCCAGGAATCAATGGACGACCTGCTCTACCTCCTGAGCCACAGCCGCCCAGCAGCACCTGAATACCTAAATACAGACATAAGATCTGCACACCATATTCTCTGTGTATCATGTGCATGGCGCCACTGCTCTCTGCTATAGAGCGTCGCAGTCCCGCCCCCTACCATGGACCAGGAAATGAAACCCAATGCATTTTTCCCATAGACATTTCTTAAAGTATTTATTTAAAGACGGTTACGCCGCGGACAAAGCCAACTCGAGTCGTGACAACTCATGACAACACAAACAATATTTTGGACCAAACAAATAATTACAAAGAAGAAAAACAACAAAAAAAAGTGTTGTAACCTGCCGTTTTTTTCTTCTTTCTACTTATTTGTTCGGCCCAAAAAATTGTGTTTGTTGTCATGATTTGTCACGACTCGAGTTGGCTTTGTCCGCGGCGTAAACGTCTTTAAATAAATACTTTCTGAAATGTCTATGAGGAAAATGAACGGAGAATCATTTCCTGGTCCAGGGTAGGAGGCGGGACTGCGACGCTCTATAGCCATGTAAAACCATATACACTATGTTTTATTTACAGTATTATTTGGAAATCAGGATTTGGCATATGGGTTTTTTTCCTTGCCTATACTGTCTACTGTGTGGGACTCCTACTATCAATTTAATTTTTTTTTATCACTGGCTTTTTTTTTGCAAGCTAACCGACACTGAGCATTGCCCCTGAAAATTGGACATTTTCCACGGTTGTAAATGTTTCCACTCTAAAGGCTATGAACGTTTCCCCCCAAAGGGCTTTGTGCAAGCTCTTATCTTTGGTTCTCTGTTGTAATGTCCAGATGACAAGATTTTTTTCTCTCTCTTTTCTTTTCGCTTCCGTTTAATATGCAAAGGGAATGCCCTTTTTCTTTCTGGGCCATGTAGTCCGTGGTGGATTGACACGCAAGACGCTGCGAGGGAATGTTCGTCTAGGCCTACATACTGTTTGTTCAAAAGGAAAGGTCAGCACATTGTCTATATGTGTGACTTAACGTCTTTATAATAAACTAATAGTTTATGCCAAATGTATAAGTAACCCCCCCCCCACACACACACACACACACACACACACACACACACACACACACACACACCCGCCAAGCGACAGTTGCAGCTCTGTTCTGCCTCTCTGCTCCGGGTTGTGACAGAGCAGGTTTAGCTGTACATATGCAATATACAAACATCAGTCATCCTCATGGGGCCAGTCCTGTGTGTGTGCCATTGCCAGTCAATCAACAACGGTGGCTGGTGGGCGTGTGTGTGCGTGTGTGCGCGTGTGCATGTGTGTGTGTGCGTGCGTTGGGGGGAGGGGGGGTTCAAGGCATCAGCATCTCATCTGCATGGGGTGGAAGCGAGGATGCGGACGTATATATATTTGTCATCGGGGCTAACTTCAGTCGCCGCCGCCGCCGCGACAGGGGCGGAGGAGGTGTGTTGCCCCCTCCCCATCCCCCCGTGACACCCGCCACGGAGGAGCTCAATCTCATCACCCCTCCACTCCCCCCACCCACACAATTAAAAATGCATCAGGGAGCGGATTAGATGCACGATCCCCGGCTCTACTGATCCGGAGTGTGAAGCTGTCATGACAGTATAGGATGGAAGGGACGGAGGGATGGGGCGGGGTGGCGCGCGTGTGTGTGTGTGTGTGTGTGTGTGTGTGTGTGTGTGTGTGTGTGTGTGTGTGTGTGTGTGTGTGTGTGTGTGTGTGTGTGTGTGTGTGTGTGTGTGTGTGTGGAGACGGAGGTGGAGGATGGAAGGGGTGAGGGCGGGCCTCCCCGCGGCGTATCGGAGCTCTCCTGAACAACCCCCCCCCCACAGACACAGACACACACACACACTCACTGTCACTGCCGACTCCTCCTTCACAGCCCCCCACCCCCTCCCCCGCATTTACCTCGCCACCCTGCTGTCACGCTTCTTCTTTCTTTCTTTTTTTATTTACCGCGTCTCCCCCAACCCCTCCTCCTCCTCCTCCTCCTCCTCCTCCCCCCGGGTGGAGGGGAGGGGTTGGGTGGGGAGTGGGGATGAGGAGGGGGGGGGGGGTCTCATCCCTCACCTGTCCAGCGAGTTGTGGAGCCTTCCAGTCCCTCCTCCCTTGTTCTCTCTCTCTCTCTCTCTCTCTCTCTCTCTCTCTCTCTCTCTCTCTCTCTCTCTCTCTCTCTCTCTCTCTCTCTCTCTCTCTCTCTCTCTCTCTCTCTCTCTCTCTCTCTCTCTCTCTCTCTCTCTCTCTCTCTCTCCCTTTCTTTACTTCCCCTGTCTGCCTTTCACTTTGCCTGCCAGCTCTCCGCTTGCACGTAATCCATCTTTGCTTTGGGGAGGGGGGGGCTCCCTCTCTCCTTGCTCGCTACACCTTGAGGCTAGGCTATGTTTCAGGTTGAGACGGAAGCCACATCGCATCATGTTCGGATTGTGTGACAAAAAAAAGGAAAGAAAGAAAGAAAAACAAAAAAAAACAGGACCGCTGGATGCTGATGGGTGAACGTTGCAGGCAGTCAGAGAGAGATGCATGCAGCGAGCGATCCAACATGAGAACACATCTCACGCACACACGCACGCACAACAGAAACACCAAGACGCTTGACACACACGAGAAGAGTCACACACAATGGGGCCGCAACTGGAGGATGAGGTGAAAACATACAGCGTACAGGATACTTGTCTCAGTCAAGAGTATGAAGTTCACACTTAAGTGAATCCAAGTTCGTAAGATCAGTTCGTTCAGATTGCGATTTCCGATTGCCTCAGTCGCCGTGTACCGTGCATAATGTTACAATCTAAATCTCCCCTTTCCCTTTCTGTAGTGATCCCTGAATTTGAGATGCTTTGTTCATGAATTGCATAATACTGCAGAAACTGTTTAAAATGGTTTTAAATGTGATGATGACCATAACCCCATTGCCGACAAATGCTTCTGCAGGCGTGACAAGTCATGTACAAAGTGTGTGTGCATGTGTTTCCTTTGATGCGCTTAACATGAGTATACAGTATACTGCATACTGTGTTACTATAACATATAAATACAGTTTTATTAAGAAACCGCATGTCCAAAAGTGTCCGGAAAACCCCTAAGCCCTATAACCACACCAGAGGGTCGCCAATGCAACTCCTTGCAACTATACTTGCAAGCTGCAACCATTATTCCCAATGGCAGTTGCAAGGAGTTGCTTTGGTGTGGTTTGTTTTGTTGCAAGGAGTTGCTTTGGTGTGGTTTGTTTTGTTGCAAGGAGTTGCATCGGTGTGGTTTGTTTTGTTGCAAGGAGTTGCATTTGTGTGGTTTGTTTTGTTGCAAGGAGTTGCATTGGTGTGGTTTGTTTTGTTGCAAGGAGTTGCATTGGTGTGGTTTGTTTTGTTGCAAGGAGTTGCTTTGGTGTGGTTTGTTTTGTTGCAAGGAGTTGCTTTGGTGTGGTTTGTTTTGTTGCAAGGAGTTGCTTTGGTGTGGTTTGTTTTGTTGCAAGGAGTTGCATCGGTGTGGTTTGTTTTGTTGCAAGGAGTTGCATTTGTGTGGTTTGTTTTGTTGCAAGGAGTTGCATTGGTGTGGCTTGTTTTGTTGCAAGGAGTTGCATTGGTGTGGTTTGTTTTGTTGCAAGGAGTTGCATTGGTGTGGTTTGTTTTGTTACAAGGAGTTGCATTGGTGTGGTTTGTTTTGTTGCAAGGAGTTGCATCGGTGTGGTTTGTTTTGTTGCAAGGAGTTGCGTGTTTGTTGCAAGGAGTTGCATCGGTGTGGTTTGTTTTGTTGCAAGGAGTTGCGGGTTGTTGCAAGAAGTTGCGCCGATGCTTAATGGGACCAAATAGATCCTTTGGGGGTCCATTTGGTTCCATTGGCAGTTACATGGACGCTCAGAATGTTACAGTGCACACTTCAAGGTTCACGGTTGTCTTTATTTATTTGTCTCCCTCAGGAGAAATGTGTCTTGGAGATATAGAGTCACAGCTGCACACATACCAGCCCCTCAGGTACAGTAGCTCCTTGCCCACGGTGGTGGAAAGTACATTTACTCATACATACCAGCCCCTCAGGTACAGTAGCTCCTTGCCCACGGTGGTGGAAAGTACATTTACTCATACATACCAGCCCCTCAGGTACAGTAGCTCCTTGCACACGGTGGTGCAAAGTACATTTACTCATACATACCAGCCCCTCCGGTACAGTAGCTCCTTGCACACAGTGGTGGAAAGTACATTTACTCATACATACCAGCCCCTCAGGTACAGTAGCTCCTTGCACACGGTGGTGGAAAGTACATTTACTCAAGTGCTGTACTTTGCACTTTGTACTTTACTTGAGTATTTCCAAACTTTAGTTACTATATAGTTACTTTGTAGATTTGATTATTATCACAAAACATACATTACGGCGGTGGCTCAGGGGTAGAGTGGCTGGATGGTAACCGCAAGGTTGCCAGTTCGAACCCGGGCTCCCCCAGAGTTAGTGTTGAAGTGTCCTTGAGCAAGACACTGAACCCCAAATTGCTCCCAATGTGCTGGTTGGTGCCTTGCATGGTTTCCGCTGCCATTGGTGTATGAATGTATGTATAATGCACAATCTATGTAAAGTGCCTTGGATAAAGGTGCTATATAAATGCACCATTTACTTTTTTTTTTTTGTGTTTTTTTTACGGCTTTCGCCTTTATTTTATATTTTTTTATGGAGGGACAGACAGTAGGCTGACAGGAAATGGGGAGAGAGATGGGGGGGGGGGACATGCAGTGAGGGCCGTCGGGATCGGGAGTCGAACCCGCGGCACACTGCCAGACTGGATTACCAGCCAAGGTGCCTGGACCGCTGAGCCACGGCCCAGCCTTACCATTTATCACGCACTTCAGCCATATACATATACTTATACTTTTACTGGCCAATACTTTTGCAGGCCTACTTTTGCTCAAATGCATTTTCAATTCCGGACATTTACTTGCAACGGAGTATTTCTACATTGCGGTATCGATACTTTTACTTAACATGGGAGCACTTTGTCCACCACTAGGCCTCACTCAGACCTTTACTGCATTGCTGTATGCTTGTTGGATGAATGTTGTGTAGTGTCATGGCCGCCCCAATGCATTTCCAATGGGAGTCACATGGTTTGACACAACATTTGTGTTGTATGAGGGGGAGGGGCGCAGTCGAAACACAGCCGAAAGCCATACAACAGCTTGTAGTCCAAAATGTGGACTACAAACCATGTGACTTCCATTGGAAATGCATTGGGGCGGCCATGACACTACACAACATTCATCCAACAAGCATACAGCAATGCAGTAAAGGTCTGAGTGAGGCCTTTTACTGCTTGCACGTGCATGGTGTCCTGGGTGGCATGCAGCATGCAGTCTCTATATGTGTCATGGGCTGTTAATGATGTTTAGAAGATAAATTAGAACACTTTCCTGGGGGTCTTTATGTGTGTAATATGGGTGGCATGCAGCATGCAGTGCCCCCGGTGACCTGCTGACCCATGCAGTCCTTTTTTTTCCCTTTCTTTTCACACCGCGGACCACCTGATCAATGCCTTCCCACCTCATTGACTCCAGGCCTTTCCCCAAGTTGTCAGGCCCTGTTAGGTGTGACGAGCTAGAAAGAGGGCGGGGGGGGGGGGGGCTTGTCACCTGCTCGCCGTGCAGGTCACCACCACCGGCTTGTACTTATTTATTTATTTAGTCACCAAAGTGTCACCCCCCGCCCGCCCGCCGTGTTCACGCTGTGGCCTGTTGATTTTGGCCACGTATAGTTTGGGTTTTGGAGTTACAATCTGATGAAAATTGCACTTTTATCAATAAGGCCTCACTGTTGGGGAATAGCCTAGATGAGTAGCCCATATATATATGTACTTTTTTGTTTCTTTTTTTCATGTGTGTGTTTTCTGGAACTTGTGTGTAAAGGTTGACCGGACGTCGGCCAAGGCTCCAAGAACCAGACAACTGTCCAACAATGCATTGTATTGTTTGTTTTTTAATTCACCCAAAGTCTCCAAACACCAACCAGGCAGTGCAAGAATATTCACAGTGACAGACTGTCCAAACATTAGGCACATCAGAATAACACCTGGCGAAAGGCTAATAAAAGAACAGAAGTAACTACTTCAAAGGGCCACTTCACTCCTTTTGCTACCAGAGCTTATTGTGTAAAGGTCCCTGCACACTGGACGCGTCTTCAGATCTTTTGCTTTTGGTTTTCCGAAAAACACGTCCAATGTGAAACCACCTTAATGTTATTTTCTTTTTAGATTATTTTAGTCATGACGCCATCTTCATGACCAAAAAACGTTCATGAAAATGTGGTCTCACTTCCTTCCTGGACTACAAAGTCACACCTCCATGCAGCCTCCCCTCCTCTCCACAAGGAGGGGAAGTGCACTACATTATTATGGGCATTGTAGGAATTCAGCAATCCAGTCAAACCCTATAGTCAAACACACAGACTTCATTATTTCTCTGACCATAGGGTGCACATTTCAAATTGTGCTTACTGTTATCTATATGCCTACTACAAATACTATCAGGCGACACCCTTCCATGAATGGCCCCAGCACCTCTCTTCCTCATGCTGCTCAATATAGCTTGCCTAGACCATAGACATATATACGTAGACGCCCTTTCCGGCTCTGAGGCGCGTGTCACCATTGAAGGCACAATTTTCCCGACATTCCTTGCAAAGCATTAGCGGAAGCTTGTCAAGCTTCCGCGTGCGTAACATAAGTCCCGGAAAAGACGCGCTGTGATTGGCCAGTAGTCACTTGAGTGACAGCGAGAGACATGGAGGAGTCGCATGAGTGACGTCACTTGGGCAGCGACGCAGTCGCCTTCAGCAAATGCCTTCAGCACTTCTAAATAAGAAAGCTGCGGAGAACTGTTGCTTTGTGTTCACTCTTTAATGTTTTCTGTTAGTAATCTAATCCCCCCAGGCTCTGATGTTGTATTGTTAATAACTGTGTTGTTTGTGTTTGTTTGTTTGTCTTGTTTTGTATTGTAATGTATATTGTCATGTTATAAAGATTTGTTAAAAAAAAAAAAAGCCTTCAGCACTGCACTTCCGCCTTCATTGGGATACACGTCGCTCCAATGAACTGCAACGGGCCAGTGAGGCATCTATTTCTTATAATATCTATGGCCTAGACCAAACTGCATGTCTGCAGATTCAGCCACCATTTTAAACCAGGTGGGTCATACCAAGAACACTCACAGTAATTACAATCGATTAACTTAAACAAGGCCAACTAAGGCCCATATGAGTTATATACAATTGCATCATTACTTAAACCATTTCATATTGCAGGCGCCACTTTACAAACACATTAGGCCTACAGTTAGGAAAGCTACAATATAAAACAGGAACCAAACACTCCTCTCCTCTACACATACTTGGCACCTTCCAATCAACAGGAGGCGTGCCAGCACTGCAGAGGAGAGACAGGTGACCAACAATCAATTGAACATCCATGCTCAGGAATTCAGGTATTCTAGAGTCATAGAAATATTATGAACCCCACACCACTCCCCACAGTCATGTCCAAAAGCTGGCCAGCGATAATTAATTAATTAGAAGCAACTGTGCAATGTCCCTGTTTGTCTCTATATGTGTCATTTCCTGGGGTCTTTATGCATGTAATATGTGGTTTTAGATATTTTAAATGTTCGCAGTGTCATGGAAACTGGTCTCACTTCATTCCTGGACTACATGTTGTCTCAGTAAGTCAGCCCTCCACCTATCCACAAGGAAGAGCAGTGCACCAAAGCACAATGGGAATTGTAGTCCAGGAAGGAAGTGAGCCCAGTGGACACTGAGAAAATCTAAAAAAAAATATATTACACATAATTACACACATAAAGACCCCAGGAACGAACGTGTTCTAAATCTTCTAAACGTCATTAACATATTTCTTTTTTTTTGTTGCAAAAAGGGTGAAGTGTCGCTTTAACACTTGTGTGGGGAGGGGGG
>NC_136799.1:42430434-42470735 GCF_951216825.1 Electrona antarctica
CAGATGAGCTCCTAATGAATTGCAAAATGTATTTTTGATTAAATACTCCAAACGTCATGATTCTAATCTCGACCGGGGGAGCGGAAGGAAAAAGAAAGAGAATAGAGGGAAAAAAAGGAAAAAATAAAGTTTTTAATTAATTTTGCCAGTTAAACCTCATCAACATTTTTGAATGGATCGTAATTAGGACGCGGTCCTCTCTCACCCCCCCCCCCCCACCCCCACGATTCTCGACGGCGGAAATCAAAAATTAACCATTGTTACAAGACTATCGCAGTGGTAACACAACCAGTGTTTGAGATGGGGGGGCTGTGATAAATTAGCAGGGCACTGATTTCCATATGCAAGTGAAATAATGCCGCTAATTGGCAGATATTCTAATATTGATTAAATTAGGCGCAAAACACTCGTTTCATTAAGGCACTGTGATATGGCCTAATTCTGATCACCCCCGCCCCTCCCTCCCTCTCTCTATCTCTCTCTCTCTCTGCAGGATTACCAATTAAATAGGCTTTTGCGGAAGTCCCCCCCCAAAAAAAATAAAAAATAAAATACTGACAGCCGTGAGAGGAAGGCCAAATTATATCATGTCCGCCGTGTCTCAGTGTCGAGGTGCGTCACGCCAACCCCCACATCCCCCCCCCCCCCCCCCTTCACGCCACAACCCGGATCTCCCACGCACACCGTGCGAGCGTGTTTGCCGAGGACTGCCGGTGTGTGTTTGTGTGGGAAGTCATTGTTAATGATGAATTCATCCGCTCCCTCGCCCCGCAAACGCGCCGTGCTTGCCCGACTCAACGCGCATTGTGCTCAATTATACGTGAAGAGGAGAGAGAGAGAGAGAGAGAGTTGATAATGAAAGCCTATATACTGTGGAGCCCCTGAGTGGATCAAGATGTGCGTGCGTGCGTGCGTGCGCGTGCGTGTGCGCGTGTGAGCGCTGCATTGCTCCTCTTTCATCAGGCCCAGCTAGGGAGAGGCCACGACTCCCGTACTTTCTCAGATGAACCTTTCAAAGCCTCGCAAACTTTTAGCCCCCCTCCCCCCCCCGGCTGCCTGCTCCAACACGGCAGCCCCGTCCACTTAAGAGTATATAGGGAGGCTTACCGAGGGGGGATAAGACCTGTGCGGGGGCGAGGGAGGAGGCAGCTCCGAGGTTGAGATAACCAATTACTCCGTGATCACTTTTGACTCTGCTAATCTCCCGCACCCTGGCCGCATCGCCCGGGATTTAGCACCCCGGCGGCGCACCTGTGAACCCCGCCGCCGCGCGCTCAGCCCTCCCTCCCCCCACTACACCCCCAACCCCCCCCCCCCCCCCCCCCCCCCCCCACACCCGACCTGCACCTCTCCCCAATCCACGGCCGCCTTTGTTATTCTAATGTCAAGCCGGCACTCTCCCGGGCGAAGTCGTGCACTTCACTCATAGGTGGATAAAAAAAGAAAAGCACCTGCCGGAGGATCGGAGGTGTGCGGAGAAGAGGGGGGGGGGGGGGGGGGGGGGGGGGAGTTGTGGGGAGGTGGGTGGAGTGGTGATGGCAGGGTTTTGAGAGAGTATAGCGGAGGGGATATAAGGGGGGCGGGGCGGTCGCTCCCAGACGCCTCCCAGGCGACCTTTTTGGAAACAGACGAGCCGTGATTGATGAAGCTGGGATTCTTTTGGGGGAGGGGAGTGTGGGGGGGGGGGGGGGGGGAGAGGTTGACGAGGGGGGGATGCGACGAGAAGTTTCAGCGGGTCTTCTCGGTCACGGAGGAGAGGCGATGGCGAGCCGCCTTTCCCATGGAAAACAAGCGAGCGAACGGCAACACATGGAGGTTTATAAAAGCCACATGTGGCTGCGGTGTCATCCCCGGCAACTTGTTTTTTTTTTTTGTCAAAGTGCAAAATGACAAAGTGCGTTGGTTCACAAAGCTGATCACTTCAGCAACAGCAACCCCGTCCGTCCGTCCGTCCGCCAAACTGGTAACCAAGCCAACCAGGACACAACACACAGTATGTGCTGCATGTGCCCCGGTGCTGCACGCCCTTTTCGCCATCCGACTCTGGACTCTTTCTTTTTTGAGTCATGGCGTCACCCGCCCCTCACGCAGAGACCCTGTTCTGCTGAAATGTTTTTGTCCCAAACAAACAGCGGCTTAAAGTAACTAGGTACGTTTACTGAAGTACTGTGTACCTATAAGTACACTTTTGAGTTATTTGTACTTTACTTGAGTATTTCCAATTTTGAGTACTTCTACTTCTACTCCACTATACATCTCGGAGGCAAATTTATTTGCTCCACTACATTTATTTGAAAACTTTGTCACACTATACTTGTAGATGTTGATTATTATTATTACAAAACATACATTAACCACTTCAGCACTATATGCATGTCACACTGCGCAAAAAGCATGGAATACGGATGTGTAGATTACAGGAAACTCCCGTTAAACTTTCCAACAAACTCCGGTAAACTCCCGAATTGTACCATCTGTATATTACTGTATATTAACTGGGCAAAATACAGTGCCCATAATTGCCCGTTAACTCCTCTTTTCACGCAGTGTCAGGCATTTGAGAATAGCAGATCTACAAGCTTACAATGTGTCGCATCGCAACGCATTGTGAGCTTGTATAGATCGGCTATTTTCAAAATATTTGATTTGATTTGATTTGATTTGATTTGATTTGATTTGATTTGATTTGATTTGATTTGATATATTCTGCAAAATGAGTACTTTTACCTTTTGGTACTTTAAACACGGTACATTTTGAATTCCGGACTTTTACTTGTAACGGAGTACTTCTATATTGCAGTATCGATACTTTTATTTATACTTTTTTTTTTACTTTACAAAAACAAAAAAAAAAAACTTTTTTTTCCCACCATTGCAAACAAACATGCTGATCCAATCGCGTCAGGCTGTCGGGGGTGGAGTCCTCCAAGCCACAGCCGTACCACTGATTCATCATTTGCAGTTAATCTCCGGCTTTATTTATCGGTCTCAACTTTTCACTCCTGCTGTCAATCATTAAGGGCCGCGAGGTTGACGAGGTCGGGCAGATGCGCTTGATTTGTGTGTGTGTGTGTGTGTGTGTGTGTGTGTGTGTGTGTGTGTGTGTGTGTGTGTGTGTGTGTGTGATCTTGATTTGCGAGCTGCATGGGGAGAGTGCGGGATCTTCTTGGGCAATGCTTGGGAAAGCGTCTATGACACTCAGTGGGATTTGTGACTTTTTCCACTGTGCTCATCAGCAACCTTCGTTGTGTGTTTTTTTTTTAATTATTATTCTGTTTCGCCTCTTGCGTTCTCTCCCTCGCTCAAGTATGTCGGCGGTAAAAGTTAGGCGCAATGACGCGCGGATGTTGCGCAGCGAGAATTGCAGATCTCCAAGTTCACAATGCGTCGCAGCGTATAGGGTGTACCAAAACTCCTGGAGGGGGCGTCAACATATGTGTCACGTGGTAGCGGCTGCCATACTTGCTGGCTTGTCTGGTTTGTTTACATTGAGCGACTATCCATGTGCTTGTATACGTTCTTTTTTTAAACTGACCTCACAATGGTGCAGACTTGCTCAGTAAATAAGTGCCACAGCAGGTCGCGTCGAGGAAATGAGCCAGAAAACGGAATTAGATGTTCAGCTTTCCAGCATGGAGACAGCATCAAGGAACCCAGATTGACGAGTTTACAAAAAGACGTCAAATGGCTTGGATCTCGGCTGTACGGCGCACGGGCGCAGAGACATAACGTTCAACAAAGTATCTAAGCACAGCCGTGTTTGTTCACAACATTTTCCTTGTCCTTGTATTGTATTTGGGCCCGACGTTCTTTCTATCCATCCTGGTGTTTGTTCACTATGTTATCGCCAAGAACGAGCTCAATATTTACAAAAACATACCACCGTCACTCTATTCTGAGTGATGTGGGCTAGAATTTAATGCCCACGAGAGGGCCGTCCCTAGCTTTTCAGACGCCGCCCCCCTCTTGGTGACGTACACGTTTTCACACGCTATATAGGAGCATTGAGAGCTTGTGTAGATCTCACTTGTGTCCAACTAAGTATAAATTAGATGGAAACGGGCACAATTGCTTGCAGGCCGTATAGGTCTCTCTCTCTCTCTCTCTCTCTCTCTGACTCCCACTCTTTCTATCACTTTGCTTTGTCATTTCACGGTCTGTGTCAAATGAATAGTCTTTGTTCTTCAATTACGAGTCATTTTCTTCCTCCCCATTCCTTTGAGCTGCAGGCTGTAAGTGCTGCAGTAGGCCTACAGTAAAGGATGTGTGTGTGTGTGTGTGTGTGTGTGTGTGTGTGTGTGTGTGTGTGTGTGTGTGTGTGTGTGTGTGTGTGTGTGTGTGTGCGTGCGTGCGTGCGTGCGTGCGTGTGTGTGTGTGTGTGTGTGCGTGTGCATGTGCATGTGTACGTGTGTGTGCGTGCGTGCAATCCGTGCATGCACATGCAAATGCACACCGGCGAAGCCTCGTTATATAGCCCTCATTAGGTGTGAAATGACAGCCATGGGCGTGCCCAATAATCTGGACTCAAGCGACGAGGCTACACACATAACAATGTGGGGAAAAAAAGAATCTAATTGACACTAAACTATATGGGGCGGGACCGGTTTGTCTAGCCGGTCGCGGATCCTCGCCAACCTTTGAGAAATGTCAAGTGGCTCATGCAAATGCGGGACACTTTCGCGTCTTTTAAAAGTCTCCCCGTGCACTTCGGGGCACGGCGGCGGGCGCACTCCGCGCTGAATAATACCACGAGGTTTCCCCCTGCAAAGGGCGCTGGGGGCGGCGGGGGCCACGGCCAAAGGGGGGCTTTTTGTGTCTATACGGCATGTGACAAGTTGAACACCCCGCCTGTCTGCCGGGACACACCCCGCTTCGCCGGGGATTTATACGGAGGGAACTGTCACACACTGCACGGCTAGAGAGAGCCTCCAGCCTCCTCCTCCCCACGAGGGCTGGAGGTATTTGTCACTTATATAGCGCGGGTCATGTTGAGGTGGCTATATCAGAATCTGAACAGCGTGGGGAAACCTCGTATCATGTCCGACTCCAAACTATGCTGTTAACGTTTCAGGATTCAAATGAAAATATACGAGCTCACGCAGCGCGACACGTTTTGAGCTTGTATCTTTTTATTTCGTTTTTTTTTTGTTTGACGCCGTATATAGTGGGACGAAGTCGTGTTCATTCGCGACACAGACGCGGAGAGAAAAGTTCAAATATGGAGATGAAAGGTTTCCGCCTGGCAGCGATAGGCTTGCACTACTGTAAGTGTGGAGCTCAAGCACACCGGGAGACTGTTCGTTTTCCCCCCTTTTTCCCCTCCATCTGCCAGCCGCGCAGTGGCTTGTAGTGTTCACGAACCACTTGCAAAGTTGATTCCAATAAGACTCTGACTCTGCCTAGAAAAAGTTAGCAGTCACAACCAAGTAAGCTATAACCACTCAGCTGACTGAATACTAACCACGGCTTGTTTGATTTTCCGACTCAGCCACTGGATTCTGTTCATTTCACTTTGGATTGATCGTTAACACTATTGTTAACACCAAAAGCCCTCTGATGGCTTCCGTTGTGGTTCGATACCATACTCAATTCGACAGTTTGTGTGGAAAAAACAACTTGCAGAGACTTCCTGCACAACTACGCCAGTAAGCTCTCAACGTCGTTGAGTTTGTAGATCTGCTATTTTAGCAAACAAACGTTCGCCTCCCATGGCACGGCCAGAACAAGGCTTGTGTGGTCTGTATAGCGCTCGCACACGAAAGTCAACATCGCCTCAGCCTTGCAGTGCTTGCCGAGTTCCCTCCGTCCGATGGCCCGAAGTGACAGCGAAATCACATATCACCTCTTTAAAAAGCCGGCTGCTGGAATCGAGCGCTCCGAAAGGAGACGCTCCCAGGGCCCCATTTTCCCACCGCATAACCTTCCACCAGGGAAAATCTGACCCATCCGTGGATTTCCAAAAGCCAGACAGGATAAGCTGACATGTTCCCCTCGATGGCACTGCTGCTGCTAGCTTCTCTGCACTCTCTCTCTCTCTCTCTCTCTCTCGCTCTGCCTGTCTCTGTCTCTCCTTTTTTTTCTCTCCCCATCTCAAGTCGGGGTGCCAAGCTAGCATAAATGAGAGACACTTTGAAAAATAAGCTCCTCATTTGGGATTGAGTGGATTCAGATGGTTGGCCGGGGCTCAAAGGCGCCGTGCAGAGGGGGTGGTTTGGGTCAGCTTATTATTTCAGTGGGTACAAGGCATTGATGTTCCTTCTCATATGCCATTTCTCAATCAAAGAACCTGGCCGTCAGAAATGTGGGCCAAGGCCAGCGCGCTCTGCACACTTCCTGCCTATATGGTCAAAACTCTCACCGCGCTCATTGGTCACAACGGGCCAGACATTAGTAAGTTCTGGAAAAAATGGTCGAAATTGGACATGTGTTTGAATGGAGAATTGGTTTTACACGTCGTCACTGTCGGGTGGAAACCTCATTGTGTTCAAATGTTACTTTTCAGGGTTCAAATTTCTTTCTTTTTTTTAATTGCAAAAGAAATTGCAGATCTGCTACTCTTGATGCTTTTGAGCGAAGCCGTGGTCTGATAAAGTAAGGCGTTATTAACACTTATTTTGCCGGCATAGTCTTTCATAATAAAGGCTCTAGAGTGCCAAGCAGATGAGGCAGATTTTACTCTGAAAAGCCCCGCCTTCCATTTCCCCCCAAAACCAGGAGACCTTGGGCTCCATTTCCGTCACCACTAAACCCCTTATCCCTAAACTTCTTTGCCTTTTTTTTTACTATTTTACTAAACATTTTTGAATAGTTAAAATGGCCTGTCTACAAGCTCACAACGTGTCAATGTAGATTGGCTAGTTGAACTATTCAAAAATGTTTTTCAAAATAGTAAAATAGGTATAAGGGGTTTAGTGGTGACGAAAATGGAGCCCAAGTTCTCCTGGTTTTGGGAGAAAATGGAGCCCATAATCTTCCATTATTACGTCACCGTGTCACCTCTAAACTCTCCCTAGAAGCGTTTCTATTCCAAACGAGATGCATGCTGAAGTCAGAAATGATCACAGAACATCGGGGCGCTTTGGTCAAAACCATGGAGAGCGCCGTAGATTTAGAGTTATGAGCCACGTTTGTCGCCCCGTAAACAAGGACGGCAGTGTGCATGCATTCGCCAAACACAAGGAGATCGCTGAAGAAGGCCAAAAATAAAATTGAATTATACAACGATCTTGTTTGATATCATTAAAAAACACACAGTAAGTTAGAATATATGGAGATAGGACGTCTCTGCCCAACAACAAATATATCAGAATTTAAGAACAACCATGAAGATTATTAGTATATATATTTTTTAAACCTTGTGGTAAAACTTATCTTACATTCTAGCACAGTACACCAGATTTGTTTAGCACATTTAGCCACACTTCACTGACACTGCATGCAAACCCATGAGTGGCCTAGATGCCTCTCTCTCTCTCTCTCTCTCTCTCTCTCTCTCTCTCTCTCTCTCTCTCTCTCTCTCTCTCTCTCTCTCTCTCTCTCTCTCTCCCTCTCCCTTTTGCAACCTTCCAGACGTTCAAGTCGCTGACCTCAAATCGAGAGCTTTCGGTCCGAGGGCTATACGCTATGTGTGTCACAGGGAAAGGGTATAAAGCGCTGCATGTCTTGCGGTGGCGAGGGCTTGCTTGGCCCGGGAGGTTAATTCACAAGCTGCAGCTATAGACCACATCAGTGCAAAACAATACGCTGCAGTGCAACACCTGGGCTGCTTTTTCACCGGCGCCGAGCCGGGCTGCGCACGCCTATAGCGTTGACTCGCTACACAAGTGGAAAGTAAGTGACTAAGTACATTCACTTGTACTTAACCCATTTAGGCCTGACGTCGAAATTTAGAAAAGAAATTCTAAATCATGACAATTTTCTGAAAGATTTGAGGCACATTTTAACGATTTTTCAAAAACAGCAGACCTACAAGTTCATAGCGCGCCACTCGGTGGCGCGCTATGAGCTTGTAGATCTGCTATTTTTCAATAGCTAAATTATAACATAATGTATGTAACCACCAAAAGGGGTTCCCGCTCAAAATGGGTTAAGTACAATTTAGAGGTATTTGTACTTAAGTACTTGGGTATTTCCACTTTCCAAATGCTTTTACTTGTTACTTTGTAGATTGTGATTGTTATTCTAAAACATACAATACATGTACCACTTCAACTAGGGTTGTCTCGCGGGGCCGATCACGTCATTTTCAAATGATCGGAAATGGATCGGGAGCCAGAAAACGTGATTATGGGACGACCCTATAGTGTCAATAATATATACCCATGTCATGATGTTGCCTATTATCTGGGATGGTGTACTCTTCATGTGATATGGCATAAAATACAAGTATCGGAGTGGGAAAAATCAGTATCGGCAGATGCTCAAAATCAATAGCCGATCTACAAGCTCACAGTGCGTCGCGATGCGACACATTGTGAGCTTGTAGATCCGCTATTTTCAAAGGATTTTTAATTTAATTTAATTTGAAAACTTGCGAAACGGGACATTCTGCACAATGAGCACTTTTTACTTTTGGTACTTTAGGTAAAAAAAAAACATTTATACCAATACTTTTGTACTTTTACTCAAGTATATATATATTGAAACTTGTAATTAACGATAATGGAGTATTTCTATATCGCAGTATTAACCCATTTAGGCCTGACCTCGAAATTTTCACGATTTTTCAAAAATAGCAGACCTACAAGCTCTGAGCTTGTAGATCTGCTATTTTTCAATAGCTAAATTATAACATAATGTTTAAAACACCAGAAGGGGTTCCCGCCCAAAATGGGTTAAATGCGCGTGTTTACCTCGACCACCCGCAGGCGCTAGCAGGGGTTCAGCTGTTCCATTGTGACATTGTGCTGTCTAGTGGTTGATAGGTTTGACCAGTGGCGCGCACAGACATTTAGAGGGGCAGGTGCTCAAGTGAAAATAAAGGGCACCTTGTGCAGCGCGTGGAACCGGCCGGTTGCCTTAATAGTGTGAGATTTATAGATTCTGGGGCATAAATAATATATTAGAAGCTTTTTTTATCAAGAATTGATAAATGTCACCATGGTCCACATACTGTACAACGTACACTGTACATTGTTTTTCTTTTTTGAGTGGTGCAACCACTCCAAGGAACAGCAATGTCCGTGTGCACCTATGTGTTCACCCATGTGTTCACCCACCCACCTATGTGACTATGAGCACGAGTACCAATGACTACCAAAAGTGGCGCTGTTGTGCCAGAAACAGAGAGAGAGAGAGATAGTGCTGCACTGCTGCCTGCTAATGAGAGACAGAGAGAGAGAGAGAGGGGGGTGGTGCTCTAGCACCACCTAGTGTCTATCTGTGCACGCCACTGAGTTTGACGACTCTCTCACACGTATAGGTAGGCCTACAGTATGGCTCCAGGGCCATGCAGGCATAAACAGTGACACTGTGACACGCATGCTACAACTAATATTATTACACCACATCCCCTGAAGGGTATAATAAACCTTTGTTCTCTTCTCACACGACCACGCATGCAGGGTCGCAATACGGTTCACCAAACAAATCAATTTCACTTTATTTCAAATAAATGTTGTATGCTGATGATAAAAAATAATCAAGGTTGACTAGATCGTGACACACCGAGATCCACTGTCTTTGTATTACATCGTCGTATGCCAAAGTATAGAATAGCGTTGCTTATCTCCATATCTTCTTAAGTTCTTTCCATTTTTCCTTTCGGAAATGAATGCCCTGCTATACTTCAACTTTCAAATAACTTTATTTTCCTTTCGGAAACGTCTTTTGTGCAGTGGTAAAAGACAACAGGAAGCCTATAGGCGTTCAAAAGTCTGATGGAGGTGGGCACAAAGCTAGCTGAGCCCCTTTTAGTGAGTTTTGACCATAGAATATATATATAATAGAGACTGAACTGGCGCGAAGCTCCGCCCCCCCAGCTATTCATGTCAGTGGAAGTTGCTCAGGGGCGTTTTGAAGCACCCGGAAGACTGCCGGAAGTCCCTCCCAGGACCTCAACTTTGAGGTCCTGAGTGACGTAGGGCAACTGAGCGCTCAACGTTAAAGCCCAGCTGCACGGGGTTTCCCGGTCATGAATCCACGGGTCCGCCTGTAGTCCCTCCTCCTACCACTAGGACCCAGAGCTTCAACGTTGGAAAGTCTGCCTGCCCCCTTGGTTTTGACGCACGGTATCGCCGGCCTGAGGGCATTAGTCCGTAGTGGGTATGGAGGGGGTGTGTGTGTGTGTGTGTGTGTTTATTTGAAAGGCCTTCTTTATTGTCCGTTTTTTATGGATGCTGCTGAGTGACTCCTGGTGCCTCCCGATGATCTTGCCACTGATCCTTCCGGTTCCGAGTTGATTGAAGGTCATTATTGATTTTACAAAAGACTTCATACTACAGTGTCACACAAAAACATCAAAAGTAGGAGATTCACAAGACGCCCTGAGGGCAAGAAGCCCTCACGCATCCGCCTGGGTGACGTACGGCAGACTGCATATAGAATGTCCGCACCATCAGTCAGCTCCATATGGAGATCTAAGGGGTTTGAGGTCAGATGTAGAGTTGCAGATCTAGGTAATGATCCATTCTTCTCCATGTATGGTTATCCAGTAGAGGGTTTGATGATGTCAGATTGACATATATGGAGCATTGGAGCGTGTCACGAGGCGGAATGTCACGGGGCGTGATGGACTGATAACCATGGAGATCTTAAAAGTCTTCATGATGTCACATGATGTCACGAGGTGTGACCATATATGGAGACGTGATGTCACGAGGCGTGACCATATGGAGGCGTGGGTGACTATAACTAACTAACTAACTAACTAACTAACTAACTAACTAACGGACGGACAGACGGACGGACGGACAGGATGCAGGTTTTCATAGTAAATGCGACGGTCGGTGAAATTACGCGTTTTGAGCTTGAAGATCTGCTACTTTCCATAATAATATGCAGTTTCCACCTGACAGATACAATATGATGGCTAATCAGATTGATTAATTCTGAAAGAAAATGCATAGTAATTGTGTTTTATTATTTTTTTCCGTACCACATTTCTCAGTTATCCGATTAATCAAAAGAGTAACCGAAAAATCGCTACGAAAATACTGGCTATATAGTTGCAGCCCTGCAATATAGTATTGTAGACACACGCACAAAAGCACGCACTAAGGCTGTACCCTAGCCCTGTTTTAGGACTCGAACTTCGGCAGGAATCTTCGAGCGAACATTCGTTTGTAATTAATTTAAAAAAATAACCTGGGGGGAGGGGGGTGCATACGGAGTTTATGGACGTGTCTACGCTGCCACAATGTTATATGCTTCGCACACACAGGCAGATGCAAAAGATAAAGAACACAGACTGTATTTGTAGCAGAGTAGTAGTTAAGCAGCTCAACCCCACCAAGCAGCTCAATCACTGAAACCAAAACAAACGTCCAACATAGATAAAAGTAATTACTCACCTACTGATGCAGGTTCCATAAATAATCCCAGTGTTGTTCAAGATGCATGGTTTTTATATTGTAAATAATTATCGTCGCGGTTTAGCGACGACTACCATGAGAGGAGCACTCAATTTTGGGACTTTTGGGAGTGTCATAGTAGCTTGTTTACAACTGAAACAGACTTCCTGTGCACTATCATCCTCTTCAAAATAAGAGCCACATGTAATGATTAGTCAACACTAGTTTTATTTCTAAGTCTACTTACAGGAGGTTAACATCTCATTTGAGTTCCTTTTGAATACCTGTCAGATTTCTCTACATAACTATCTCAGCTGTTGGTGGGCAAATAAGCCTTGCATCTACCGCGCAGAAAACATTTTGATGACGTATGCGCACTGGCCACCCGCCACCGGTTGTGTACCCCCCTGATTAATAACATCTAAACATGTAAACACTTGCATGAACGTAGTACTCTTATTATGCATATAGCATTCTCGCCAACATATATTTTAGAGTTAAAACAAAGAAAAAGAAAGAAAAAAAGAAAAACGAATGGTTCAAGCCCATCAATTAAGATTCGAGTGCCAACCCCCCCGAATGTTTGGGGACAGCCTTAGCACACGCGCACACACACACACACACACACACACACACACACACACACACACGTGTGGATGCAGTAAGAAGATCCTCTGTGAGTTTACATGTCTGTACGAGGACGTGTGGTACAGTATGTGTGTGCACACATGCGTTTGTGACTCATGCACGCACTCACGCACACACACAGCACACACTTCTACTTATGGGGATATCAACATTTCAACCCCAACCCAAAAGCGCGAGTTATAGTCATTTGCACTGCAGTGTCACACACGTAAAAAAAAAAGAAAAGGACGATCAACAAGTTCACAACTTGTGCTGCGACCTGTTGTGAGCTTCTATCTGCTATTTTGAAACCAGCTCTCAACTAACTAAATATAAATTAGGCATAACTTGAATGTTTAAATACCTACAGATGTGCTGTTGAGAAATTCACATGCCCTGCAATTCAATAGATTGTCAGTGAGTTGTCAGAAACAGAACATCGATCTCAGTGAGAAAGGGAGGCGTTTGCCAAGGTCTTGGCAAGGTGTTATACTGTATGTTAACCCATTTTGGGTGGTGTTAGCATTATGCTATGCTTTAGCTATTGAAAAATAGCAGACCTACAAGCTCATAGCGCGCCACCGAGTGGCGCGCTATGAGCTTGTAGGTCTGCTATTTTTGAAAAATCGAAGAACGACTGACATAGAAACATAGCTTTTTCAGAAAACTGTCAGGATGTAGAAGACATTTTTAGAATCTGATCTCAGGTCAATTCTATCCGGGTTCCCTGAAAAGATCCTCTGCTGGACACTTATTTCCAGGAGCAAAGCAGTAGAATTAGTGAATAGTGTGAAAAAGGTGCACGGAACCTCCAGGGAAAACATGCATTTTCAGAACACCTTCAGGTTAATGATCAGAAGATGTGTGAAGAGTTGGAACGGTCACATCCTAACCTCAATCTTTTCAGAAGTATAAGCCCAACTCAAAACAAAACTGTTTGAGCATATAACAACAATTTCTGGTTCCTCCATAATTTCTCAAATTCTACTATTGTGGGGACATTTGCATTACTGTACTTGTGATGGCCTCACAAGTACAGTAATGCCCGCACGCACGCACACACACACAGAGTTGCTCTGGTGCGAGTGTACAGTAGGCCTACAGTATATGTACAGCCTCTCTGTGGGGATTTCCCGGGTGAGGTGTGAACTGGCCTGTGTTAAAGGCGTTCTGTAACACCTCAGCATGGGAGTCATAGCACCACCACTTCTTGCACATCAAGCGGAAACAGGTTATGTGATAGGCCGTCTATAAGACGTTTACCGTAAGAAATATAGGTCCATATACTGTAGCTCAGCTAGTGCACTTTCTCAAGTCGTGCATTTGGCCGCAGACCCCCATCTGAAAATCGTTTCCATCTATCTAACCCTAACCCCAACACACACCATGTCCGTACACGCCCCGTGGTGATCGTATGAGTCTGCAAGATGACTGCAAGTCCGCAAGATGAGGACGTGATGACTCAGAATGCATTCAGTAGCACACAGTGAAAAAATCCCGTGGGGAAGATTTAAAGCTGCTATAAGCAATAATATGTCAAAATATGAATGACAAAGCTTCTAGGAAAATCTTTGAATGCAGATTGCGGCCCCTAGATGTGTCACAGAGACTACATTTTTTTGGGAGCGTTCTACCCATTGCTGGCTGTCTGAATACCAAAAAAATAAAAAATAAAAGGTCAATAAAATGTTGACATATTATTGCTTATAGCAGCTTTAACGGAGAATTAAAACAAATGCTTTTCGGGGTTTTCGGGAGACCATTTCGGGTTACTTTGGGGTACTCTTGGTTTCCTTGGGGTATTTCTGAGTATTTGGGGTCTACTTTTGAGTGATTTGTGACTCCCTCCAAGAGGCCAAAGATTTAGCTGCATGGGCATTACAAGCTCGTACAAGCTACGAGCTTGTAGGTCTGCTATTACAGACTTGTTTTGGCGTGCACCACTAAACCTGGTCCTCTGCCTCCTCCTGTTGAGCACGGCATAAAGGATGACTCATCTGACCTCATGGCTTTTTTCCCCCCGTTGCTCATGTAGAACAATGCCTGTGTTTTATTGTGTTGGTTTTTTCCTTGCACCACCACACTCACGGACGTCATCCTTGTGTTGTGGTTTAAAGGGGTCTGTGTAACCTGCATCATCCAGGCCATGGAATGGCCTGCACTCGGCACACGGAATTTGTCAAGCATCTTGACATCGCAGCGGGGGTCCGGGGGGTGCATGTGTTTCTCCCCACAGTGGTTAGTTACGGATGGTGAAGACATGAAGTTGTTGAAACGTCAGACAGGATTATACAAGTACAGTGCTCTCTGTATAGGACAGGGGGAAACTAGACGTCTACAAGTACAGTATTCTCTGTATAGGACAGGGGGAAACTAGACGTCTACAAGTACAGTATTCTCTGTATAGGACAGGGGGAAACTAGACGTCTACAAGTACAGTGCTCTCTGTATAGGACAGGGGAAACTAGACATCTACAAGTACAGTGCTCTCTGTATAGGACAGGGGGAAACTAGACGTCTACAAGTACAGTGCTCTCTGTATAGGACAGGGGGAAACTATCCGAATTCATCCATGGCTCCGAGCGGGTTTTGACCCTGATGGTTCTCAAAGGAGCCATGTTGTCAGTGACACCGGTGGCGCAAGCACTGCTGCGACCCGGGCTGCTCCAGCTCGCCACTTTTATTGTTGTTGTGTCTCAAGTTTGTTTTTTGTGCACTGACTGTGTTTTTGATACCTGACGATGGGGCCGCTGAGATGGCTGTTCGTTATAATCGTACGGGATATCATTGCGGAATGTTACTCGTCGGCGTGTCAGGACTCCACGCCGACAACGGCGACATATCTGCGGTATACCTCCGACCAGCTTCGGCTGCTCCGACCCAGTGGCAACAGCCCTGTCAACCTAGCCCCAGTGCTCCCAAGTGAACTGTTGGTAACGCCACCGAGGAGCGACAACAACAGGCGAAAGAGGAGGAGGGGTAGACGCGGAGGGGTGAAACAGAGGCTAAGGAGCAGGATGTACAGACCACCTCTTCCATCCGTGATTCTCTGTAACGCCCGTTCACTGAGGTACAAGGCAGATACGCTACGATTAAACACCAGAGTTCTACACGAGTACCGGGAGTCGTGTCTGCAAGTGATCACCGAGACGTGGTTGGACGAGACGGTTCCGGACTCACTAGTTTCCCTGGACGGATTCACTCTGGTACGTTGTGACAGGACAGCTGACTCGGCTAAGAGCCAAGGAGGAGGGATCGCGGTTTACATAAACGATAAATGGTGCTCCCAATTCACTGTGAGGGAGTCGTTGTGTAACCAGGACATTGAATTGCTATGTCTAAGTATGCGACCCTTTTATTTACCGCGCGAATTCGGTAACATTGTGTTGTGTGCTGTTTACATTGCACCTAGCGCAAATGCTGCAAGGGCAGCCACCGCTGTAGCTGACTGTGTTCACAGGCAATTGAAACGCACCCCCGAAGCACCGTGTTTTGTCTTGGGTGACGTAAACCATTGCAAACTTGAATCTGTGCTACCGGGGTTTCAGCAGTATGTTGATTGCAAGACAAGAGGGAACAACATCTTAGACAAATGCTATGGCAATATTAAGAACGCCTATATAGCCAAGGCTAAACCTCCTTTGGCCAATGCAGATCACAATGTTGTTCATTTAATTCCCACATATAAGTCACTGCTTAAGAGCAGTAAACCACAGGTTAAAACCATTTATGTGTGGGACAATGATGGCATCGAAACATTGAAGGGATGCTTTTGTTGCACTGACTGGAGCCTCTTCCATAGCCTAGACCTGGAGGAGGCTACAGATACTATGACGGAGTACATCAAATTCTGTAAAGACAATGTGTTGACTAAAAAGACCATAACGATGTACCCCAATAACAAACCCTTCATCTCAAGGGAAATCAAAGAATGCATAGTTAAGAAACAAAGGGCATTCAAGAGTGGGGATTTGTTAACTATGAAGAATATTCAGAAGGAGATTAACAATAAAATAAGGGAGGCTAAACGGAAGGAGAAGGAGAAGTTTGAGGCCTACTGCTCCTCTTCTAATTCCAAAAAAATGTGGGAATCTATGAAGGCCATGACTAACATGGCTCCAGCTAAGAAGGGCCTTTGTGTGTCAAATGAAAAGGAAAAGGCCAACGAACTAAACAACTTTTATGCAAGGTTTGAAACAGCTGACTTCTTGTATGAACAATATGCTGCCCTAGAGTCTGTACCCATGCACAGTGATCTGGGAATTACTGTGGATCAACGTGAAGTCCAGAGGATGTTTTCCCACACATGTCCCCGGAAGGCTTCAGGTCCAGACGGGATATGTGGCCGGCTGCTGCATTCATGCAGTCAGGAGTTAGCGGAGGCTTGGTGTCCCATCTACCAAAAATCACTGGACTCATGTACTGTTCCGTCCACCTGGAAAGACTCCATTATAATTCCTGTTCCCAAAAAGGCAGGCTGCAAGGAAAATAATGACTATCGCCCAGTCGCTTTGACTTCAGTAGTCATGAAATGTTTTGAGAAAATCATTATCATTATGTCTGCTGAAGGCAGCGGTAGGCTGCTCATTGGATGATTTTCAGTTTGCTTATAGGAGTAACAGAGGTATAGAGGACGCAGTCTTGACCTTGGACTATTTTCTTTTGAAACACTTGGACAATAACAAAGCCTATGCACGCCTTCTTCTTGTAGATTTCAGCTCAGCATTCAATACAATACAGCCACATCTCTTAATTAAGCGATTGAGGGACCTTAATGTCCATCCTCTTATTATTAGATGGTACCATTCATTCTTAACTAAACGTACACAAAGGGTCAGTGTGAATGGCACTATGTCAGAGCGCAGAACCCTGAGTACTGGAGCACCCCAGGGCTGCGTGAGCTCACCTGTCCTTTTTACTCTGTATACAAATGAGTGTAGAAGTGGCAACCCGAACAATTACATCATTAAATTCTCGGATGACACTGCCATCTTGGCCCTTCTGGATAAGGATAGGGATGTAGCCGACTACTTTTTAGAGGTACAGAACTTTGTAAAGTGGTGTGATGACAACCACCTTATTCTTAACGTTAAGAAGACACAGGAGATGGTGTTTGACCCCAAGAGTATTGGTGATCGCAGGCCTGTGGTCATCCATGACTCGACCATCTCACAGGTTACCTCATATAAATACTTGAGGATCTGTATTGACAACTCACTAACTTGGAATACACATGTTGACAGTCTCTGTAGTAAACTACAGCAAAGACTGCACTTCCTTCGGCGTCTCAGGGTTCATGGTGTTGACCAAAGATTTATGTTAGTGTTCTATCGAGCAGTCTTGGAAAGCCTGGTCAGGTTTGGCATCACAGTTTGGTTCGGTAATCTCTCAGTGCAACTGAGGTCCAAATTGTTCAGATTGGTGCAGACTGCAGGGAAGATCATAGGGGTAAGACAACTCCCCTCTCTGCAGTCTATTTATGAGCAGGCTACATTAAAACAGGCTCAAAAAATCGTCAATGATGTTACCCATGTTTTAAATGGCGAGTTTGTACTTCTGCCCTCTGGGAGAAGATACAAAGAACCAAAGTGGAAGTACATCAGATTTAAAAAATCGTTTGTACCAGCATCAACTAAGATGTTGAACGAGGCTCTGAAACAGCGGTAACTGTGTGAGGTTAGATTATCCACATCATGTGTGCAATTGTGTAATGCTGTGTCTTCCTCTGTAATGTATTTTTGTTTGTCATTGATGTTTTATGTGTGGCTGTAGCTGGGGTGAAAGCCCAAGACAAATTTCCCTTGTGGACAATAAAGTTTACCTTGACCTTGACCTTGACCTTGAAACTAGACGTCTACAAGTACAGTGTTCTCTGTATAGGACAGGGGGAAACTAGACGTCTACAAGTACAGTGTTCTCTGTATAGGACAGGGGAAACTAGACGTCTACAAGTACAGTGTTCTCTGTATAGGACAGGGGAAACTAGACGTCTACAAGTACAGTATTCTCTGTATAAGACAGGGGGAAACTAGACGTCTACAAGTACAGTGTTCTCTGTATAAGACAGGGGGAAACTAGACGTCTACAAGTACAGTGTTCTCTGTATAGGACAGGGGAAACTAGACGTCTACAAGTACAGTGTTCTCTGTATAGGACAGGGGGAAACTAGACGTCTACAAGTACAGTGTTCACTGTATAAGACAGGGGGAAACTAGACGTCTACAAGTACAGTGTTCTCTGTATAGGACAGGGGGAAACTAGACGTCTACAAGTACAGTGTTCTCTGTATAGGACAGGGGAAACTAGACGTCTACAAGTACAGTGTTCTCTGTATAGGACAGGGGGAAACTAGATGTCTACAAGTACAGTGTTCTCTGTATAGGACAGGGGAAACTAGACGTCTACAAGTACAGTGTTCTCTGTATAGGACAGGGGAAACTAGACGTCTATAAGTACAGTGTTCTCTGTATAGGACAGGGGGAAACTAGACGTCTACAAGTACAGTGTTCTCTGTATAGGACAGGGGAAACTAGACATCTACAAGTACAGTGTTCTCTGTATAGGACTAGGGAAACTAGACGTCTACAAGTACAATGTTCTCTGTATAGGACAGGGGAAACTAGACGTCTACAAGTACAGTGTTCTCTGTATAGGACAGGGGAAACTAGACATCTACAAGTACAGTGTTCTCTGTATAGGACTAGGGAAACTAGACGTCTACAAGTACAATGTTCTCTGTATAGGACAGGGGAAACTAGACGTCTACAAGTACAGTATTATCTGTATAGGACAGGGGAAACTAGACGTCTACAAGTACAGTATTCTCTGTATAGGACAGGGGAAACTAGACATCTTCATGCTAAGGTCCAGATGAGGTCTTATACGTTGTCATTTACTGCCATGAACAACCATTACAAGTCCATAGACTTGGCTGCCACGTGACGTAACTTCGGAAAGCCGCATGCATTGGAGGAGCTATGGCGCCGGTCAACGTGAAAAGAATCGCACTCGCGTGACGTGAGGTGTGCCTTTGTTTGCTTCTGCATGCATGACATCTGTCTGTCTGTCTGTCTGTCTGTCTGTCTGTCTGTCTGTCTGTCTGTCTGTCTGTCTGTCTGTCTGTCTGTCTGTCTGTCTGTCTGTCTGTCTGTCTGTCTGTCTGTCTGTCTGTCTGTCTGTCTGTGAACAAAATAACCCAGGCGTTTGGGTCAAAAATAAGAATAGGTCAAAATGTTCAAGGTCACCGATCAAGGTCATATCTGAGGAACAGAGGGACTTAAGCCCTAACCACATCAAAGGGTTACCAAGCAACTCCCTGGGTCCAAACGGTTGCAAGGAGTTAACGCTGAAACTCAACCCTTTGGTGTGGTTTGGGGCCATTGAATTCCATGCGTTGAATCACTAGGGTCAACGTGGGTCAACGTGGGTCAACGTAGACATATCAACACCGCAGGGACAACCCCCCCGACGATGCCATACAAACGTGTGGTTCAACGACTGAGACCAAGATGACATGGCATTGTGTCTTGTTCTGAATGACTGCTCTGTTCGCATTGTGTTGTCTCTCCAGTGTCTGCTGCTGCAGGGGCAAACTGTTTGAGTTGTGGACATGCAATACTGTTGTTGTTGCCGTCCTCCTTGTTACACCAGACCGTTTCATAGCAACCAGGGTAAATGCGAACCAAATGCATATTTAAATTAAGTTTATAGTCGATTGTTTAAGGGTTAAGGTGTTTATTCTGTAATATGTACACGTGTGCACACATATACTGTCTATATACTGTTATTTTCTTTCTAATGTTATCTTGAAACTGTGCGGTCTGGCAAGTGTTTATATTCTGTAAAGAGCCGTTTGTTTTGATGTCTTGATTACTTCAGCGGAGTTCTGGTGAGTGTAAAGGCAGCATACTTTCTGCCTATACGCCTCCGTCCTCCGCACACTACACAATCCATATAGCATTAACAAGTTGGATCTGTATGAGCGGTATACCTCTCCTATAAATTAATGACGCCGGTTACAGATGACCAGCAGGTTCGTCTTAAGGCGTTTGATATTGCTATAACATTGCCTCGCTGTGTTTCATTTTCAGAACTGCTCCGGTTGCTATGCACAGTTGCCAGGGCCCCGCCCCCACACTGCTTTTGTTTCTCAATAGCCGTTAGCTTCTGTTTTATAGGCCACGCCTTTGCACGCTTTTTTCTCTGAAACTAATGCGCTGTCCGTGGTGTTGACCAGAACGGCGATGTTCGGAGGTCTTTTCTGAGTATCCGGTGCAGAGTGCGACGGGAACATTGGCGTTTCGTAGAGCAAGGATTGGATCATATAGCGGAATAGCCTGAAAACACCCGACACCCAAGCACCACCACTTTTGTCCACCAGATGGCACTCATATGTGTTAATATAACTGAGAAATAAAAGAAGAAGAAAATGGTACCCATATGTGCACACTCGGATAAATATAAAAAAACTAAACAAAATTTAAATGTGTACCTGGCCCGGTGTCTAACACCACCTCTGGACAGCTGCCATTGTAGCGACAACACACCAGTATCATCAGCATCAGCCCACCTCGTCTAAGATGTCACTGATGCGGAGACAAACGTGACAAGAAAGAACCCGAGGAACCCTGCATGGCAGAGGCCTTGAGAAGTATAGGAACTCTGCATAGCAGAGGCCTTGAGAAGTATAGGAACTCTGCATAGCAGAGGCCTTGAGAAGTATAGGAACGCTGCATGGCAGAGGCCTTGAGAAGTATATGAACCCTACATGGCAGAGGCCCTGAGAAGTATAGGAACTAGGGCCGGGACTTTAACGCGTTAATTGAGATTAATTAACTACAGAAAAATTAACGCGTTAAAAAAATTAACGCATTTAATCGCACCTTTTTTCCCCACCGCGGAACGTTTCTCACTGGGTGCGTTTCTAGTAGTACTGAATAGGCTGCGGCACGCCAGCAGCAGCAGCAGCAGTTGTTTACTCTACACTACAGCTGCTACAGCTCCGTCAGAAAGCCCAAACCCAAATGAATCGAATGAAGAAGCCGCTTATATCGCTTTTGCTCCATGGATGGGACATTTAGATGTAAAAGCTATCGGATGGACGCGTGGATAGCGGCATGGCTGTGTGCAATGTCAGAGGGAAATGATCCATTTATGACCAACGTTAGCTTATATGCTAGGCTTGCTAGCTGCTTCAGTTTACAGACCACCGGAGACGCGCGGTGATTTCACCGCTGTCAAGCTGTCCTCGATGCGAAACATACTGAAGTAGCAAGCGTGGGTCAGCCCCAACCTCATGTGAAATGTTTCCCCCATAATAAAGTTGTTTTTATTTGTTCTCATGCCCCGCCATGTAAAGCACATTTGAGTATTCATATACACACTGAAGACACTATATAGGCACTTGCTGCTCTTGTTTATCTGTTGGGATAAAAACATTGTATTGCTTAAAGGGGAATACCACTCATTTTCAACATTTTTCTATGGAGTTGTGTGCACTGGAAATAATAAAGTCCCCCCATTATGTGTTGCCTATAGAACTGGAGGTCTGAAAAAAACAGTAACATTATGAAGTACATTTTTGTGATGTCACTGAGATGTACTTCATAATGTTACTGATTTTTTTCAGACCTCCAGTTCTAGGCAACACAGAATGGGGGGGGACTTTCTTATTATATCCACACAACAACTCTAAGGTATATTAATGACAGTAAAATGTTGAAAATTAGTGGAATCCCATAGTCACTATTCACTGGGATACCAAAAAACATTTGAAAAAAAAGGTTTCTCACTGTTCTCGGGTTGAATAATGGTATGCGATTAAAATGCGATTAATCGAGATTAATTAACTACAAAGCCTCTGATTAATTAGATTAATTTTTTTAATCGAGTCCCAGCTCTAATAGGAACCCTGCATAGCAGAGGCCCTGAGAAGTATAGGAACCCTGCATAGCAGAGGCCTTGAGAAGTATATGAACCCTACATGGCAGAGGCCCTGAGAAGTATAGGAACTCTGCATAGCAGAGGCCCTGAGAAGTATAGGAACTCTGCATAGCAGAGGCCCTGAGAAGTATAGGAACCCTGCATGGCAGAGGCCCTGAGAAGTATAGGAACCCTACATGGCAGAGGCCCTGAGAAGTATAGGAACCCTACATGGCAGAGGCCCTGAGAAGTATAGGAACCCTGCTTGGCAGAGGCCCTGAGAAGTATAGGAACCCTACATGGCAGAGGCCTTGAGAAGTATTAGGAACTCGTCCGAGTTCGGGGTGGAAACCTCATACGTCCAAAACGGTTATACATTTCAGGAGTCAAAAGTATAGCGAAAGTATGGCAGATCGTAAAGCCCCGAAGCGCGCCACCGCTGCTTGGCTTGGGGTATCTGCTACTTTTGATGCTTTTGTGTGACGCTGCGGTAGGCCTATATATGATCAAGTGGGAGAAAACGCGCATAAAGTGTAAATATGCTTGGAGATGATCTGGTCTCACGATGTATGAGTGAGAAGGATATGTGCCAATGAATGTGTTGGTAGCTAAGACAGAAAGAAAGAAAGAAAGAAAGAAAGAAAGAAAGAAAGAGAAAGAGAAAGAGAAAGAGAAAGAGAAAGAGAAAGAGAAAGAGAAAGAGAAAGAAAGAAAATACGAAAGACAAAATAAAGGGGTCAAAGCGACAGCAGAAGACAGCTTACTCTGGTTAATCTGCAGACACAATGGACACCCACCGCCTTCTGCTCGCCTGGCTGTTTATGGTTTAATGTCTTTGGTTTCTTTCTCTCTTTCGTTCTTTAGTCCCCTCTCTCCATCTCTCTCCCACTTTCTCCCATAGCACAGAAACATTTAATTTATCCTTTCTTTCTTTCTTTCTTTCTTTCTTTCTTTCTTTTTCTTTCTTTCTTTCCACACATATAGTCCATCTCTTTCCAAATCTCTCTCACTATCCCTCTCACCCCCCCCCCCCCCCCCCCCCTCCATATGCAAACTGGCCTGACCACAATAGTCATGAGTGCACACATGATTAAATAGTGCGCTGGGACCGGAGAAATAGCTGTGGTCGGTGGCTTGGCCGGGCAGGCTGGGGGTTGAGACAGAGCTTGGAGGAGAGTCAGTCGGGGGGCGCAGTGCAGCGCAGCGCGGGGCAGGGGGACAGACTGTTGTTTTTAATCACAGAGGGAGATAATAGCTGCCATACACCAGGCGACTTTGTTTTTCCCACACTCGCCGCCCCACCAGGACAGCTTCTCAAGTGGCTATATGGGAGAGTTGTCCGTTTCAATATCCCCTCCCGAAAGGGCTTTTTCTAGACTTCTGTTGTGTACAGCAAGGGCCAAATGCGACCCCCCAAATTAGTCAAATTTGAACTGGGCAACGGGCAACACCCCCGCCCACCCCTGCCTCTTTCCTAAGTAACATTTGCCAATTTGGTATTACAGTAAAAAGGTCTTAGGTATAACGAAATGGTCACTTTGGCAATGTGCAGTATACACTTGGTTTGTGTACTGTTGAGCGAGAAACCAGTGTTGCACAGTAAGCAAATCATCGGGAGACCCCCCCCCCCCCCCCCGCCACCCCCAAAAAAAAAATCATGTGGGGATGTCTCGACACCCCGGTGTTGAGATACTCCTTGTGGTGTCACAGACTCGTGAGGCAACGTGAGTCAGCCCTCGATAAGGTGGACCCGAGGGAGTTTCCGTGTTTACCTTCAATGTTAGCTTAGCTTGACCGACTATAGCGGCACACTGCCCCATGCACGCACATTTTAGTCCTGACAATAATCCTGCAGGCCTCTAGCCTATACCACACAAATGGGTGCTATAGGTGTGGGGGGGGGAAACAGACTTCATCATTTATAAATCTATGTATTCCATTCAAATGCCTAGGAATGTGATGATAAGTTATTTGTGTATGAAAACACATCGAATCTGGAGTGGATTATGTGGGCTTTTTACTGTTTATTCACTCTTTCTCTGCGGCAGCCGGTAGCTGTAGGAGCGTACGCTCAGCGGGTGTAGTGTTAACGCACAATTAGATGTCGGTAGAGGTCTGTGTTGTGCAGTTTTATTGAAATGATGTAACTCCAAACATTGGCAAAATATCTCTTCTATAGTTGCTTGGATCATTAAAACTTGGTAATCCACAGTAATCTCTCCACACTGGGGTTACATTGCATGATGAAACAGGTCTCAACCTCACACTTTTTAGCAAACACGCACGCACACACACTCACTCACGCACGCATGCACGTGCAATGAGTGTGTATGAGTGGATGGTTTCTCGTGGTCTACCTTATTTTAAGGTTGATTATTGTATGCATGATGGATGTTTTTATTTTTTTTAACATACCATGATGACTATATGTTGACTATGACGGACCTTTTTGTCGGGCGTAGAAAAAAGAAACGGTGCATGTGTAAAGATCTTTAGTTTCCTTTCTATAGATAACTTATCTAAATGAAGCAAAAATGCTATTATGTCCACTAAAGTATCGCTGTTGTGTCTGGTGTCATGTTTCCGTGCGTCTGGAACATTTATTTCCTAAAACACGCGTGTTTTGTCTGTCCGTGTGCACAACGAAATTAGGGATGCACGATTAATCGGTATATATAGCATATAATCGGAATCGGCCATAAAAATGCCATATCGGTATCGGAATAGTCTAAAAATAATACAGATTATGTAATCAAAAAATGTATTAAGCAAAATTCTACATTTAATTTGTGTACTCATCTCATTCAGTAGTCATTCAGTTGTGAAAACAGACACTTGGAAAAGAGTATAGTCACGGCTGCATACAATTAACAATATGCACATTCACAGAAGGAAAAGAAAAAGAAAACACCATGAAACACACCAACATAAAAAACAGAGATATTGCACACATTCCCTTGATAAAGTGCAACTAGTCAATAAAGTGCATCTAGTCAGTTACAGTATGGTCGCTGCCATTTAGCAATCTCTGATTGAGCATTTTGATTGACAGTGGAAACAAATTAGTGTTTAAATATATTGTACACACACTGTGGAGTTCTATATCTTCATTAGCTCGTACTCTCGGTTCAATACATGCAAAGACAAAGAGTCAGATACAATATTCCGAGCTTGTCTTATTACTGCTTGTTCAAAAAGCAGTACATAAATGTACCAGACGTGCTTTGTCTGTCCGTGCTGCACAATTAAATAAATGTGAAGGTCTTCGGAGTGCTGGCTATTTATTTTTCCCCCTTTATTTACCCAGGGTAGTATAGCTGAACACAAGTGCTCATTTTCAGCAACTCCCTGCACATAGAAACACACAGACAGACATACACATTCAAACCTGGGAGCTGACCAGTACAACCACATGTCTTATACTGTTGGCCACTAAGCAGCTCCAGGCACTGGAGCAGTTGGGGGTCCAGTGCCTTATTGCTCAAGGGCACTTCAGCGGTGTTGGGTGAGTGATGACCAATCACTTCCCGACCCAGACTTTTCCTAACCTGACTCCGCCAGATGGGGCAGCAGAGAGTACAGTGGGTTCCCCCATCCTGCTCCCATCTGGGAACTCTCAGGCAGACTTGATGCAGCACTGTGTATGCCTTGATCCCGCCTCTAGCTGCCGCTGATTGGCCAGGCCGTTTTGTGGCCGGGCATCAAGTCTGCCTGAGAGTTCCCAGATGGGAGCAGGAGGGGGGAACCCAGTGTACTCTCTGCTGCCCTATCTGGCGGAGTCAGGGGGTTGGGGCGCCGACCCTGGAGAGTCTTTGGGAAGGGGGTCGTGTGGCTGTCGGCTCGTGGCACACGAGGACTTGATCCCCCCCGTGGGAACTTGGAAGGAAGGGAGGAGTTGGGAGAGTTGAGGGAGGATGGGATGGAGAAGTGGGGATGCTGCTGGGCCTCAGGTGGTATGACGGGGATGGAGGAGGGATACGAAAAGCATCTGGGTGGTATTGGGCGGGTATAAGTATAGGCTCAGGTAGATTGGCGTGGAGGGCGGAGAGTGGCGTGAAGGGCAGGGTCAAGGCGTGTTCCTCCGCCTCCTGAACATCTGTTGTTCCAACTCCATTAAAGACATGATTTGAGATTTTGGTGTCATGGGTCCACTCGCAACAGGCATGTCCTTGACGTAAGATATGCATCTGAGAGAGAAAAGAGCGGTGAAATACAAATGCGTGCGTGTTTGCAAGGTGTGCCATGCATGCTGGACGATTCAGGATTCTACATTCGGCGCTCACTCGAAAAAAGGTACAAGCAGCGAAAATGTCGGCATGACATGTTCCAGATTGTGCTGACAAGATGACAAGATAAATGACTGGTCAAGTAAGTCAAGTAAAACCTTCAGCATCAGCGAAGAATGTTTCCGAAAATGAAGGGAGAATGACTTTGGAATCGGGACAGAATATACGGTACGATTTATATGTTTAGGCATTTAGTAAACACTTTTCCAGAAGGAATAATAATCACGTGCATGTGGATATAGTCCCAATTAAGAAACTAGGTTCCCAGGTAAAAACATTAACAGATTGTACAGATTGTTTTATTGAAATAACAATCTTTCATTGCAACTATAGGATACCAGGTAAACAATGAACCTAGAAATTGTTTTAATGTAACACCTCAATTATATTATTGTAATATTGTGGTCAATAAAACAAACCATAAGTACCAAGGGCGGCTGTGGCTCAGGAGGTAGAGCAGGTCGTCCAATGATCCCTGGGTCGGCGGTTCAAATCCCGGCTCCTCCTGTCCACATGTCGAAGTGTCCTTGGGCAAGACACTGAACCCTACATTGCCTCCAATGAGTCGGTCGGTGTGAGCTCGCCACCATTGGTGTGTGAATGTGGGAAGTGAGGACGCTGGCGTCGACTGTTCGCCGCTTCACCTCCCAATGTATGAATGAACCATTGTAAAGCGCTTTGAGCACTTGGAAAAGCGCTATAAAAATGCAATTCATTATAAAAATGCAATTCATTAACAAAAACATGTGAACGAGTCTGCATGGTATAGCCATATCTCCTATATAGTACAATATGTGTAAAGTATGAACGTGTGCATTTTTTATTTTATGATGTGTAAAATCTGTATTTGGGGCGAATAATACAACTACTGACACAAAGTGTCAAAGTGGTTAAAACTGTCGGCATGTGTGTGTGTGCGTGTGCGTGTGCGTGTGCATGCGACAAGGGAATACATAACAGAAAGCAAGCAATACACTGTTCTCCTTCCCCCCCCCCTCCCCCCCCCCCCCCCCCCCCCCCCTCTCTCTCTCTCGTACATGAAGATGGGGATCCGCTCAGTGACACAGACGGGGAGGCCAGAGGGGTGGACTGCGGGCTTTGTGGTTCGACTGTCTCAGGGTTCTATTATACTTCTATCACTGCCCTGACCTCTGTGCGCTTTGGCCCCGTTGCGTAACCGTTTCTCAGCAGTGCATGATGATGATGAAGTCAGTAAGACGAGAGAGAGAGAGAGAGAGAGAGAGAGAGAGAGACTGAGAGAGAGAGAGAGAGAGAGAGAGAGAGAGAGAGAGAGAGAGAGACTGAGAGAGAGAGAGAGGCCTCAGCCAAGTGCTGAGGTTAACAGTCACGCAGATGACAGATGGCGATATGGCGAGGAATTCACAGCCATTTGAAATAGAGGTGTCCCAGAAATCCTGGCGTCTTAAGCACTTGAACCCTCTCTCTTTGCGCATTCGGCAAAAATAGTAGATCTACAAGCTTGTGAAAAACTATTTTCGGAGAGGATATTTGGTGTACAGCGAATAACAGGAGAGCACCTATACTGAGCTTTGGGGTTCTCCGGCTACTAATTAAGTATAGGGTTTAAAGTACATTTATACCAATAACCTTCATTTCCCAAACTATCTATTTGTTGGAAGAAATACCATTTTTTTTATTATGTTTTACTGTAACCATAGAGACATTCAAATTAGCGCAGTCGTCTTGTTTTCCAAGAACAGAAGTTCGGCGTCAGGCGGCTATACACACACATTACTGTACTTGAACGCATTGGGCTTTTTTGGAATATTATTTTAGTTTTCCCATTTCAAATGATATAAAGTAAGCTGTTTATATGCCCGTTTTAAATTTAGATTCAATTAGGTTTCACGCTCAAACGCAAATAGACCTGACCACGTGCCGCTTACCTGTTGACAGTCGAAATACTTTCATTACAGACGCTTAACGAGTGATCCCAATTAACACTTAAGAATTCCTGAGATAATAGACAGCCTTTCCGTCATACCGTAGCTGTCGGGCAGAAACCCCTTATCTCCAACTTTTTGTGTACTTTTGTTTTTCTTCAGAAATGAACACCGTTCTTGATCATACAAGCAAGCAGATCGGCTACTGTTGCTACTTTTGGATTCGAATCCTGAGAATTAACCCATTTAGACCTGAGTTAAAAACATTCACTTTGAAAGAATATATATTCAAAGATTTGCGGCACATTTTTACGATTTTTCAAAAATAGCAGACCTACAAGTTCATGAGCTTGTAGATCTGCTATTTTTCAATAGCTAAATTATAACATAATGTTTAAAACACCAAAAGGGGTTCCCGCCCAAAATGGGCTAACAGTTTTTGACATATGAGGTAGAAAAGAAATGGAAGTAGCTCATAATTGTCTACGGTGGATTTTTATGAAACAAAAACTTTACAGATTGAAAGAGGATAATTCAAGCTTTCCAGGGCCGGATTAACACCTCTGAGGGCCCCTGGGCACTGAAGCTCGAAGGGCCCCCATTCACGCTCATGCAACATTTTTGCTGTTTTGGAGCCGTTTTGGGGCAGTTTTATGCCGTTATATTGGTCGCCTCCCCCCCACCCAGAGTGACAGCCAATCTAGCGCATTGTTGCTGCTTTACACACAATTGCACTTTTCAGCTGCCCTTCTCACCAACAATAAAACACTAATCTTTTTAGACACCATTTATTTCATTCGGATTAGCAGGGACATTTTCTGTGGAGCTAAAAAAAAGGGAAAAAAAAGAAAATCATTTTTTTTTTTTTTTTTTAGGGGCCCCTGGTTCCCAAGGGCCCGTGCCCAAAGTGCCCATATGGTAGATCCGGCCCTGAAGCTTTCTGTACAGCTCTAATGTTGGTGAGTTTGACGTTGTTTAATACAATAGATAGGACTTTTCTGTTTGGATAAATGGGCTGTCTATGGGAAGTTGCAGCTACTGTATTCAGCACCTTGCTGGCAAGATGGCCGCAGTCTGAATATCGTCAATTAGACACAACAGCTCAGTAATAAGGTCTGCTGCATGGCCTCTTGTACTGTACTTTCCTCAAATAAGCCCCCAGAGGAAGAAATTAGGCTTATCTTTTAATTGAATGTGAAACTATCCTGAGGAAAATCTCCCACAATTCCCTGTGACAAGTCCGTGAAGCACTGCCGTATACTTGTCGGAAGTGGAACTTGACAAGTACATTTACTCAAGTACTGTACTCGAGTAAATGTTTGAGGTAGACTACTTTTTACTTGAGTATCTTTTTCATTACTTTATACTATACTTACTTCACAATAAGTCAGAGGCAGCGCAGCACAAAGTGAAAGTGTTTGAACAATGTTGAATATCTTTGCATTTTTTAACACACAAGTCGTAGAATAATTATTAAAGCGAAGAATTATCAAATGGGGGTCATAATCATTTTGGGGACACAAAGTTGTTTGAGAACTATAGGCTGCTGATTTAGAACGCATTTGTAGAATTGACCTCAGGTCATAGTAAAGTAAAGAAGAAAAAAATATATATGTATTTTTAGGGATGTCCCGATAACGTTTTTTTGGCCCCCGATCCGATTCCGATCATTTGATTTTGAGCATCTGCCGATATCGATTTTTCCCGATCCGATATTTATATTTATAGAACACGTTTATGCCATATCACAATATAGTACACTATCCCAAATCACAGACAATATCCAGTCTAATGTCATGATATGGATATAATATTCATGGTCCCGATCACGTTTTTTAGCTCCCGATCAGATTCCGATCATTTGAAAATAATCTTACACTTTGAATCAAAGCATAAGACAACAGGATCCTCTCCGCAAATATCACAAGTGTGCAACGCACACGCGACACAATCCCATTCATGGAGGGGCCTGTCTGAGGCTGCGCTAAGAGTGCACCCTCCCCAAAATGCCACCTCAGAGCAAGGCGTTTTGGCTTGCAAACCAATGCTGCAGTGGTGGAGAGTTGTAGACAGTGCTGTGGTGGTGTGGTCGAGGCTGGTGTGACTTGTGTACGTTGGGCACAGCACAAGAAAGGCATCCCAAGTCACACACAGCTGGCTGTGAATAATATCATGTTTAAGCAAGCAGGGTTGGGGGGATGAATCAGGGGGGAAATCCAATGCCTCTGCTTTTAATACGCCTAACGCTAACCCCTTTGTATAGGCTAGCTGTCTGATATGTTTGATTTTGATCACACCACGATTTGACTTTTTTTTTTACCAGTAAGACGCCTGAGGGCGAGAAGCGACCTAAGGGTGAAGTCGCATGCACGCATCCGCCTTGTTGACGGCAGACTGCTGGGCGAGTGCTGCATGGCGCTTTGGCATGGGGGGGCAGATCAACATGGAATGAATTCTGTACTTCCCATATAAGGAGCATGTCTTGAGTGTACAGGGTTTGATGAGGTCAGATCAACATATGGAATGTCAGAACAGGTCAGCTCCATACAGTATATGGAGATCTAAGGGTGGTAGCGGGGACATTCTCTTGAGTGTACAGGGTTTGATGAGGGCCCAGGTAGGGCCGGGCCTTCATTTTCGGCCTGTTGAGAACTCGCCGGCTGCTGGGTGCGGCTGCACTAATAACTTTGGGGCAGGCGTGTCTACAGTTTGAATGGACAGGTATAAGTCAAAAGGGAGACATCGAAGAGGAATGATGGATGGGGAAGCATCAACATATGGAATGTCAGAACAGGTTCTGGAGATCTAAGGGTTTGAGGTTTTAGGTCAGGTGCGTTGCTGGCCAATATTGATGACAATTCAGGGATCTCCATATGGGCTTAACTGCGACAGCAGGTCATATTTACTATATATCCATCCCTGATGATGTCACGTGATGTCATGGATGACCTGGGCACCTGGGGGGCTTGCCTGGGGTGACCAGGGGGCTGATGTCACATGATGTCACGATGATGGGGGGCTTGCCTGGGGTGACCAACCAACCAACACACACTGACGGGAGATTCCATAGTCAACTGCGACCTGCGGTCGCAAAAAATGTCTCAAACGCATTTTCATTTTAAAATAGGGACATTAGAAGATCTACAATCTCACTGTGACTCGTTGTAGATTGGTTATTTTTGCTACTAAAGTAATAAACAACGGAGGTGGATACGAACATATCCAGCCCTCATGTTTTGTTCCACTAATCAAACCCTGTGTTTAACCACTGAAGCCTATACTTCCTCATGAGACTTACTGCAAGTAGCGGAAATAGTCAATATATTTTGAGCAGTATGACATTTTTGAAAAATAAGTTTGAAAATGACATGCCCAAAACAGGAGGTTGGAAGTGGTTGAGGCGGATTTGAGCAACGAGAGAGAAGTCAGAACTCCGCTACTAGGCCGAGTGGTGGTACATGTTGTCATGTTGTCTAACGCTCAAGGACAGGCAGCGAAACAGCTTTCAAACACACAGCTTTTTAGCCCCCTCCGGGGGGCCCCCAACGTTGTCACTAGGACGTAATTCCGGTAAACAGTCCTCTATTCAAGCCACATGCCGGGGTAGTGTGGGTTACAGAAGAAACACCGCAGCGACGGTGCCGAGCTTGCAGCAGCGCTCTACCTCAGAAGCAAAGCTGCCTCGGCGAGCCATCGCAGCTGCCTCGCATTATAGGCACGCCAGCCGTCCGACGGTACGCGCTAAAGCAATTGTTGTAATATCGGCACCCCTTTTGTTTTCATATTAAAATACCACATCATAGCGGAGCGGTTCCCCCTTAATACCAAATAAATAGTTATAGCCCCCTATAATGCTTTCATTTTTACTGGGGGAGGGGAGGCTATGTTTCGAGAGCCTTTTTCAAAGTGCAAAGCCCCCTGTCCAGAGGCAAGGGTTTGATTTAGAGAACGGTTAGGGCCAGCTTGTGTTCAACCATCTTGTGTATCTGGGAGGCTGTTCAAAGACGTTGTTGAAAGTGCTCTCTCCCTGTTTCACTCAAGCAGCGTTCTTGGTCCTGTCTGCATGGGAACCGAGCGAGGAGAGGGAAAAACCAAGCGGTCCATCCTTATCTAATGTGATTTATTTGCCGTCACTTAAGCCATTCTGTACGGGAACCCCCTTTTGGTGTTTTTTAAAGCATTATGTTATGTGCTTTAGCTGTTGAAAGATAGCAGATCTACAAGCTACAAACTTGTAGGTCTGCTATTTATTGAAAAACCGTGAAAATGTGGCGCAAATCTTTGAATATATATCCTTTCAGAGCGAATGTTTTTAACTCAAATCTTTGCTTCTGGGGGGTCCCTGAAACAACATATTTTGAGATGGGGGTCGGCGGCCAAATACATATAATTCTATAGGGGTCCTTGACATGAAATAGTTTGAGAACCACTGACATAGAAACATGAGGTTTTCAGAAAACTGTCATGATTTAGAAGACATTTTGTAGAATCGAACTGGGGTCTAAATGGGTTAATAAAGAGTCGATCTGTCTCGACGAGGGATGAAAACAGTCGACGCGCGCCGCTGGCCCTGCGCCGCACTTTCTTCTTTTTTTATACTGATGAAATTATGAGATGAGTGTGGCGAATTAGAGCGGCTGGTGATTTAGTGGGAGACAGCACAGTGGGAGGTGAGCGTGTGGTGTGTGCGAGACAAACACATTTTTTGAAGTTTGATCACTTTTCGTGCGGTCAATCATCTCTTTTGTGCGTGTTCGTGTTTCTTTGGAGCGCCTTTCTCCTTTTCTCCCGGGAGGATCAGACATGCATCAAGCACTCGCGGGGACTGACAGGCGCGCGCACGCACGCACGCACCTCTAAACATCTCCTTCTTCTCTTGTGAGGAGGACTAGGAAAACAGCTCTCACCCTCACAATGTCCATTTTCTCAAATTCTACTACTTCTGCAGACATTTGGCCATCACAAGCAGTGGTGTAAAGTAACTAAGTACATTTACTCAAGTACTGTACTTAAGAACAATTTAAGTATCTTTTTTCAATTTCCAATTTCTACTCAACTACAGAGAGAGAGAGAGAGAGAGAGAGAGAGAGAGAGAGGTCTGCATTTTGATGGCAATACTTTTATTTTTACTCAAGTGACATTTTGAACACAGGAATTTGACTTGTAACAATGTATATGTGGTATTGCTATTTTCTCTTACTTAAAATATGTCTTACCTCATCCCTCAACGCACGCACGCACGCACGCACGAACGCACGCACGCACGCATGCACGCACGCACGCACGCACGCACGCACGCACGCACACGCACGCACACGCACACGCACACGTGCACACACACACACACACACACACACACACACACACAGCAGGTTAACTTTCCATTTCTCCATGTCTGGCTGCGGGCCCTCGCACAGTGGCTGCGGGTACAGCCGTATCTCTTTCCTGGCAGTGATCTGCTGCAGTGTGTGTGTGTGTGTGTGTATAGCTGCTTGGCACGGGCTGCCAGGCCGGGGACTGGCAGAGGCTCGTAAAAAAAAAAAGCACGAGGACCGACGACGCATCTTTTACAGTTTACAGGAATGTGTCAGCAGTAATCTCCTGGCGGCCATCTTTGGTAATTCAAAACGACACACTAATGAAAGCATCGTGATGCACCGCGGCAGAGGAGGGAGCCCGCTCTAATTGTATCTATTTAAAGCAGCTGTTTCTTTTTGGTTTTTTTCCTTCCTTTTTTTTGGGGGGGGGGGGGAGCGGGAGATTGAGGGGAGTGTTGCCATGTCTGCGTATTATAAGCAACTTTGGGCTTGTTTTCCTGTAAAGTTGCTTGTGAATATTGGTAAGTTGCAGGTTGCAGGGGGCAGGAGTGTAGTAGCTTATTTGTGCTTGCTTCCAAATGTTGTAATTATTGTTTAAGCCATTGGTTCCCAAACCCTTTCATGTCGAGGAAAAAATGTACGTACCGTATGTGCATTTCCCCAGACCTGCCCCATCTGTAAATATGTTATTATTATCTATATGCCCTATAGGACACCCCATACCAGATTTGAGTTGTTAAAATGCTTGATTTTTATTTATTTCCGTTTTGGATAAAGACAGCGGATCTACAAGCTCACAACGCGAGAGCTTATATAGGTTTAAAGTCGCTTCTTTTGCATGCAGGGCTTGTTTTCACAGACTTCAATGGCTTATTTTTTTTCTCGCAAAACCTGGCAACACAGATTGTGGCGGACGGGCCGCAGCTTTCTGAATTCATCTCTGGTGACATCATCAGAGGGGCTCTACATGGGTGTCAATTAATTTGAAACGTTTTGCCATCATCAAGCAATCATTTTCAAGTAAACAGGACTGGCCGGGATTCCAGCCTTATGATCACCCTAGCTCTGTAGCGCCGGCCAAAGAGGCTAATGTGGTTTCAATTAGGTCAGCGTAAGATGGCGTGCCCGCACGTTTCCTCTCTCCTCACCCATTAATCTCTCTCTCTCTCTCTCTCTCTCTCTCTCTCTCTCTCTCTCTCTCTCTCTCTCTCTCTCTCCTCTCTCTCTCTCTCTCTCAACCCCGGAGTCCTTTGCAGCCGCTGCCAGCGAACACTGCCGGATCGGCGGCATGAAATCGAATTTGAACAACTGACCCCCCCTCCCTCCCCTCCCCGGGGGGCTGCGGGCTGGGGGAGTACTTTGTGGGAGTTCTTATGGGTGGATTGGGTGGGTGGGGTGGGGGTCTCCCCTTTGTGCATGTCCCAAAGAGTGGATTCTAGAGCGGCTGCCATCCTCTCTAAGCAATGTAAACACTGACGACTGGCTGGCGTTTGCGGCGCGGAGCGCGGCGCGGCAAACGCACATCCCAGGGGTTTGTGGGTCCAGAGCTTATAGTAGCGTGGATAGGCTGTAATCCTCCCAGTGTACGGGTGCCAGGGAATGACTGACTGGCTGTTTATACCACATAGGGAGAACATGAGACCCTGTCCCCGTGCCCACTGTGGCCGTGGCCACTGGCCACCGTGAGCCCCTTGTGTGTGTGTGTGTGTGTGTGTGTGTGTGTGTGTGTGTGTGTGTGTGTGTGTGTGTGTGTGTGTGTGTGTGTGTGTGTGTGTGTGTGTGACCAAATTAACCCGGGTCCATTTGATTCCATGCACTTGCACACCCTCAGGGCCCTATGCCAGAGACCCTAAAACCACAATTTGGGGATTTGTAGCATTGCATACGGAATTTCTGTAAAAATTGCCATAAAAATTGCTATCTTGCACCCCGGCCTAAATCCCTAAAACACCTCCGTTATCCGTTCCATTATGCATAGGTGTGGTTTGGGCATTACGATAATTAAATCAATCACTGTTCCACATGCCATTGCCTTTAAGAGAAGACTGCGCAACCCCATATTACCCATTCTCCACGGTGCAATCTTACCCTCTCTGCCCATGGAAGAACGGCGCGCGTCGCTGCCTTGGGCACATGCACCTCCAGCCACAAATAAAAGAGTCGGCTAAATGTATCATGGGTATAGTGGCCGCACGATACCATTTATATAGAGGACGCTGCTAAATGCATAATGATTCACGGATTGTGGTTCGTGCTGGCGGGTAAGGCATGGCATACGCTTAGGGTCCACAGAGTTTAACACTGGGTTCTCTATACTGTGGCCATCACAAGCAACTATACATTTTAACTATAGCGTTCAAATCAGAGTCACCGGCCTGTAAGGGTCCATTTGGACCCACCTGCGTGGTGGTCCCGGGCCCCCAGACCCTAAATTGAGAACCATGGTGCTATCAAAACTATACTGTCTCCCGCACAAAGCCTTTGATGCAATATTCACCTTCCCCGACACCTAAATCAAAAAACCATGCGGGGGAAGTGTGATTGAGTGGGGCCAGCTATCAACCTGGCCCGTTCTTCTGGGGGTGGGGGGGGGGTGCAACACATTGGGGTCTCCGACCCCATTGTTTTCCAGGCCACATGGCTGCCGCTTGCGCGCGAGGGTCAATCGATCGTTTTGATTCATGTCGGGCACCAATCACAGATCAAAGGGGTCCCGTGGCATTACAAAAGGTTGTGCGTGATGACCATGCCAGTGGATTGGGGGAGTCTATACGGCGAGCCTTTCTCTGTGTGTGCGCGTGCACGTGAGCGCATGAGTGTGTAGGGGCGAGGGTGTTGACAGTTGTGTGCTCGTCGTTTCCCAGGAAGTTATAGGCGTTGTCTCGATCCAGAAAGGCTGCAAGGTCTGAAGTCAAACCAGGATTCATGTGATAAGGCTTGATTATTATATTTTTGCCAGTTTTTTAGCGGTTGTGTAAATTGATGGATTTTGAGAAGCCGCTGTCTATAAACTCTACGCCAACGTCTGTAAGGAATTACAGGGGACGTTTCTATGGACAATAATTCAAAGATTGTTGCTTTGACTGGAATTGACAGGTTATGAAATGTTGTTTTCTTACACTTCCCACCTCAAACATGGATTCTAAAATGTGACATTGGCCACTTAACCCCTATATACTTTGTGTCGCCAAGGGCTCTATGCTTGGCCCTCTATTTTTCTACGGCAGCAAATCTCTGCCAAAAAAATAAAAACAGCCAATCCACAGGCTCACAACTGCAGGTTGCGTTCCAACACACTTGTAGATTTTCCGCTCATGTTTGCCCTTTTCTTTTCTTTTTTGAGTGGTGCAGCCACTCCAATGACCAGCAATGTCTGCCCCTATATGTATGTCTGTCTGTCTGCATGTTTAGGGTATACCAACAGGTGACAAAGTGGCGCTGTTGAGCTACACACTGTGCACAGGTGCTGAGTTTTAGTGTAATTTTTGGCTGAATGTTTACCTACAGACGTGCCGTTTGAGAACTTCACATGTCCTTCCATTGACAGTTCAGTAGATTGTCAGTGCGTTGTCAGAAACAGAACAGTTCAGTAGATTGTCAGTGCGTTGTCAGAAACAGAACATCGTCAGTGAGAAAGGGGCGGGGCATTCGCCAAGGTGTAATTATGTTAATTCTAATCAGATTGAGAGAAAGAAATAGTCTGCAACACTGGTAAGGAATAACTAATGTATTAATTCAACGTTTCGATCACTGGGATCTTCTTCAGGAAGAAGAAGGTGATCTTCATTCCTGAGGAAGATCCCAGTGATCTATTCAGATTCCCTGAATAGATATAGAGTTCCTCTGCTGGACACTTCATTTCAGTAGCAAAGCAGTAGAATATTAGCAAGGCTAATCAGTGAATAACACCTGCAGGGGAAAACATGCATTTTCAGAAGAAAAATAACCGACATCTGTTTTCATGATGTGCTCAGGGATACTAGGGATCGTGTTGTTAAACCCTATACGTTGTCGTGTGATAAAGTATGGGCTATTAAAGCTTTTAGATTGGCTAAATTCACTATTTTAGACCAAAAATAAATAAATTAAGAACAAGCCCACAAGAGCCACTTGGGTTGAAGGCCCTTGGGCCTATAAACAAATACTCAACCTTTTCTTGATCAGGCCCACTCAAAAGCGTTCACATTAAGTTGTCAGATGGGTGGGCCCGCCGTGTGCTTTTAATGGTCAATCAATCAATTGTGTTCTGGCTTGGATCAATGGCACTAACATAATAGTACACTTTTAGCTCTTAAAATTCTGTATCATAATAAAGAAAAAGCGTTGTAAATTAAAATAAAACAGTATAGTGTTTAGGCAAATATTCATGGGGCCCGCAGGTTGAGACTGAGAACCACTGGGCCAAAAAAAAAACAACGACTCGCTCGCTCCCAGATCGCGTTCGTTACAGGACCAACAGAATGTCCGGGCGCCGCATGCATGGCGAGAGAAAATAAAATAATAATACAATAAATAAATAAATAAAAAAAGCCCAGAAATCTCCTTGAAGACGGAGGGGGGAAGAAAGACGAAGGGAAAGTGGGGGTAGTATTGATCCGTCTGTCCACGGATATGATACTTAAGCCCTGGTACTGAGAGCCCGAGAGCTCCCCGGATCCATAACCCAAAGACTTTAATCCTGGCCTCTCTTACAACTGGATTGGCCTTCACCTTAACCTCCTGACAACTGCTCCCGCAGATCAACCATGGAAATTGTATTCTTCTCACAGTCTCTCCACCTCATCTGCCTGCCTATACCCCCCCCTTTCTTTTACCTCCCCCCCTTGCCTTCCCCCCCCCCCCCCCCCCCACACACACACACACACACACACACACACACACACCCGCTAGCCAGACATATAGCGCGGTTAATAAAAGGGTCCGCCCCTCCGTTCCCATCCGAATTAAGGAGTGAGAGGTGAATTAATAGGCTACCTGATCCGTGGGTTTTCATCTTTTTTTTATCATTCCAAAGTACCTCCACATACGTTTTCTATTCTCTTTTTTTTCTTCTTTCTTCTTCTTCTTCTTATTTTTTCTTTTATTTGAAGTTGGTCGGAGAAACTTCCAAGTCGTCGCATGCGTTAAGGCTGGATTTATATCTACTTATTAGATTGGCTCATTTCGGGTCATACGCGGCCGGCTGAGCAGGTCCGCGCGGTGCCCCGCTGTTTCGTGTTGGTTTCGTGTTGGTTTCGTTGATCTGAGTGGAAAGTGCCTTCAGGTTCGTCTGTGGTCGTATGACGTGTGCGCTATAACTCTGCGCCGCCACACACAAATATGTCCATTTACTGTAGGAGGCACACTGCACACGCTGCCGGGGACGGAAACCGTTGGTCATATACAAAAAGATATAATAAGAAATGCACTGCTAACCGCAAAAAACTAAACATCAATATACACACAAACCTCTATAAGCATGCAAATAACACAGATGCACACTGATACAGACTCGTGTCTCTATCTTTCTCTCTCTCTCCCTCCCTCCCTGGATCTCTCTCTGTCTCTCCGTCGCTCTCTCTCTCTCTCTCTCTCTCTCTCTCTCTCTCTCTCTTTCTCTCTCCCTCCCTGGATCTCTCTCTCTCTCTCTCTCTCTCTCTCTCTCTCTCTCTCTCTCTCTCTCCTCTCTCTCCTCTCTCTCTCTCTCCTCTCTCTCTCTCTCTCTCTCTCTCCCCCTCTCCCCCCACCTGTGCTGTGCTGTGGATTGGGCCGGTCTCAGGCAGATGCCAGCGAAGAAGGCCAGGGCCTTAGGAAGGGGTCCAGGGGTGCTAGAATGTATTTACAAAACGCCGCAAGTGAATTAACCTCCTCAGTAATGACTCTCTGGATCAGGGAGGGGGGCCGTCTCGGGTGCAAAGCCAGGCAAGCCCCCGGCCAAGTTGCGCGTGTCGGCCAGACGTGTGATTTGATCTTAATTCAAGCACATCATTGCTCAGTGATTCGATGAGAAGGCAATATGAGGATGTATAGAGGAGCGCACTGCAATCTCTGTATCAGTAAATGACAAATAGACCCCGACCCAGTGCGACAGTGGCCGCAGGGTGTGGCGTATATGCACGGGAGCTGGAAGGTTCCCGGTCCCCAAATTAAATGAACTTGAGCAAGGCACTGAATCCCTATACCTGTTCCTGATGAGCATGTTGGGTGCCCTGCGTGGTTGCTGTGCTGAATGTGTGAAATGGTGAATTATGCATTTATATAGCGATTTCGCCCGAAGCGCTTTACATAGATTGCCCATTACAATCACCCATTCACACGCAAATTCATACACCGATGGCGGAGGAAACCATGCAAAGCACCAACCTGCACATTCTTTTGTCTGCCATGGGTCTGAAAGTGAATGTATAGGTGACCAGATTTGACTGAGAGCCTGCCATCGCGCAAATTCCAGCTTTTCACCAGAGAAAGACTTTTTTTCTTTTTTTCCCCCAAAATGAGTTAATAGCACAGGCAGACTGAAATAAGTGTCAGAGCTGAAATCGACATGTAATGAAACTAGAATTTCGCGGGCCTTCGGCCCGCTCATCCCAGAGTTGCGTTGCCCCGCGTTGCGATACAGAAGTCCACAGATACAGAAGTCCACAGTGACACGCGTTGTATGCAGCTGTTTTGTGTTGCAGCGCGTGCGCGCGCGCGCGTGTAGTGTTGTTGTTATCCATATATGCGCCGCGGTTCGTCCCGTTTGTTCCACGCCAG
>NC_136799.1:42470935-42533219 GCF_951216825.1 Electrona antarctica
CGCACTCACACAGCACACACTTCTACTTATGGGGATATCAACATTTCAACCCCAACCCAAAAGCGCGAGTTATAGTCATTTGCACTGCAGTGTCACACACATAAAAAAGACGATAGACAGTTCACAACTTGTGCTGCGACCTGTTGTGAGCTTCTATCTGCTATTTTGAAACCAGCTCTCAACTAACTAAATATAAATTAGGCATAACTCGAACGTTTAAATACCTACAGATGTGCTGTTGAGAAATTCACATGCCCTGCAATTCAATAGATTGTCAGTGAGTTGTCAGAAACAGAACATCGATCTCAGTGAGAAAGGGAGGCGTTTGCCAAGGTCTTGGCAAGGTGTTATACTGTATGTTAACCCATTTTGGGTGGTGTTAGCATTATGCTTTGCTTTAGCTATTGAAAAATAGCAGATCTACAAGCTCATAGCGCGCCACCGAGTGGCGCGCTATGAGCTTGTAGGTCTGCTATTTTTGAAAAATCGAAGAACGACTGAAATAGAAACATAGCTTTTTCAGAAAACTGTCAGGATGTAGAAGACATTTTTAGAATCTGATCTCAGGTCAATTATATCCGGGTTCCCTGAAAAGATCCTCTGCTGGACACTTATTTTCAGGAGCAAAGCAGTAGGATTAGTGAATAGTGTGAAAAAGGTGAACGGAACCTCCAGGGAAAACATGCATTTTCAGAACGCCTTCAGGTTAATGATCAGAAGATGTGTGAAGAGTTGGAACGGTCACATCCTAACCTCAATCTTTTCAGAAGTATAAGCCCAACTCAAAACAAAACTGTTTGAGTATATAACAACAATTTATGGTTCCTCCATAATTTCTCAAATTCTACTATTGTGGGGACACTTGCATTACTGTACTTGTGATGGCCTCACAAGTACAGTAATGCCCGCACGCACGCACACACAGAGTTGCTCTGGTGCGAGTGTACAGTAGGCCTACAGTATGTATGTACAGCCTCTCTGTGGGGATTTCCCGGGTGAGGTGTGAACTGGCCTGTGTTAAAGGCGTTCTGTAACACCTCAGCATGGGAGTCATAGCACCACCACTTCTTGCACATCAAGCGGAAACAGGTTATGTGATAGGCCGTCTATAAGACGTTTACCGTAAGAAATATAGGTCCATATACTGTAGCTCAGCTAGTGCACTTTCTCAAGTCGTGTATTTGGCCGCAGACCCCCATCTGAAAATCGTTTCCATCTATCTAACCCTAACCCCAACACACACCATGTCCGATCACGCCCCGTGGTGATCGTATGAGTCTGCAAGATGACTGCAAGTCCGCAAGATGAGGACGTGATGACTCAGAATGCATTCAGTAGCACACAGTGAAAAAATCCCGTGGGGGAGATTTAACGGAGAATTAAAACAAATGCTTTTCAGGGTTTTCGGGAGACATTTCGGGTTACTTTGGGGTACTCTTGGTTTCCTTGGGGTAATTCTGGGTATTTGGGGTCTACTTTTGAGTGATTTGTGACTCCCTCCAAGGGACCAAAGATTTAGCTGCATTTCCCCTTCTCTCTGCAAGGTTCACCAAAGCCAGACTATAGCGCAGTAGTCTATAATAGCAGATCTACAAGCTCATAGCGCGCCACCGAGTGGCGCACTACGAGCTTGCAGATCTGCCATTATAGACTTGTTTTGACGTGCACCACTAAACCTGGTCCTCTGCCCCCTCCTGTTGAGCACAGCATAAAGGATGACTCATCTGACCTCATGGCTTTTTTCCCCCCGTTGCTCATGTAGAACAATGCCTGTGTTTTATTGTGTTTGTTTTTTCCTTGCACCACCACACTCACGAACGTCATCCTTGTGTTGTGGTTTAAAGGGGTCTGTGTAACCTGCATCATCCAGGCCATGGAATGGCCTGGATGATGCACACTGAATTTGTCAAGCATCTTGACATCGCAGCGGGGGTCCGGGGGGTGCATGTGTTTCTCCCCACAGTGGTTTGTTACGGATGGTGAAGACATGAAGTTGTTGAAACGTCAGACAGAATTATACAAGTACAGTATTCTCTGTATAGGACTAACCTCGCCTCACCAGGCTTTCCACCACCTCGGAGGAAAGCCTGGTCTCTGTTTCAAAAGTCCGTATGATCCTGTCGGGAGCGGATGATATCGTTACGTCATGTTGTAGTATTGTTTTGTAGTTCGACAGGCAGGAACAACAGGCGGCAACTTCTTCCGATTTTTCTCAATAAAAGCTCTCGTAGCCTGTAGCTTTTATTGAGAAAAATCATATACCGAAATGAAATGGTGCCCAGGCTTGTGTAGGACAGGGGAAACTAGATGTCTACAAGTACAGTGTTCTGAATCTCTGTATAGGACAGGGGAAACTAGACGTCTACAAGTACAGTATTATCTGTATAGGACAGGGGAAACTAGACGTCTACAAGTACAGTATTATCTGTATAGGACAGGGGAAACTAGACGTCTACAAGTACAGTATTCTCTGTAGGACAGGGGAAACTAGACGTCAACAAGGACAGTGTTCTCTGTATAGGACAGGGGAAACTAGACCTCTACAAGTACAGTGCTCTCTGTATAGGACAGGGGAAACTAGACCTCTACAAGTACAGTATTATCTTTATAGGACAGGGGGAACTAGACGTCTACAAGTACAGTATTATCTTTATAGGACAGGGGGAACTAGACGTCTACAAGTACAGTATTATCTTTATAGGACAGGGGGAACTAGACGTCTACAAGTACAGTACTCTCTGTTTAGGACAGGGGAAACTAGACGTCTACAAGTACAGTATTCTCTTTATAGGACAGGGGGAACTAGACGTCTTCATGCTACGGTCCAGATGAGGTCTTATACGTTGTCATTTTACTGCCATGAACAACGAATAAAAGTCCATAGACTTGGCTGCCACGTGACGTAACTTCGGAAGGCCATGCATTGGAGGGGCTATGGCGCCGGTCAACGTGAAAAGAATCGCACTCGCGTGACGCGAGGTGTGCCGTATTTGTTTGCTTCTGCATGCATGACATCAAGTCTGAAAGCCAGACGTCAATGCAATGCATGGCAGGATATTGTGATCACTGTCTGTCTGTCTGTCTGTCTGTCTGTCTGTCTGTCTGTCTGTCTGTCTGTCTGTCTGTCTGTGAACAAAATAACCCAGGCGTTTGGGTCAAAAATAAGAATAGGTCAAAATGTTCAAGGTCACCGATCAAGGTCATATCTGAGGAACAGAGGGACTTAAGCCCTAGCCCACATCAAAGGGTCACCAAGCAACTCCCTGGGTCCAAACGGTTGCAAGGAGTTAACGCTGAAACTCAACCCTTTGGTGTGGTTTTGGGCCATTGAATTCCATGCGTTGAATCACTAGGGTCAACGTGGGTCAACGTGGGTCAACGTAGACATATCAACACCGCAGGGACAACCCCCCCGACGATGCCATACAAACGTGTGGTTCAACGACTGAGACCAAGATGACATGGCATTGTGTCTTGTTCTGAATGACTGCTCTGTTCGCATTGTGTTGTCTCTCCAGTGTCTGCTGCTGCAGGGGCAAACTGTTTGAGTTGTGGACATGCAATACTGTTGTTGTTGTTGCCGTCCTCCTTGTTACACCAGACCGTTTCATAGCAACCAGGCTAAATGCGAACCAAATGCATATTTAAATTAAGTTTATAGTCGATTGTTTAAGGGTTAAGGTGTTTATTCTGTAATCTGTACACGTGTGCACACATATACTGTGTATATACTGTTATTTTCTTTCTAATGTTATCTTGAAACTGTGCGGTCTGGCTAGTGTATATATTCTGTAAAGAGCCGTTTGTTTTGATGTCTTGATTACTTCAGCGGAGTTCTGGTGAGTGTAAAGGCAGCATACTTTCTGCCTATACGCCTCCGTCCTCCGCACACTACACAATCCATATAGCATTAACACGTTGGATCCGTATGAGGGGTATACCTGTCCTATAAATGAATGACGCCGGTTACAGATGACCAGCAGGTTCGTCTTAAGGCATTTGATATCGCTATAACATTGCCTCGCTGTGTTTCATTTTCGGAACTGCTCCGGTTGCTAGGCACAGTTGCCAGGGCCCCGCCCCCACACTGCTTTTGTTTCTCAATAGCCGTTAGCTTCTGTTTTATAGGCGACGCCTTTGCACGCTTTTTTCTCTGAAACTAATGCGCAGTCCGTGGTGTTGACCAGAGCGGCGATGTTCGGAGGTCTTTTCTGAGTATCCGGTGCAGAGCGCGACGGGAACAACGTTTTGTAGAGCAAGGATTGGACTTATTTTAGCTCCGTTAACGCTAATACTTTAGCATTCAAGATGGAAGCCAAAACCGGACGCGGATCATATAGCGGAATAGCCTGAAAACACCCGGCACCCAAGCACCACCACTTTTGTCCACCAGATGGCACTCATGTGTTAATATAACTGAGAAATAAAAGAAGAAGAAAATGGTACCCATATATACGCACTCGTATGAATATAAAAAACAAAACAAAATTAAATTGTGTACCTGGCCCGGTGTCTAACATCACCTCTGGACAGCTGTCATTGTAGCGACAACACACCAGTATCATCAGCATCAGCCCACCTCGTCTAAGATGTCACTGATGCGGAGACAAACGTGACAAGAAAGAACCTGAGGAACCCTGCATGGCAGAGGCCTTGAGAAGTATAGGAACCCAGCATGGCAGAGGCCTTGAGAAGTATAGGAACCCTACATGGCAGAGGCCTTCAGAAGTATAGGAACCCAGCATGGCAGAGGCCCTGAGAAGTATAGGAACCCAGCATGGCAGAGGCCCTGAGAAGTATAGGAACCCAGCATGGCAGAGGCCTTGAGAAGGAACCCTGCATGGCAGAGGCCTTGAGAAGGAACCCTGCATGGCAGAGGCCTTGAGAAGTATAGGAACCCTGCATGGCAGAGGCCTTGAGAAGTATATGAACCCTGCATGGCAGAGGCCTTGAGAAGTATATGAACCCAGCATGGCAGAGGCCTTGAGAAGTATAGGAACCCTGCATGGCAGAGGCCTTGAGAAGTATATGAACCCAGCATGGCAGAGGCCTTGAGAAGTATAGGAACCCTGCATGGCAGAGGCCTTGAGAAGTATAGGAACCCTGCATGGCAGAGGCCTTGAGAAGTATAGGAACCCTGCATGGCAGAGGCCTTGAGAAGTATATGAACCCAGCATGGCAGAGGCCTTGAGAAGTATAGGAACCCTGCATGGCAGAGGCCTTGAGAAGTATATGAACCCTGCATGGCAGAGGCCTTGAGAAGGAACCCTACATGGCAGAGGCCTTGAGAAGTATAGGAACTCTACATGGCAGAGGCCTTGAGAAGGAACCCTACATGGCAGAGGCCTTGAGAAGGAACCCTACATGGCAGAGGCCTTGAGAAGGAACCCTACATGGCAGAGGCCTTGAAGTATAGGAACCCTCCATGGCAGAGGCCTTGAGAAGTACGTATAGGAACCCTGCATGGCAGAGGCCTTGAGAAGTACGTATAGGAACCCTGCATGGCAGAGGCCTTGAGAAGTATAGGAACCCTACATGGCAGAGGCCTTGAGAAGTATAGGAACCCTGCATGGCAGAGGCCTTGAGAAGTATAGGAACCCTGCATGGCAGAGGCCCTGAGAAGTATATGAACCCTACATGGCAGAGGCCTTGAGAAGTATAGGAACCCTGCATGGCAGAGGCCCTGAGAAGTATAGGAACCCTGCATGGCAGAGGCCCTGAGAAGTATAGGAACCCTGCATGGCAGAGGCCCTGAGAAGTATAGGAACTCGTCGGAGTTCGGGGTGGAAACCTCATACGTCCAAAACGGTTATACATTTCAGGAGTCAAAAGTATAGCGAAAGTATGGCAGATCGGAAAGCCCCGAAGCGCGCCGCCGCTGCTTGGCTTGGGGTATCTGCTACTTTTGATGCTTTTGTGTGACGCTGCGGTAGGCCATGATCAAGTGGGAGAAAACGCGCATAAAGTGTAAATATGCTTGGAGATGATCTGGTCTCACGATGAGTGAGAAGGATATGTGCCAATGAATGTGTTGGTAGCTAAGACAGAAAGAAAGAAAGAAAGAAAGAAAGAAAGAAAGAAAGAAAGAAAGAAAGAAAGAAAGAAAGAAAGAAAGAAAGAAAGAAAGAAAGAAAGAAAGAAAGAAAGAAAGAGAAAGAAAGAAAATACAAAAGACAAAATAAAGTGAACAGAGGTCAAAGCGACAGCAGAAGACAGCTTACTCTGGTTAATCTGCAGACACAATGGACACCCACCGCCTTCTGCTCGCCTGGCTGTTTATGGTTTAATGTCTTTGGTTTCTTTCTCTCTTTCGTTCTTTAGTCCCCTCTCTCCATCTCTCTCCCACTTTCTCCCATAGCACAGAAACATTTAATTTATCCTTTCTTTCTTTCTTTCTTTCCACACATATAGTCCATCTCTTTCCAAATCTCTCTCACTATCCCCCCCCCCCCCCCCCTCCATATGCAAACTGGCCTGACCACAATAGTCATGAGTGCACACATGATTAAATAGTGCGCTGGGACCGGAGAAATAGCTGTGGTCGGTGGCTTGGCCGGGCAGGCTGGGGGTTGAGACAGAGCTTGGAGGAGAGTCAGTCGGGGGGCGCAGTGCAGCGCAGCGCGGGGCAGGGGGACAGACTGTTGTTTTTAATCACAGAGGGAGATAATAGCTGCCATACACCAGGCGACTTTGTTTTTCCCACACTCGCCGCCCCACCAGGACAGCTTCTCAAGTGGCTATATGGGAGAGTTGTCCGTTTCAATATCCCCTCCCAAAAGGGCTTTTTCTAGACTTCTGTTGTGTACAGCAAGGGCCAAACGCGACCCCCCAAATTAATCAAATTTGAACTGGGCAACGGGCAACACCCCCGCCCACCCCTGCCTCTTTAAGTAACATTTGCCAATTTGGTATTACAGTAAAAAGGTCTTAGGTATAACAAAATGGTCACTTTGGCAATGTGCAGTATACACTTGGTTTGTGTACTGTTGAGCGAGAAAACAGTGTTGCACAGTAAGCAAATCATCGGGAGACCCCCCCCCCCCCCCCCCCCCCCGCCACCCCCCAAAAAAAGAAAATCATGTGGGGATCCCCGGTTTGGGAACCCATGGTCTAAAACCTATACTCCTTGTGGTGTCACAGACTCGTGAGGCAACGTGAGGCAGCCCTCGATAAGGTGGACCCCGAGGGAGTTTCCGTGTTTACCTTCAATGTTAGCTTAGCTTGACCGACTATAGCGGCACACTGCCCCATGCACGCACATTTGAGTCCTGACAATAATCCTGCAGGCCTGTAGCCTATACCACACAAATGGGTGCTATAGGTGTGGGGGGGGGGGAACAGACTTCATCATTTATAAATCTATGTATTCCATTCAAATGCCTAGGAATGTGATGATAAGTTATTTGTGTATGAAAACACATCGAATCTGGAGTGGATTATGTGGGCTTTTTACTGTTTATTCACTCTTTCTCTGCGGCAGCCGGTAGCTGTAGGAGCGTACGCTCAGCGGGTGTAGTGTTAACGCACAATTAGATGTCGGTAGAGGTCTGTGTTGTGCAGTTTTATTGAAATGATGTAACTCCAAACATTGGCAAAATATCTCTTCTATAGTTGCTTGGATCATTAAAACTTGGTAATCCACAGTAATCTCTCCACACTGGGGTTACATTGCATGATGAAACAGGTCTCAACCTCACACTTTTTAACAAACACGCACACACACACTCACTCACGCACGCACGCACGTGCAATGAGTGTGTATGAGTGGATGGTTTCTCGTGGTCTACCTTATTTTAAGGTTGATTATTGTATGCATGATGGATGTTTTTATTTGACGACATACCATGATGACTATATGTTGACTATGACGGACCTTTTGGTCGGGCGTGGAAAAAAGAAACGGTGCATGTGTAAAGATCTTTAGTTTCCTTTCTATAGATAACTTATCTAAATGAAGCAAAAATGCTATTATGTCCACTAAAGTATCGCTGTTGTGTCTGGTGTCATGTTTCCGTGCGTCTGGAACATTTATTTCCTAAAACATGCGTGTTTTGTCTGTCCGTGTACACAACGAAATTAGGGATGCACGATTAATCGGTATATATAGCATATAATCGGAATCGGCCATATTGGCCATAAAAATGCCATATCGGTATCGGAATAGTCAAAAAATAATACAGATTATGTAATAAAAAAAATTATTAAGCAAAAAAATTAAAAATGGAAAAACATTCTACATTTAATTTGTGTACTCATCTCATTCAGTAGTCATTCAGTTGTGAAAACAGACACTTGGAAAAGAGTATAGTCACGGCTGCATACAAATAACATTATGCACATTCACAGAAGGAAAAGAAAAAGAAAACACCATGAAACCAACATAAAAAACAGAGATATTGCACACATTCCCTTGATAAAGTGCAACTAGTCAATAAAGTGCATCTAGTCAGTTACAGTAGGTCACTGCCATTTAGCAATCTCTGATTGAGCATTTTGATTGACAGAGGAAACAAATTAGTGTTTAAATCTATTGTACACACACTGTGGAGTTCTATATCTTCATTAGCTCGTACTCTCGGTTCAATACATGCAAAGAGTCAGATACAATATTCCGAGCTTGTCTTATTACTGCTTGTTCAAAAAGCAGTACATGTACCAGACGTGCTTTGTCTGTCCGTGCTGCACAATAAAATAAATGTGAAGGTCTTCGGAGTGCTGGCTATTTATTTTTCCCCCTTTATTTACCCAGGGTAGTAGCTGAGTACAAGTGCTCATTTTCAGCAACTCCCTGCACATAGAAACACACAGACAGACATACACATTCAAACCTGGGAGCTGACCAGTACAACCACATGTCTTATACTGTTGGCCACTAAGCAGCTCCAGGCACTAGAGCAGTTGGGGGTCCAGTGCCTTATTGCTCAAGGGCACTTCAGCGGTGTTGGGGGTGAGTGATGACCAATCACTTCCCGACCCAGACTTTTCCTAACCTGACTCCGCCAGATGGGGCAGCAGAGAGTACACTGGGTTCCCCCCTCCTGCTCCCATCTGGGAACTCTCAGGCAGACTTGATGCAGCACTGTGTATGCCTTGATCCCGCCTCTAGCTGCCGCTGATTGGCCAGGCCGTTTTGTGGCCGGGCATCAAGTCTGCCTGAGAGTTCCCAGATGGGAGCAGGAGGGGGGAACCCAGTGTACTTTATAGTACACATGTATAATATATTATATAGTATAGTATGTATAGTTTACATATATACTCCACTGTTACGTTCTTAGTTTACGCATGATTCATGATAACTACTTTTTATATATGTGATGTAAGTCGCTTTGGATTAAGAGCGTCTGCTAAATGCCTAAATTGTAAATTGTGTACTCTCTGCTGCCCCATCTGGCGGAGTCAGGTTAGATGTTTCCTGCCCGTCTGGGGAATCGAACCGGCAACCCTTCTATTGGTCTACTACCCCTATTTGTCTACTACAGTTGTTATACGTGATACTGGTGAAAGTTGACTACGCCACCAAGTCTATTATGCAACACGACCACCACTTAAGCGAGAACCACTGCACTCACACGGCACCTAATTAACATATGATGCTCCACTTAATTTCCAATAGCAAATTATCCGTCCGCTTGTAACACGTTTTAGCCGTATACGTCTCTGGCGAGTGACACGCTTATACGGTAGGGGGGTATAATTAAGGTGATGACAGAGCTTTTATTTAAAGCAGCACTGTGCATGTAGCTTTCCTCTTCTAACCCCAGATTTGAAACCGGTTTCCATCAAATTATTCGTTACCATACAGATTGGGCCAAATAACATTTTATTAATAAAAAATAAAAAAAGTGACATATATAGTGCTGCTTTAACTTTTCGAGATGAACCCGGTTTGGTGTCGTGTTACGGGCCCTGTGATGTCACATCCTATACATGATGTGATTGGCTCCTTAAATAGTTTTATATACAGCAACTGTCAATGTCAATGCTCGACACAACAGCCGACACACCATCAACCACCTGGATTAATCTCTCGATTTGTAACCCTGAGAACGTACAAGTGTAACCAAATGGACCCTGTCTCAAGAGTTAAATGAACACTCTTTTTACTGTCTGCCTCTGAGTGCACACATACTGTACATATTGCACACCACCCAGGGCATACAATGCAGTGTTGTTTTCGTCGACTAAAACTAAGACGAAAAATGTTCGTCGACTACCCTTTTTCACTGACGAAAACTAAATGGAAACTACATGAAAACTAAGCTATGATGACTAAAACTAAGACTAAATATACTGACAATTTCGTCAACAAATAAAAACTAGACTAAAATGTTAGGAAGCGACTAGTGGACTAGAGATCCAGTAAGTCATTTTACACTTGGTTGCATGCTGAAAATAGCCGATCTACAAGTTCACAATGCGTCGCAGCTCGACGCATTGTGAACTTGTAGATCGGGAACCCAGACACCCAGACACCCAGAAGTGTAAAATCAGTCATTACGACGGCATCAAGGCCCACCAAAATACAGTCGATTTAGTCGACTAAAATCGCATGACATTTATTCGACTAAAACTAGACTAACACGGGGGGTCGCCGACCCTGGAGTCTTTGGGGAGGGGGTCGTGTGGCTGTCGGCTCGCGGCACACGAGGACTTGACAGTCCTCGTGTGCAGCGGTGCAGGACTTGGCAGCGGTGGCCGAACGGATAGCGGAGCGGTCTTGATACCGGAAGGTCGCCAGTTCGAATCAGCGGTCCGACACGTTAAAATTACCACCGCTGAAGTGCCCTTGAACAAGGCATTGAACCACTACGATGAAATGTGTTCTATGAGCAGGGCCTGGCTGGAAACAAGTTCTTGAGCTTAGCCCAGATACCCTGGGTAAATATAGTAATCATTTCATTTCATTTCATTTCATTTCATCCCCCCGTGGGAACTTGGAAGGAAGGGAGGAGTTGGGAGAGTTGAGGGAGGATGGGATGGAGAAGGGGGGATGCTGCTGGGCCTCAGGTGGTATGATGGGGATGGAGGAGGGATACGAAAACCATAGAGGAGTCTGGGTGGTATTGGGCGGGTATAAGTATATAGGCTCAGGTAGATTGGCGTGGAGGGCGGAGAGTGGCGTGAAGGGCAGGGTCAAGGCGTGTTCCTCCACCTCCTGAACATCTGTTGTTCCAACTCCATTAAAGACATGATTTGAGATTTTGGTGTCATGGGTCCACTCGCGACAGGCATGTCCTTGACGTAAGATATGCATCTGAGAGTGAAAGAACGGTGAAATACAAATGCGTGCGTGTTTGCAAGGTGTGCCATGCATGCTGGACGATTCAGGATTCTACATTCGGCGCTCACTCGAAAAAAGGTACAAGCAGCGAAAATGTCGGCATGACATGCTCCACAGATTGTGCTGACAAGATGACAAGATAAATGACTGGTCAAGTAAGTCAAGTAAAACCTTCAGCATCAGCGAAGAATGTTTCCGAAAATGAAGGGAGAATGACTTTGGAATCGGGACATAATATACGGTACGATTTATATGTTTAGGCATTTAGTAAACACTTTTCCAGAAGGAATAATAATCACGTGCATGTGGACATAGTCCCAATTAAGAAACTAGGTTCCCAGGTAAAAAAAATGAACAGATCGTACAGATTGTTATACAATTGAAATAACAATCTGTCATTGCAACTATAGGACACCAGGTAAACAATGAACCTAGAAATTGTTTTAATGTAACACCTCAACTATATTATTGTAATATTGTTTGGTACTTAATATTGTAATATTAAGTACCAAGGGCGGCTGTGGCTCAGGAGGTAGAAGGAGGTAGAGCAGGTCGTCCAATGATCCCTGGGTCGGCGGTTCGAATCCCGGCTCCTCCTGTCCACATGACGAAGTGTCCTTGGGCAAGACACTGAACCCTACATTGCCTCCAATGAGTCGGTCGGTGTGAGATCGCCACCATTGGTGTGTGAATGTGGGAAGTGAGGACGCTGGCGTCGACTGTTCGCCGCTTCACCTCCCAATGTATGAATGAATGAACCATTGTAAAGCGCTTTGAGCACTTGGAAAAGCGCTATAAAAATGCAATTCATTATAAAAATGCAATTCATTACCAAAAACATGTGAACGAGTCTGCATGGTATAGCCATATCTCCTATATAGTACAATATGTGTAAAGTATGAACATGTGCATTTTTTATTTTATGATGTGTAAAATCTGTATTTGGGACGAATAATACAACTACTGACACAAAGTGTCAAAGTGGTTAAAACTGTCGGCATGTGTGTGTGCATGTGCATGTGCATGTGTGTGTGTATGTGCGTGTGCATGTGCGTGTGCATGCGACAAGGGAATAAAAAAAAATAGCAGACCTACAAGCTTGTAGGTCTGCTATTTCTTTTAAATCGTGAAAATATTTATTTCAGAAAACTTTTTAGAATATTTTTTTTAAATTTCGAGGTCAGGCCTAAATGGGTTAAAACTGTCGGCATGTGTGTGTGCATGTGCATGTGTGTGTGCGTGTGCATGTGTGTGTGCGTGTGCATGCGACAAGGGAATACATAACAGCAAGCAAGCAATACACTGTTCTCCCTCCGCCCCCCCTCCCCCCCCCCCCTCTCTCTCTCTCTCTCTCTCTCTCTCTCTCTCTCTCTCTCTCTCGTACATGAAGATGGGGATCCGCTCAGTGACACAGACGGGGAGGCCAGAGGGGTGGACTGCGGGCTTTGTGGTTCGACCGTCTCAGGGTTCTATTATACTTCTATCACTGCCCTGACCTCTGTGCGCTTTGGCCCCGTTGCGTAACCGTTTCTCAGCAGTGCATGATGATGATGAAGTCAGTAAGACGAGAGAGAGAGAGAGAGAGAGAGAGAGAGAGAGAGAGAGAGAGAGAGAGAGGCCTCAGCCAAGTGCTGAGGTTAACAGTCACGCAGATGACAGATGGCGATATGGCGAGGAATTCACAGCCATTTCAAATAGAGGTGTCCCAGAAATCCTGGCGTCTTAAGCACTTGAACCCTCTCTCTTTGCGCATTCGGCAAAAATAGTAGATCTACAAGCTTGTGAAAAACTATTTTCGGAGAGGATATTTGGTGTACAGCAAATAACAGGAGAGCACCTATACTACACTATGAGCTTTGGGGTTCTCCGGCTACTAATTAAGTATAGGGTTTAAAGTACATTTATACCAATAACCTTCATTTCCCAAACTATCTATTTGTTGGAAGAAATACCATTTTTTGTATTATGTTTTACTGTAACCATAGAGACATTCAAATTAGGGCAGTCGTCTTGTTTTCCAAGAACAGAAGTTCGGCGTCAGGCGGCTATACACACACATTACTGTACATGATCGCATTGGGCTTTTTTGGAATATTATTTTAGTTTTCCCATTTCAAATGATATAAAGTAAGCTGTTTATATGCCCGTTTTAAATTTAGATTCAATTAGGTTTCACGCTCAAACGCAAATAGACCTGACCACGTGCCGCTTACCTGTTGACAGTCGAAATACTTTCATTACAGACGCTTAACGAGTGATCCCAATTAACACTTAAGAATTCCTAAGATAATAGACAGCCTTTCCGTCATATCGTAGCTGTCGGGCAGAAACCTCTTATCTCCAACTTTTTGTGTACTTTTTTTTCTCTTCAGAAATGAACACCGTTCTTGATCATACAAGCAAGCAGATCGGCTACTGTTGCGAGTTAAAAACATTCACTTTGAAAGAATATATATTCAAAGATTTGCGGCACATTTTTACGATTTTTCAAAAATAGCAGACCTACAAGTTCATAGCGCGCCACTCGGTGGCGCGCTATGAGCTTGTAGATCTGCTATTTTTCAATAGCTAAATAATAACATAATGTTTAAAACACCAAAAGGGGTTCCCGCCCAAAATGGGTTAACAGTTTTTGACATATGAGGTAGAAAAGAAATGAAAGTAGCTCATAATATGTCTACGGTGGATTTTTATGAAACAAAAACTTTACAGATTGAAAGAGGATAATTCAAGCTTTCTGTACAGCTCTAATGTTGGTGAGTTTGACGTTGTTTAAAGGACCACTTCACCACTTTTCAACCTATCTTCATATAATAGGACCTCACTAATAATCATGAAAAAATGGCAAAAAAAAATTCTACACAGTCTGTGTCTCATAGGACGGCTGTGGGCAGTTTAGAAACCGTCTTCCAGTGACATAATCATTAGGCAGATTTTTTTTAAACAAGATTTTTTTACAAAAATATTTAGATTTTCATTATCGTGAGAACGATGGCTTCCATTTTCACATTGCAACTTTTCAGGACTAGAAAGCCTGCAGTTTCTATTAGCTTGTATTCCCCATTGATGATGTCACTGGAAGACGGTTTCTGAACTGCCCACAGCCCTCCTATGAGACACAGACCGAGTAGAAAAAAATTGCACCATTTCTTCATGATTATTAGTGAGGACCTATTATATGAAGATAGGTTGAAAAGTGGTGAAGTGGTCCTTTAATACAATTAGATAGGACTTTTCTGTTTGGATAAATGGGCTGTCTATGGGAAGTTGCAGCTACTGTATTCAGCACCTTGCTGGCAAGATGGCCGCAGTCTGAATATCGTCAATTAGACACAACAGCTCAGTAATAAGGTCTGCTGCATGGCCTCTTGTACTGTACTTTCCTCAAAAAAGCCCCCAGAGGAAGAAATTAGGCTTATCTTTTAATTGAATGTGAAACTATCCTGAGGAAAATCTCCCACAATTCCCTGTGACAAGTCCGTGAAGCACTGCCGTATACTTGTCGGAAGTGGAACTTGAGTACATTTACTCAAGTACTGTACTCGAGTAAATGTTTGAGGTATAGACTACTTTTTACTTGAGTATCTTTTTCATTACTTTATACTCTACTATACTTACTTCACAATAAGTCAGAGGCAGCGCAGCACAAAGTGAAAGTGTTTGAACAATGTTGAATATCTTTGCATTTTTTAACACACAAGTCATCTCTTGTGGGGGTCTCCTGGAGCGAAGAATTATCAAATGGGGGTCTGCGGCCAGCCAGAAACATATCATTTTGGGCACAAAGTTGTTTGAGAACTAGGCTACTGATTTAGAACGCATTTGTAGAATTGGCCTCAGGTCGTAGTAAAGTAAAGAAGAAGAAGAAAAAAAAATAAAACAGGATCCTCTACGCGACACAATCCCATTCATGGAGGGGCCTGTCTGAGGCTGCGCTAAGAGTGCACCCTCCCCAAAATGCCACCTCAGAGCAAGGCGTTTTGGCTTGCAAACCAATGCTGCAGTGCTGTGGTGTAGAGTTGTAGACAGTGCTGTGGTGGTGTGGTCGAGGCTGGTGTGACTTGTGTACGTTGGGCACAGCACAAGAAAGGCATCCCAAGTCACACACAGCTGGCTGTGAATAATATCATGTTTAAGCAAGCAGGGTTGGGGGGATGAATCAGGGGGGAAATCCAATGCCTCTGCTTTTAATACGCCTAACGCTAACCCTTTTGTATAGGCTAGCTGTCTGATATGTTTGATTTTGATCACACCACGATTTGACATTTTTATATAAGGAGCATGTCTTGAGTGTACAGGGTTTGATGAGGTCAGATCAACATATGGAATGTCAGAACAGGTCAGCTCCATATATAGTATATGGAGATCTAAGGGTGGTAGCGGGGACATTCTCTTGAGTGTACAGGGTTTGATGAGGTCAGATCAACATATGGAATGTCAGAACAGGTCAGCTCCATATATGGAGATCTAAGGGTGGTAGCGGGGACATTCTCTTGAGTGTACAGGGTTTGATGAGGTCAGATCAACATATGGAATGTCAGAACAGGTCAGCTCCATACAGTATATGGAGATCTAAGGGTGGTAGCGGGGACATTCTCTTGAGTGTACAGGGTTTGATGAGGGCCCAGGTAGGGCCGGGCCTTCATTTTCGGCCTGTTGAGAACTCGCCGGCTGCTGGGTGCGGCTGCACTAATAACTTTGGGGCAGGCGTGTCTACAGTTTGAATGGACAGGTATACAGTAAGTCAAAAGGGAGACATCGAAGAGGAATGATGGATGGGGAAGCATCAACATATGGAATGTCAGAACAGGTTCTGGAGATGTAAGGGTTTGAGGTTTTAGGTCAGGTGCGTTGCTGGCCAATATTGATGACAATTCAGGGATCTCCATATGGGCTTAACTGCGACAGCAGGTCATATTTACTATATCAATCCCTGATGATGTCACGTCAGGCTTGCCTGGGGTGACCAGGGGGCTGATGTCACATGATGTCACGATGACCTGGGGGGCTTGCCTGGGGTGACCAACCAACACACACTGACGGGAGATTCCATAGTTAACTGCGACCTGCGGTCGCAAAAAATGTCTCAAACGCATTTTCATTTTAAAATAGGGACATAAGAAGATCTACAATCTCACTGTGGCGCGTTGTAGATTGGTTATTTTTGCTACTAAAGTAATAAACGAACATATCCAGCCCTCATGTTTTGTTCCACTAATCAAACCCTGTGTTTTTACAACTGAAGCCTATACTTCCTCATGAGACTTACTGCAAGTAGCGGAAAAAGTCAATATATTTTGAGCAGTATGACATTTTTTGAAAAATAAGTTTGAAAATGACATGCCCAAAACAGGAGGTTGGAAGTGGTTGAGGCGGATTTGAGCAACGAGAGAGAAGTCAGAACTCCGCTACTAGGCCGAGTGGTGGTACATGTTGTCATGTTGTCTAACGCTCAAGGACAGGCAGCGAAACAGCTTTCAAACACACAGCTTTTTAGCCCCCTCCGGGGGGCCCCCAACGTTGTCACTAGGACGTAATTCCGGTAAACAGTCCTCTATTCAAGCCACATGCCGGGGTAGTGTGGGTTACAGAAGAAACACCGCAGTGACGGTGCCGAGCATTCAGCAGCGCTCTACCTCAGAAGCAAAGCTGCCTCGGCGAGCCATCGCAGCTGCCTCGCATTATAGGCACGCCAGCCGTCCGACGGTACGCGCTAAAGCAATTGTTGTAATATCGGCACCCCTTTTGTTTTCATATTAAAATACCACATCATAGCGGAGCGGTTCCCCCTTAATACCAAATAAATAGTTATAGCCCCCATATAATGCTTTCATTTTTACTGGGGGAGGGGAGGCTATGTTTCGAGAGCCTTTTTCAAAGTGCAAAGCCCCCTGTCCAGAGGCAAGGGTTTGATTTAGAGAACGGTTAGGGCCAGCTTGTGTTCAACCATCTTGTGTATCTGGGAGGCTGTTCAAAGACGTTGTTGAAAGTGCTCTCTCCCTGTTTCACTCAAGCAGCGTTCTTGGTCCTGTCTGCATGGGAACCGAGCGAGGAGAGGGAAAAACCAAGCGGTCCGTCCTTATCTAATGTGATTTATTTGCCGTCACTTAATAAAGAGTCGATCTGTCTCGACGAGGGATGAAAACAGTCGACGCGCGCCGCTGGCCCTGCGCCGCACTTTCTTCTTTTTTTATACTGATGAAATTATGAGATGAGTGTGGCGAATTAGAGCGGCTGGTGATTTAGTGGGAGACAGCACAGTGGGAGGTGAGCGTGTGGTGTGTGCGAGACAAACACATTTTTTGAAGTTTGATCACTTTTCGTGCGGTCAATCATCTCTTTTGTGCGTGTTCATGTTTCTTTGGAGCGCCTTTCTCCTTTTCTCCCGGGAGGATCAGACATGCATCAAGCACTCGCGGGGACTGACAGGCGCGCGCACGCACGCACGCACGCACGCACGCACGCACGCACGCACGCACCTCTAAACATCTCCTTCTTCTCTTGTGAGGAGGACTATAGGAAAACAGCTCTCACCCTCACAATGTCCATTTTCTCAAATTCTACTACTTCTGCAGACATTTGGCCATCACAAGCAGTGGTGTAAAGTAACTACAAGTACTGTACTTAAGAACAATTTAAGTATATTTTTTCAATTTCCAATTTCTACTCAACTACAGAGAGAGAGAGAGAGAGAGAGAGAGAGGTCTGCATTTTGATGGCAATACTTGTATTTTTACAAAGTGACATTTTGAACACAGGAATTTGACTTGTAACAATGTATATGTGGTATTGCTATTTTCTCTTACTTAAAATATGTCTTACCTCATCCCTCAACGCACGCACGCACGCACGCGCACGCACACGCACACGCACACGCACACACACACACACACACACACACACACACACACACACACACACACACACACAGCAGGTTAACTTTCCATTTCTCCATGTCTGGCTGCGGGCCCTCGCACAGTGGCTGCGGGTACAGCCGTATCTCTTTCCTGGCAGTGATCTGCTGCAGTGTGTGTGTGTGTGTGTAGCTGCTTGGCACGGGCTGCCAGGCCGGGGACTGGCAGAGGCTCGTAAAAAAAAAAGCACGAGGACCGACGACGCATCTTTTACAGTTTACAGGAATGTGTCAGCAGTAATCTCCTGGCGGCCATCTTTGGTAATTCAAAACGACACACTAATGAAAGCATCGTGATGCACCGCGGCAGAGGAGGGAGCCCGCTCTAATTGTATCTATTTAAAGCAGCTGTTTCTTTTTGGTTTTTTTCCTTCCTTTTTTTTGGGGGGGGGGGGGGGGGGGGGGGGGGGGAGCGGGAGATTGAGGGGAGTGTTGCCATGTCTGCGTATTATAAGCAACTTTGGGCTTGTTTTCCTGTAAAGTTGCATGTGAATATTGGTAAGTTGCAGGTTGCAGGGGGCAGGAGTGTAGTAGCTTATTTGGGCTTGCTTCCAAATGTTGTAATTATTGTTTAGGCCATTGGTTCTCAAACCCTTTCATGTCGAGGACTGGAAAATGTACATACCGTATGTGCATTTCCCCAGACCTGCCCCATCTGTAAATATGTTATTATTATCTATATGCCCTATAGGACACCCCATACCAGATTTGAGTTGTTAAAATGCTTGATTTTTATTTATTTCCGTTTTGGATAAAGACAGCGGATCTACAAGCTCACAACGCGAGAGCTTATATAGGTTTAAAGTCGCTTCTTTTGCATGCAGGGCTTGTTTTCACAGACTTCAATGGCTTATTTTTTTTCTCGCAAAACCTGGCAACACAGATTGTGGCGGACGGGCCGCAGCTTTCTGAATTCATCTCTGGTGACATCATCAGAGGGGCTCGACATGGGTGTCAATTAATTTGAAACGTTTTGCCATCATCAAGCAATCATTTTCAAGTAAACAGGACTGGCCGGGATTCCAGCCTTATGATCACCCTAGCTCTGTAGCGCCGGCCAAAGAGGCTAATGTGGTTTCAATTAGGTCAGCGTAAGATGGCGTGCCCGCACGTTTCCTCTCTCCTCACCCATTACTCTCTCTCTCTCTCTCTCTCTCTCTCTCTCTCTCTCTCTCTCTCTCTCTCTTCTCTCTCTCTCTCTCTCAACCCCGGAGTCCTTTGCAGCCGCTGCCAGCGAACACTGCCGGATCGGCGGCATGAAATCGAATTTGAACAACTGACCCCCCCTCCCTCCCCTCCCCGGGGGGCTGCGGGCTGGGGGAGTACTTTGTGGGAGTTCTTATGGGTGGATTGGGTGGGTGGGGGTGGGGGTCTCCCCTTTGTGCATGTCCCAAAGAGTGGATTCTAGAGCGGCTGCCATCCTCTCTAAGCAATGTAAACACTGAAGACTGGCTGGCGTTTGCGGCGCGGAGCGCGGCGCGGCAAACGCACATCCCAGGGGTTTGTGGGTCCAGAGCTTATAGTAGCGTGGATAGGCTGTAATCCTCCCAGTGTACGGGTGCCAGGGAATGACTGACTGGCTGTTTATACCACATCGGGAGAACATGAGACCCTGTCCCCGTGCCCACTGTGGCCGTGGCCACTGGCCACCGTGAGCCCCTTGTGTGTGTGTGTGTGTGTGTGTGTGTGTGTGTGTGTGTGTGTGTGCGTGCGTGCGTGCGTGCGTGCGTGCGTGCGTGCGTGCGTGCGTGCGTGCGTGCGTGCGTGCGTGCGTGCGACCAAATTAACCCGGGTCCATTTGATTCCATGCACTTGCACACCCTCAGGGCCCTATGCCAGAGACCCTAAAACCACAATTTGGGGATTTGTAGCATTGCATACGGAATTTCTGTAAAAATTGCCATAAAAATTGCTATCTTGCACCCCGGCCTAAATCCCTAAAACACCTACGTTATCCGTTCCATTATGCATAGGTGTGGTTTGGGCGTTACGATAATGAAATCAATCACTGTTCCACATGCCATTGCCTTTAAGAGAAGCCTGCGCAACCCCATATTACCCATTCTCCACGGTGCAATCTTACCCTCTCTGCCCATGGAAGAACAGCGCGCGTCGCTGCCTTGGGCACATGCACCTCCAGCCACAAATAAAGGAGTCGGCTAAATGTATCATGGGTATAGTGGCCGCACGATACCATTTATATAGAGGACGCTGCTAAATGCATAATGATTCACGGATTGTGGTTCGTGCTGGCGGGTAAGGCATGGCATACGCTTAGGGTCCACAGAGTTTAACACTGGGTTCTCTATACTGTGGCCATCACAAGCAACTATACATTTTAACTATAGCGTTCAAATGGAACACTTTCAGAGTCACCGGCCCGTAAGGGTCCATTTGGACCCACCTGCGTGGTGGTCCCGGGCCCCCAGACCCTAAATTGAGAACCATGGTGTTATCAAAACTATACTGTCTCCCGCACAAAGCCTTTGATGCAATATTCACCTTCCCCGACACCTAAATCAAAAAACCATGCGGGGGAAGTGTGATTGAGTGGGGCCGGCTATCAACCTGGCCCGTTCTTCAGGGGGTGGGGGGGGGGGGGTGCAACACATTGGGGTCTCCGACCCCATTGTTTTCCAGGCCACATGGCTGCCGCTTGCGCGCGAGGGTCAATCGATCGTTTTGATTCATGTCGGGCACCAATCACAGATCAAAGGGGTCCCGTGGCATTACAAAAGGTTGTGCGTGATGACCATGCCAGTGGATTGGGGGAGTCTATACGGCGAGCCTTTCTCTGTGTGTGCGCGTGCACGTGAGCGCATGAGTGTGTAGGGGCGAGGGTGTTGACAGTTGTGTGCTCGTCGTTTCCCAGGAAGTTATAGGCGTTGTCTCGATCCAGAAAGGCTGCAAGGTCTGAAGTCAAACCAGGATTCATGTGATAAGGCTTGATTATTATATTTTTGCCAGTTTTTTAGCGGTTGTGTAAATTGATGGATTTTGAGAAGCCGCTGTCTATAAACTCTACGCCAACGTCTGTAAGGAATTACAGGGGACGTTTCTATGGACAATAATTCAAAGATTGTTGCTTTGACTAGAATTGACAGGTTATGAAACGTTGTTTTCTTACACTTCCCACCTCAAACATGGATTCTAAAATATGACATTGGCCACTTAACCCCTATATACTTTGTGTCGCCAAGGGCTCTATGCTTGGCCCTCTATTTTTCTACGGCAGCAAATCTCTGCCAAAAAAATAAAAACAGCCAATCCACAGGCTCACAACTGCAGGTTGCGTTCCAACACACTTGTAGATTTTTCGCCCATGTTTGCCCTTTTCTTTTCTTTTTTGAGTGGTGCAGCCACTCCAATGACCAGCAATGTCTGCCCCTATATGTATGTCTGTCTGTCTGCATGTTTAGGGTATACCAACAGGTGACAAAGTGGCGCTGTTGAGCTTCACACTGTGCACAGGTGCAGTTTTAGTGTAATTTTTGGCTGAATGTTTACCTACAGACGTGCCGTTTGAGAACTTCACATGTCCTTCCATTGACAGTTCAGTAGATTGTCAGTGCGTTGTCAGAAACAGAACAGTTCAGTAGATTGTCAGTGCGTTGTCAGAAACAGAACATCGTCAGTGAGAAAGGGGCGGGGCATTCGCCAAGGTGTAATTATGTTAATTCTAATCAGATTGAGAGAAAGAAAATAGTCTGCAACACTGGTAAGGAATAACTAATGTATTAATTCAACGTTTCGATCACTGGGATCTTCTTCAGGAAGAAGAAGGTGATCTTCATTCCTGAGGAAGATCCCAGTGATCTATTCAGATTCCCTGAATAGATATAGAGTTCCTCTGCTGGACACTTCATTTCAGTAGCAAAGCAGTAGTATATTAGCAAGGCTAATCAGTGAATAACACCTGCAGGGGAAAACATGCATTTTCAGGAAGAAAAAAAACGACATCTGTTTTCATGATGTGCTCAGGGATACTAGGGATCGTGTTGTTAAACCCTATACGTTGCCGTGTGATAAAGTATGGGCTATTAAAGCTTTTAGATTGGCTAAATTCACAATTTTAGACCAAAAATAATAAATTAAGAACAAGCCCCTTGAAAGAGCCACTTGGGTTGAAGGCCCTTGGGCCTATAAACAAGTGGTTTACTCAACCTTTTCTTGATCAGGCCCACTCAAAAGCGTTCACATTACGTTGTCAGATGGGTGGGCTCGCCGTGTGCAATCAATCGATTGTGTTCTGGCTTGGATCAATGGCACTAACATATAGTACACTTTTAGCTCTTAAAATTCTGTATCATAATAAAGAAAAAAAAGTTGTAAATTAAAATAAAACAGTATAGTGTTTTGGCAAATATTCATGGGGCCCGCAGGATTAGACTGAGAACCACTGGGCCAAAAAAAAAAACAACGACTCGCTCGCTCCCAGATGGCGTTCGTTACAGGACCAACAGAATGGCCGGGCGCGGCATGCATGGCGAGAGAAAATAAAATAATAATACAATAAATAAATAAATAAATAAATAAAACAAGCCCAGAAATCTCCTTGAAGACGGAGGGGGGAAGAAAGACGAAGGGAAAGTGGGGGTAGTATTGATCCGTCTGTCCACGGATATGATACTTAAGCCCTGGTACTGAGAGCCCGAGAGCTCCCCGGATCCATAACCCAAAGACTTTAATCCTGGCCTCTCTTACAACTGGATTGGCCTTCACCTTAACCTCCTGACAACTGCTCCCGCAGATCAACCATGGAAATTGTATTCTTCTCACAGTCTCTCCACCTCATCTGCCTGCCTATACCCCCCCCCCCCCCCTTTCTTTTACCTCCCCCCCTTGCCTACCCCCCCCCCCCCCCCCCCACACACACACACACACACACACACACACACCCGCTAGCCAGACATATAGCGCGGTTAATAAAAGGGTCCGCCCCTCCGTTCCCATCCGAATTAAGGAGTGAGAGGTGAATTAATAGGCTACCTGATCCGTGGGTTTTCATCTTTTTTTTATCATTCCAAAGTACCTCCACATACGTTTTCTATTCTCTTTTTTTTTCTTTCTTCTTCTTCTTTTTTTTATCTTTTATTTGAAGTTGGTCGGAGAAACTTCCAAGTCGTCGCATGCGTTAAGGCTGGATTTATACTTGGTCGATTAGATTGGCTCATTTCGGGTCATACGCGGCCGGCTGAGCAGGTCCGCGCGGTGCCCCGCTGTTTCGTTGATCTGAATGGAAAGTGCCTTCAGGTTCGTCTGTGGTCGTATGACGTGTGCGCTATAACTCTGCGCCGCCACACGCAAATATGTCCCCCATTTACTGTAGGAGGCACACTGCACACGCTGCCGGGGACGGAAACCATTGGTCATATACGAAAAGAAATGCACTGCTAACCGCAAAAAACTAAATATCAATATACACACAAACCTCTATAAGCATGCAAATAACAAAGATGCACACTGATACAGACTCGTGTCTCTATCTTTCTCTCTCTCTCCCTCCCTCCCTGGATCTCTCTCTGTCTCTCCGTCGCTCTCTCTCCCTCTCTCTCTCTCCGTCGCTCTCTCTCTCTCTCTCTCTCTCTCTCTCCCCCCCCTCTCCCCCCACCTGTGCTGTGCTGTGGATTGGGCCGGTCTCAGGCAGATGCCAGCGAAGAAGGCCAGGGCCTTAGGAAGGGGTCCAGGGGTGCTAGAATGTATTTACAAAACGCCGCAAGTGAATTAACCTCCTCAGTAATGACTCTCTGGATCAGGGAGGGGGGCCGTCTCGGGTGCAAAGCCAGGCAAGCCCCCGGCCAAGTTGCGCGTGTCGGCCAGACGTGTGATTTGATCTTAATTCAAGCACATCATTGCTCAGTGATTCGATGAGAAGGCAATATGAGGATGTATAGAGGAGCGCACTGCAATCTCTGTATCAGTAAATGACAAATAGACCCCGACCCAGTGCGACAGTGGCCGCAGGGTGTGGCGTATATGCACGGGAGCTGGAAGGTTCCCGGTCCCCAAATTAAATGAACTTGAGCAAGGCACTGAATCCCTATACCTGTTCCTGATGAGCATGTTGGGTGCCCTGCGTGGTTGCTGTGCTGAATGTGTGAAATGGTGAATTATGCATTTATATAGCGATTTCGCCCGAAGCGCTTTACATAGATTGCCCATTACAATCACCCATTCACACGCAAATTCATACACCGATGGCGGAGGAAACCATGCAAAGCACCAACCTGCACATGCTTTTGTCTGCCATGGGTCTGAAAGTGAATGTATATGTGACCAGATTTGACTGAGAGCCTGCCATCGCGCAAATTCCAGCTTTTCACCAGAGAAAGACTTTTTTTCTTTTTTTCCCCCAAAATGAGTTAATAGCACAGGCAGACTGAAATAAGTGTCAGAGCTGAAATCGACATGTAAATATGAAATAGAGTCCACAGAAGTGAACCTTTCAAGTCTGTTTTCTCAACTCGCTGTTTCTCTGCAAGACATTAGGCCTACTCTATTCACCTTTTTCTTACAGCCCATAGTGCATTGCGTTTGTGTGTGCATAAGTTCCTCTTTCTCTTGCTGTGTTGCCAGTTTTGCAAGAGAAAGAGAAAGTGGCCAGGTCTATGAAAACAAGCACAAATGAAAATAGCTGATCTACAAGCTCACAGCGACACATTGTGAGGTGTTCATCCGTTATTTAAAAACACATTGAGAATAAATCAAAATATTTTGAATATTTTTAAAACATTTCTGTTGTCTGTGGACAATTACATATTAATCGGGGGTTCCTTGATGTGAAGAAATGTGGACGCAAGCCCAAATAAGCAACTACTATACACTTTAGAATCAAGCCCAAAAAAACATCAACCAGCAACTACCAATAATTTATTTGCAAGTGACTTTACAGAAAAAACAAGTCAAAGGTTGCTAATAAGCGGGAATGGCAACACGGCCTGAAGGAAGCAAAGCACACATGTGTGCCAAGGTACTGGGGATCCTTGTGTGCACACAAGGATCCCCAGTACCATGGCGGGGAAAAACGTGGATAGAGCACCGAAGTCCTGACGTCACTGTCAGTAGAGGGCGCCAGTCCACAGGTTTGTGTACTTTTTATTTGCATTGAAATCGCCATAGGGGGATTTTAGATCTCTTCATATAAGAACGGTGTTTGAAAAATAAACCGATCATCCCGGCCTTTTCACTCATATGGATATGAAGCATCGACTGAAGGTGGAAATGTACAAATATACCCAAAGAGTAACACAATAAGCGTTAGAAACGAGTCAAACAACACAGAGACTACATTTCCGGGTAGGCGGTGGTTGCAGCTGCCCGTCGCACAACAGAAACTGTTAATTACGTTTTTTTTTAGTTTTTTTTATTGATATTTAATGTTTCGTGGTTAGCTTACGTCAACGAGGAATCTCATGAGGAACGCAATGTGCATGACAGCTGGGCGTGACGTATATTAGCAGCGACATTGCTTACATATGTAGTTTCAAGGCTTTCAAACACAGTTCTTATATGAAGCGACCTAAAATCGCCCTATGGTGATTTCAATGCAAATACAAAAAGACATGAACCTGTGTACTGGCGCCCTATACTGAAAGTGACGTCAGACTTCGGTGCTCTATAAGCCATATCTCAAAAACTGGTGGGTCAAACTGAACAACCAATATGTCAATTTGAAGCTATGATTCCCTGCTTTCATATGACATGACAAAATGAAAATTCAAAAAATCCAATAGGTGAGAAAGTGGCGCTGTTGAGCGTCACACTGTGCACAGGTGCATGATGGGAAGCTGAGTCTTTCGTGTAACACCAGTCTTTTTTCAGCACGAGTGTCTGTCTGGGCCTAAGTGTTGCGGTTGAGCTTCACACTGACTACAGTATAAAAATCACACCTGTGTGAAGTGAGTGGCGCTCTTATCATCTTACAACATGATGATGTAAAACAAACGGTGTCAAAACCAACATTAAATACTCTTTATTGTAAATGGGATTTAATGTTTGTGTTAGGGACAAAACAGACATTCATTTCTCTTCACATGGGTGAAGTTGAGGGGCGCTCTTATGATCTTACAACATGATGTAGAACAAACATTGAGACAAAACAAACATTGACTTATCTTTATTGTCAATGGCATTATTAAAACAAACTGAACTAAAAACAAACATTAAAACTGTGTAAAGGAGGGGCTCGCGCCCCTCAACAATTACAGTTCCACCGCTCACTTCACACAGGTGTGATTTTTCTTTTTTTTCTTTACCAATGACCTGGGTTTTTAGAGACAGTATTTTATTGTATGAATATTTGTCATACTATTTTTCCCGTACAGTTCTTATCTCCTCATATCCATTGGTGTGTCTGGGTCACAGAGGGTCTTTGATTAAACATTCATATACCGAGCCCCCCGTAAATCCTCGGCACCCAACTTCAACTTATACGGGTCCATTTGGTTATATGCGTGTACTCTCTTGGTGGTTAAAGACAGGGGTTCTCCCTGAAATTGACTGCTACAATAACCTTAAACCATTTTGGGCGGGAACCCCTTTTGGTGTTTTAAGCATTGTTATAATTTAGCTATTGAAAAATAGCAGATCTACAAGCTCATAGCGCGCCACCGAGTGGCGCGCTACGAGCTTGTAGGTCTGCTATTTTTGAAAAATCGTGAAAATATATATATATATTTTTTTGAAAATAATTTGGGGACCCCCTAAAATAATTTGGCGACCCCCCGAGGGGTCGCGACCCACGGGTTGAGAACCCCGGGTTAAGGGACACTTAAGGATTCCCGTGCGTCTTGTGTCGCCCGGTGAATTCTGCCGCCATACTTATGGGTCATCATTATTAGTGGACCGGAGGGTTGTAACCCTGCCCTTTCCCCCAAGTTACCCATTCATCCCCGAGAACCCTGCACGCAGCCACGGCACACACCTCATGAAACTTGAACGTGACCCCCCACTCCCCCCCCCGGCATTGATGTGAGGAGGGTCAAAGGTCAAATAAGCAGCCATTAGGACCACTTTCTAGTTATTTGTCAGTCTGGCTCGCTCATGGTTGACCTCTCTTTGTCCCAGATTCCCTAATTAAGACAAGCCACAGATGGCAAGGCGAGTGGAAAGCTATCGTGTGTCGCGCGCGCGGGCGCCCCTCCCTGATGTCAATGGACATCAAGTATTTCAACGGGAAACGTGACCTGTGAATGAATGCTAAAGGCCACTAATTAGCATATACGTACGCACGCACACATGCGCCAGCTTCGCTTCGCTCCGCACGCTCTAAAACACAATGGCGTCAGCAGCGAAATATCTCGGCTCCGACCGACTGTGGCTGGGAATATTCTTCTTTCAAACCGCAACCCATCTGTGGCTTTTGTAGACATTTTCGATTGTAATTGCCTTAACCACTAATATCGCAAGCTCAAAGGTGCACCTAAAAAGTACATTTACTATTGCTATTATTTAGTTAATAAGTAATTAAGTAATTAAGTAATTAAGTAATTCATTAAGTAAGTAATTATAAACGGCCATTCCGCATAATGAGTACTATTTTGATGCGGTTATATATATATATATATTTCAACTTTTACTCAAGTAACATTTTGAAGAAATTACCCCAGACATGTATTTTATAAAAATGTAATTGCGAGTGTTGTGACGCAAGCACAGGCCGGCAGGTTAAATCCTTTCCAACTGAAACCGGGAACACGCAGGGGTTGACGGACAGACAGACAGACTGGGTGCTCCTTAAAACGCCAAATCGGGTCCCGGTTTCGATGAATTTAAAGTAGTTATATAGGGTATAGTGGCTATGGGGGAGAAAATATCCCAAGGGTAAACCTTCGCTTTTTCTTTATTTTTTCATGAAGAAACCCTGGTTAACTTAATATACGAGGTAATACAAAAAAAGCAAACAATTTCTGCAAAGAATACCGCAAGGAATTTGTTAAAGACTTTGGGTGTGTTCCCTTATTGCCATGATAACGGCGTGAGCATCGTTTACAGTGTGAAGTGAAGTGACCCCCAGCACAAAATGAACTAATCGTGGAGTCTTCTCTGCTCGGAGTAAGGGGGGGGTGGGATTACCTCCCATCTGCGGGAGGCTAGTGGGGGAGAAAGTCATGTTCAAAGACACCGCGGGATCAATCTCCGTTAATAAATCCTGCTTGATTCAGCCAAGGGCCCCGGCCCCCACCCCTCCTCCTCTCCTCCATACATACTAATATCCCTAATGTCCACCTTGGCTCTACTGCCGGCTCCCTGCTAAAGTCCCTCTTACCCAAACGCCCTTGCTTCGCTTGTTTTCTGTTTTATTTATATATTTTCTTCAGCCGCATTCCAATTTGGGCCGCTTTTATTGTCGTCATATAAAGACATTAAGGCGATCGAGGCGGGCGTGAAAGAAAGAGGAGATATCATCGCATCGATCAATAGTGTGACGACGAGTCGGACTCTTTGACCGCTCGCCGTGGTGGGGGAGCCGCGGCTTCAAGGTGAATGCGGCGATGCACTGTTATCCTTATCTGTGGCGATAATGTCATCCCTCTGTGTGTGTGTGTGTGTGTGTGTGTGTGTGTGTGTGTGTGTGCGTGTGTGTGCGTGCGTGTGTGTGTGTTCAGTCCATTACCGACATTTTGTGCATGTTGTGTCCAGCGTGACTGTAACGTGTCACAACATTGCACACCTCTAGTGTGACGACATGCCCGTGCATGTGTGCGTGCATGCGTGCGTGCGTGCTTGCGTGCGTGAGTACGTGCGTGCGTGTGTGCAGTGCGTGCAGTGTGTGCAGTGTGTTTGCGTGTGTGTGCGTGCGTGCGTGTGTGCGCGCAGTGTGTGCAGTGTGTGTGCATGCTTGTATGTCATCTCCATACCCCGAGGCTATGGGTCCTCGCCTCCCACTCCCACACCCCATCCTCCCGCCCCGCCTCTCCACCCAGAGGCCTACACAGACGTGACCCTCTGCGACCCTCACCGTGCACATCAAATGCGAGGGAAATGTGAGGGGGATCCTTGCTCTCTCCCTGTCTCACATAGGGACCATGTGTGGTGTGTGAACGGGGGACGGGGAGATGCATGGAGGGACGGGGGGACGGGGGGACGGGACGGGACGGGACGGGGGGGGGCGGGGGCGGGGGGAGGGGGGGAGCTGGATGGAGCGAGGACTTTAAAATTGCGCTGCATATGCTGTGGCTTTGTAATGGCCTGGGGGGGTCTCTCTCTCCCTCTCTCTATCTCTATCTCTCTTTCTCCCCCCGCCCCCAGAACAAATGAACAATTCATCATAAGCAGCTGTCCTCCCGCTTGTACCCAGGTGACTGCATGCGCGAAGGCCCTCAGCCTCCTTAAACATGGCAAGCTAAGCATGGGGCTGTGCGTACGTGCGTGCGTGCGTTTCGGGGTGCGATTCAGGCATGAGGGTGGGGGATAGAGCACTGGGAATATAGGTTGGGGTGCAGGCTTATGGGGGGGGCGGGGAGGGGGCAGATTTTAATTGGACATGCTAATCGGTTGGCCTTGGCAGATCGAGGGAGGGGGGGGGGGGGGGGGGGCTGCTTTCACAGGACAGCTAGTTTGGCACCGACCTTTGTCGCCCGTCGCTCTATCCAGGCCGTTTGTTGTCAAGCCAGACAACTTTGATGGAGTTTAAGAGATCTTGTATTAACGCGGGACTATATATGGTTCCAATGACTGGCATCGTACCCAGCGGGTACAGACACGGCTGCTGGTCCAAGTGAACTGATTGCTATAGGACGGAAATAAACACAAATACATCCTCAGTGACAGCAGTCATTTTGTAACTTTTCAATGCCATTATTTGTTTGTATCCACTCTCAATTAGAGCAGCAGTGGTTCTGGAAGGTTCTGGGCCTTTATAGTAGTAGTATACCCCCTTTGTTTGAAAAGTGAGTCGAAGTCTGGTGACCAAACAGATACGATATATATACAATAAGATATATATAGATTTGTTTAGATTTTTTTTTAGATTTGTCTTGGTTTCTTATCTGTAACTCTTATATTTTATATGGTACATGCCTTTTATTTCCCCTAAATTGTAATTAATTTTCAACAGTGATGTTGTTGAATGCTTTGTGTTACTCGACGACACTGGAAATGAGTCTACTACTTGAGAATAAATGCAGATGAATGAATGAATCCATGAACAAACGAACGAACGAACGAACGAACGAACGAACGAACGAACGAACGAACGAACGAACGAAATAAAAACAAAATAACAGCACAAATCTCGTATGTATACGGGATCCCTGCAGGCACAGCATCTTTTCAGATGAGTGTCCGTGGCCAAATACAAATGAATTTGTGTGGGGACCATGACATGAAAATGATGGAAAAGCACTGTCTTAGAAGGCATCATAATGTAGGTCTTCGGGCCTTGGCACATATGGCCCATGCCATGATCAGCCTTCCAAGCCATTGAGCCATTGATGGACCCAGTTCTGCCTCAATGATCCCAGATCATCCCACCCCATCATCCCCCAAAACGTGGCTTGTAATGGGACGTAATAATGGCCACTGCTGGCTGTTTCATTTGCATCGTTCTTCATCAGTGCTGCAGCATGCAAATGAGCTCACCAGAACACTATAGAGCGTCGCAGTCCCGCCCCCTTTCATGATGACGCCAGTCCCAGGAAATGATTCCCAATGCATTTTTCCCGTAGACATTTCAAAAAGTATTTATTTAAAGACGGTTACGCCGTGGACAAAGCCAACTCGAGTTGTGACAACTCATGACAACAAACACTATATTTTGGACCAAACAAATAATTACAAAGAAGTCAAAAAAAAAAAGTGTTGTAACCTGCCGTTTTTTTCTTCTTTCTAATTATTTGTTCGGCCCAAAAAAATGTGTTTGTCACGACAAGAGTTGGCTTTGTACGACTCAGTACGAGGCTTAAAAGGTCTTTAAATAAATACGTTTTGAAATGTCTATGAGGAAAATGAACGGGGAATCATTTCCTGGGCCCTGCAGGGGGCGGGACTGCGACGCTCTATACTACTAGACCGGGGGTTTTCAACTAGTGGTCCAGGGACCACCAGTGGTCCTTGAGGAGGTTCCAGGTGGTCCCCAGCTAAATGGAGAGTTGGAAATGACAAAAAAAAGTCCCATATCTGCTGGGCGAAGTCCAACAATGTGCAAACACATGGCAGCAAGATTCATGAGCAGCTGTGATATAGGAGAAGGATATCAAATGGAACACAACCATCCTAAACACTAATCATTGTGTGTATCCCTGCACTATCTGCATCGAGTGATCTTGGTACATAGAAATTGATTTATTGAAGATTCTGACTTCAAATGTACACTTTTTGCTTTGGTAAACGTATGTTTTATCATGCCAATAAAGCCCTTTGAATATACCCATATTCCCATATACCTCACAGCTCTATGACAGTATATTGCATGTTAATCTATCTATAAATGCACCAAGTCTCTGTCTGTCTGTCTGTCTGTCTGTCTGTCTGTCTGTCTGTCTGTCTGTCTGTCTGTCTGTCTGTCTGTCTGCCTGCCTGCCTGCCTGCCTGTCTGTAATCCACGTAACTCGAGAACCCCTCAGTTAGCCCCACGACTTCACATTCCGCAGGGGGTGCAGTGCCCGGTGTCGAGTCTGTCGGACCCACGGTTGTCCAGAACCGCCCCCCCAAAAGGCCTCTGCCCGGGTTTCTGGAGGGGGCCCCTGCCCAGCGTCCAATATATGGAGCTGGCCTGTTCTGACCTCACAACACTCCATATTTGGGCATGGCTGACACAGAACTCCACAAGCTGGCAGACTCCATATTTGGGCATGCCTGACAAAGAACTCCATATATGGGCATAAAAGGGACACAGACATAATATCTAGGTGGGGCATTCATTTCCAACTTGCATCGTTCCAAGTAGGCCAGTGCCCAACGGTCACCGCTGTAGAGGCTCCACGGGCACCGCTCTGGTTGCTGAGAAATCGCAATCTCACCACCGACATGCAAGCAAATGTTAGTGAGCTAAATTGGAGCGTTGCGGAGGGGGTGGGGGATGGTATGTCACAGATTGAAAACGATACAAAATTACATGAAGTGCCGAGCCCCCTACCTGAGCCATTGCCTTCGCACCCTCCCCCATCGCCACACCCCTGAACCCCAGGTAAATTCTCGCCAGAAATGTGGCATCCACGCTTCCATAATGCACCAGCTAGCACCACCTACGGTGAAGCCACACGCTCGTAGCCTGTCCTATAGCACACACTCGCATGCACGCACGCACACGCACACACGCACACGCACACGCACACACACACAATCATAACAAGTAACACGCATTCTCTCACTGCATCACACACGCACACGCACACACACTCTGACACACACACACACACACACACAGACACGACGGTATGGATGGGCCGGTGCGCGAGGTCCGCGACGACACAGCAGAGAGGAGGAGGAAGACGTGGGCAAGAAGGACACGCCGAGATCTACACGCGAACGTGCGAGGGGAAGGAAGGCGCAAGGGTGCGCAGAGGCACCCCTATGGTTTTCTCATTAGTGGGTTGTACATGCGATCCAGATTCAAGCTGTTTCAACGCAAAGCAGCCCCCCGTACAACACGTATAGTTGTCTGTACGCACGGACGAGGGGGGGGGGGGGGGGGGGGGGGGGTGTTTAGGGCTGCGGGTGACTTAACTGCTTGTTATTGCCTTAGTTTAACACCTAACGGGTGCGTTTCTGGATGAGCACGAAGCACGTATCAAAAACCTAATTGTTCGATGTTGCTCGCGCCATTTATTCGAGGAAAAAAAATCAACAGATCTCAAAAAGCTGTCCGTGATTTGCCGATGTCTCGCGCGATCTGACACGAATTGAGACAGAGTATAGTTTCATCGACCGAACTGAAAAACAATTCAGCAACTTGAAAAAAGTCGAATGGCTGCTGTGTCTGTGCCTGTCTGATCTCATCTCGTGTGTCTCAGTAGCATGTTTTATGGAGCATCATCCAAGCCTTGGGCTACAGTGCCCCTGGAAGTCCATTGGAAGTTGTTGACCAGCAACAACACGGCTGCTCTGGGTGTATACGAGCTGCTGTTTCTGTTCCAGCAGTCTGGCCGTGATCTCCGGCTACGGTGTGAAACATGTGCCGGCGTCATTAGCTGCTGACTGAGTCCATTTGAGGGCATTTAACACTTCCTGCTTGCCCCCTGGCTGCCTCCACACATTAATTTCTGAGTGTGTGTATACGGGGGGTGGTGGTTTGCGTGCGTGCGTGCGTGCGTGCGTGTGTGCGTGCCTGCGTGCGTGCGTGCCTGCGTGCGTGCGTGCGTGCGTGCGTGCGTGCGTGCGTGCGTTAATTTGTTGACACCTCAGCGCTGAGATATCGCAGACCCCTTGTCCCGGAGCCATGGGGTCAGCCTGGAGCTGTTTCATTGCCTTACTGTGTCTTGTATAGTTACTGTATGGGGAGGGAGAGGACAGCTATAGAGCGTCGCACTCCCGCCCCCTTGGCCCAGGAAATGCATCCCAATGCATTTTTCCCATAGACATTTCAAAAAGTATTTATTCAAAGACCTTTTAAGCGTCGTACGATGCCAACTCGAGTCGTGACAAATCATGACAACAAACACAATATTTTGGACCAAACAAATAATTACAAAGAAGAAAAACAACAGAAAAGGTGTTGTAACCTGCCGTTTTTTCTACTTTCTAATTCTTTGTTTGGCCCAAAACATTGTGTTTATTGTCATGATTTGTCACGACAAGAGTTGGCTTTGTCCGCGGCGTAAACGTCTTTAAATAAATACTTTCAGAAAAGTCTCTGAGGAAAATGAACGGGGATTTCTTTTCCGGATCTCTCGAGGGGGCGGGACAGCGACACTCTATAGGGCCAGAGCGTAGGGAGGAGTTTCGCTCAGAACGGGTTATTCTGGTTGCCATTTTCCTCTATACGTCTATATCATAGTAGGCTGCTAGACTTTTCCAGCCTCACTGTGGAGACATACCATTGTAGATTTAAAATAATGAAATAAACAGAAAACACTGTATGGTTTGGGTGTCAGATGACAAAATAACATAAACTTGGTATACCCTAACTTGTCCATTCCCCCGCGGGCCGTCAGAATTACGCTTCCTGCATTGTACCCACGCAGTGTGTCGGAGATATCAATATAACGAAATACACGCTGTATGGTTTCTTTGATTTGCGTGTCATGCTGACAAAATAACATAACCTGCAACATTCCCAAACACATGTATGCTCTGCTCTCTACCCGTCCTCAAACGAGCATGACAGTGTAATCAAAATAATAATGGTCAGATCGCATACTGAGAACACGTGTTTGACTGATCACTGTCACTCTCGTGGTGTTTATCCCCCTCTCCCTGGTTCCATAAGGATATACGTCCACATGTCTTCTCGTCAAGTAAGATGTAAACATTGAGAACTGTTTTGACGTGAGGAGATCAGATCAGAACACCCGAACATTTTCTAACGGCGAATAATAATAATAATACCACCGTCGATCCAGAGAAGAGTTGTGACAAGTCAAAGATAGGAGAGATGGAAGATGGTGTACTGCAGTGACAGTGTACAAAGCAGCGTCACTGACAAGCAAACTTACAAACTACAGACTGACTGTAGCCTAGCATCCTACTAACCTACATGTATAAGGCAGGAAGATGGCTCCCAAATAAGCCAAAATCCTACCGAACGCGTCACTACACCCTCCCCCTATACTCTGTTGTTACTGTAGGGGAGGGAGAGGACAGCTTTACTGAGCCTGATGGGATTTGAATGCAGCTGTATAGAGCCGCGTCGCAGTCCCGCCCCCTTTCAACGAGCGCCCCGGAATACAATTTCCAATTCATTTTTTTCCCATAGACGTTTCATAAAGTATTTATTGAACTGCTCGTGGCGGAACGTTCCGTCAGAAAGAATCCAACATGCTTCTGGCGTAATGTTCCGTCTGATAAGCTTTATTATTGATATCAAACCGGATCGCTGATTTCTTTATTATTATTATTATTTTGGCTTGGCCTTTCCTTCTTTAGCGATCCTAGACCGGGTTGCGCAACCGCGCTGCCGTCCACCTCCCATTATACAGGCTGACTAAAAAGCTGAATAACTCCTAATCTACGGAGTTCTCTGTGGTTTGGATAAAATGCGAGATGTTCGGAGGTCTTTGCTGATTATCCGGTGGTCTAGATGGAAACATTGGCGCTTTCTGGAGCAAGGATGGCTTCATTTTAGCTCGCTAGCATTGATGCTAAAATATCTAAGAGCATATAATTGCTGCTGCAGAAAATAATAAAATCAGACCCGTGGGAAGTTAGGGGCCGCTCTTATCTAACCTGACTCCGCCAGATGGGGCAGCAGAGAGTACACTGGGTTCCCCAGCTATCCCGTATAGGCGGGATAGCTGCTGCTGATTGGCCAGGCCGTTTTGTGGCCCGGGCATCAAGTCTGCCTGAGAGTGTGTATTAAAAGAAAATACACCTTGTGAGTGTGGACCTTTTCAAAGTAATAATACAAATCATACTAGTGTGAAGAGAGGGACGCAGCAGCCAGGGCAGTATTCATACCACCCCGAGGATGTCATCGGGCATAATGTTATGTTTTCATTTACTACCCTAAGGCCTAAACAAACATTAAAGTCCATAGACTTGGCTGGCAAAAGAATTACATAACTATACCCTAAACAAGCATTAAAGACAGGAAATGTATATAATTATGCTCAAAACAAACAACAAAGCGTGGGCGTGCGTGCGTGCGTGCGTGCGTGCGTGCGTGCGTGCGTGCGGTCATGCGTGATTCCACAGGGAAGGTGAAACAGCGAGGCGCGAACACAGACACAACAACCGCTTGATGCAGAGGGCGGCACATCCACGCTTCATGTCCACTCACTCTCTCCTCCCCCTCTCTCTCCCCCCCCCCCCCCCTCTCTCTCTCTCTCGCCGCCTCCCTCATCCCCTCTCACTTTCTTGTGTACGTCTCATTGATAAGCGGCCACCACAGATGTGACACCCCCCCCCCCCCCCCACCCCCACCCCGTTCCATCTATCATACTGCACAGAACATGTGGCTAGATGTTTTCGTTTTTTTTCAACATCTCCCCCTTCCCCTCCAGCGACCCCCCCGCCCCCCTCCGCCGCTATACTCTGGGTCCGCTCCCGGCAACACACGAGACAGTCTAGCCGAACGTGGTGCGCGAGGCACGGGATAATATACCCACAGGAGTCGCGGCTAAAAGTCCCCCGGCCGACAGCCAGCCAGCCTCTCTCTCTCTCTCTCTCTCTCTCCCTCTCTCTCCCTCTCTCCCGCTCTCTCTCTCGCTCTCTCGCTCTCTCGCTCTCTCTCTCTCTCTCTGGCCCCTCTGTCTGGCAGCTGCAGAGGCCCTCATGCGATCGGGAGCGTCGACCACTGCCCTACACCCTGAGGGAGTTAGAGAGGGTGTGTGTGTGTGTGCGTGTGTGTGTGTATACACGTGTGTGTGTGTATACACATGTGTGTGTGTGTGTGTGTGTGTGTGTGTGTGTGTGTGTGTGTGTGTGTGTGTGTGTGTGTGTGTGTGTATACGCGCGCATACGTGTGTGTACGCGCGTGTGTGTGTGTGTGTGTGTGTACGCGCGCGCGTGTGTGTGTGTACGCGCGTGTGTAAGCATGCAGTGCACTATACCGTGTGGGGTTGGGGAGGGTCGTGATATAATGTCCGCGTTTGCTCGTGCGTCTCCGCACAGCAGAAATCTTTCCCCCCGTCCGTCCGCGCCTCGGGAAAACGTCTGTTTCGTCCACGCCACGTCTGCCTCGCTCTGCTCTCTGCACTCGGCCAGGCGGGCGAGGCTGCGGTCGCTGGCCCTCGACGTCTGTTCGCGCTGCCGGACTTTGAGATGTGGTGGAAGGGCCACGCTGCACAGCAAGGTGGCCCGGAGGTGTCTGCATGCGCTTCATTGAACTGGTGAAATTGGAACTTGGACCCGTATGTACATAGTATGCCTCTTTTTGTTTTAGCCTTTTTGAAGCCAAGCACATCCCGAGGCGCGCGGTGTTGCTGGATGTTGGTCGTGACGTGGCCAAGTTTAAACACTATCCATTTGTGCTGCGAAGCATCAAGCTTGTATTTGTGTTGTATTTGCTTCTAGCTCTGGACCACTAGCATTATTTCAAACAATCCTCCGGGACAATCCCAACCCATATAACCTATACTTAATGACGTGCATTGTTGTGCACCGGATATAGCAGATGTAGAAGCTCACATCGAGATGCTGCACCTATACCGTAACAGTCAACATTTAATCTCAAGCTTTTTCCCCGCCGACGCCTATCAGTTAAAGATGAAGTGCCGTGATTTTTGTATATTGTCTTGTTTATGAGGCTATTCATTAGACCCCATGGTGTGGTTCCCTTTGTATTTAGGGTTTCTTCCTGGAGGCTCAAACCTTGACGGTCAAACGTGCCAATGGAAAAGAAAACTGCGATATAGTGTCATCACAATATCATCCCCTCCCCTAACCCCTCCCCCCTTTATCATACTGTACAACAACAGCTGTGGGTGCGGCTTCAGTTCAGGTCGATCACCACCCACCACCACCCACCATGCAGGCAAACCAGGCATACTTAATGAACTGGTGGGCGTGTCATAACTTTTTTGAAAAGAATCTTCCGACTCATATAATAATAATACTTGATGATCATGTTTTAGGGTGGAAAAAGATCACGGCACTCCATCCGTAGCCTAATTTAGTTTTCTATTTGATTAACTATTGGATGGACTACCATATTATCAAAACATATTTTGGTAGTCAACAGAGATTTGTTTAATACATTTCACGGAACACGATGTAATCACGAGCCATGAACCAGGGCATTCGTTCTCCCACGCGCACTACGCGACACTATAAGCACATTCTTCCCGCGTCTCATTCGCCTCACTCCCGCGTTGTCGTCTTAATCTCTGCCATTAGGCGAGTTCTGTTATGGACGACAACCGAATGGCGCATTCCGACCTTAATCTCTGCCATTAGGCGAGTTCTGTTATGGACGACAACCGAATGGCGCATTCCGACCTTCCTCTCAGAACGCCGCCAAGGACGGCCATTTGATTCAACCGATGGACAGCAGCGGCGTGGCAGCGGCGTGACAGCGGGGGGGTGACAGCCACGTGTCATTTTGTCGGAGCTCGGAAGTCGGCGTCATTGTTTGCCTCACATGTATTATTAGTTATTTGTAAATGCCAAGGTCGTGGGAGAGAGAGAGAGAGAGAGCTTTTGTGTTCATCCATTGTGCTATTAAATGGTCACGATGCATGCAGGTATATAACAGAAGCAGTGTTGATTTCGTCGGCTAAAACTATAAGACGAAAAATGTTCGTCAACTACTTTTTTTCACTGGCGAAAACTAAATGGAAACTACATGGAAACTAAGCTATATGATGACTAAAACTACGACTAAATATATTAACAATTTTGTCAACAAATAAAAACTACACTAAAATGTTAGGAAGGCACTATAGTGGACAAGAGATCCAGTAGCCTATAAGTCATTTTACACTTGGTTGAATGTTAAAAATAGCCGAGCTCACAACGCGTCACAACGCAACGCGTTGTGAGCTTGTAGATCGGCTATTTTCAGCAAGTGTAAAATCAGTCATTATGCCGGCATCAAGGCCCGCCAAAATACATGTAGACTGTAGATGTGTCGACTAAAACTAGACTAACACTAAAACAATCCAGGTGACTAAAATGTGACTAAAGCTAAATTAAGTTTCATTCCAAAGACTACGACTAAACTAAAATAGATTTTTTTGCTGCCAAAAACAACACTGAACAGAAGGCAACCGGGCTAACGGAAGCGGCAGTCAGTCTCTCTCTCTCTCTCTCTCTCTCGTGCGCCGAAAACAACGGCCCGCCGGAGCGGCAGCTTTGATATTTCTTCCAGATTTAGCCGTCTGACTGATGCGCGTGACAAAATTAACCCCGGGAAATGCTGCGGGGCCGCGGCTCGAAGATTAACGTATACTTGTAGGTGTGTGCGCGTGTGCGCGTGTGCGCGTGCGTGTGTGTGTGTGTGTGTGTGTGTGCATCAGGGCTGACTGCAGTCCTCCTCGCGCTCCAGAAACGATGTGCACCGCAACCAACATCAGTTGCGAGACGGATAATATCGCTCATATATAGGCTACCGCACTGTATTGATTATAGCAGTCCAAATCAATAACAACAGCCAATTACAACCTGTCGCCCTTTCTCTCTCTTTCCCAACACATGACAGAAATGCATCCTCTGTCTCTCTCTCTCTCTCTCTCTCTCTCCACCAACAAATCCACCCTTTTCTTGTTTGTGTACCCGCCCGTATACTCCTTCCCCCTCCTCTCTCTCTCTCTCTGTTTCTCTCCTGCTCTCCAATCCCGTGAGAGGGCCCTGTTGTTTACCATGCAAGAGCGGAATCATATTTGTGCGCGTGCATGCATGTGTGCGTGTGTGTGTGTGTGCGTGTGGTGCTTATAGGCCGCGGCCGAGTGCTATAGCTGCTCCCCGAGGAAGGGCCCATTACAGCGGGTAAGAGCGGATTAATTAGAGCGCGTCTCTGCAGAGCGCGGGGCTGAGTGCCCGGGCTCGGTCAAAGGGGAGGCATTAATCGCCTCTCCTCCTCGGCACAGGTAACAGGCTCTCGCTCGAGGGGCCCCCCAGCGCGGCCCAAGCAATTAATAGGGCCGTAGGTACAAGCCTCGCGCCGTTCCCTTTATCGCTGTTTGCCCTCAAGACTTTTTTGTATGGAGAGAGGGAGAGAGAGACATAGAGAGAGAGAGTGGGTCGTTTTTATTTCAGTTTTATGCGGGAGGGGGGGAGGGGGGGGGGGTCAGGGGACGTGTTAACACTTAGCTTGCAAAGATAGCCGCGCTGCACGTGAGTATCAGCGTGTGATCGGCGATTACATGCAAGTGCATGTAAATCAAACCGCGAGGAATACACGCGCGCGCGGGAGAGTGAGTGCGCATGCAGGCGAGCGCTATAGCGGAGTCACATGTACAGTACAGAAGTGCAGCGCAGTAACGGCTTCACTACAATGGATGTCGACTTCAAAACGGTATAGCTATACACAGCACAAAGTCTCCAGTGTTAAACGACTCTGAGATTGTACAAATGAACCCGTTTGGTTCCATTTTCACACTCTCAGAGTTAAAGTGTAAATGGGCGGACACGCAGGATACAGGTTGAATCTTATCTCCCTTTAGTTTGCGGGACAGCGGCGGTGTATTGTATCGCTTCATACAGCTCGTACATGCAGGCCAACATGCCTTGGACAAATTATGCCAATCATGAATGTGATCGCCTGGAAAGGAGTCAGCTGAGGTGGTTCGGGCATCTGGTTAGGATGCCTCGCGGGCGCCTCCCTAGGGAGGTCCTCGACGCACGTCCCACTGGGAGGAGACCCCGGGGCAGACCAAGGCGCAGTTGGAGGAAATACATCGACTCACTGGCCTTGGAACGTCTCGGAATCCCCCAGGAGGAAGTCACTAATGTTGCTGTGGAGAGGGAAGTCTGGAGCACTCTGGTGGAGCTGTTGCCCCCGCGACCCGACTACGGATAAGCGGTTGAAGATGGATGGATGGATGGATGAATGTGATTATTTTCCCTTCACACCAACATAAACACATTCTCAACTCCTGTATACTTGCAGTAAGCACCGCATGCACGCCACGCACCTGTGAAAAGATCCATAGCTATTTTGCCAGGCGGCCATAGAGACCTGTAACGCCAGCTTTTGGCATACACTTGCCAACGGATTACTTGCCCGCTCCTTTCCCACCTCCTCCTTCCTCTCATCTCTTTGTCTACCTCCCCGCCTCCTCCTCCTCCCCCTCCTCTCCTTTCTTTCCTTCCCCATTGACTTTCATTAAGAGCTGTGCGATGCCACCTGCCACGCGCCAGGGCCGTCCGTTGGCGGCGATATACACAGTATACACAGACGCGCGGACAGACACGGGTCGGGTGGACAGACAGGCAGACAGACAGGCAGGCAGGCAGGCAGGCAGGCAGACATGCAGGCAGGCAGGCAGGCAGGCAGGCAGGCAGGCAGGCAGGCAGGCAGGCAGACAGGCAGGCAGGCAGGCAGGCAGGCAGGCAGACAGACAGACAGACAGACAGACAGACATTCCAGCCCCACACCGTGAGCTATATAGCTCGCCAGATCTGAGGGCAGTTTGAAGTTAGCATGCCAGTAATCTATAAAGAGGAGAGAGTGGAGGAGGACGGGGGTGGCTGGGGGGTGGTGGAGGGGGGCTGGTAGCTAAAGAGCAGAGAGGCTGGAGTGGTAGGCAAGAGAGGGAGGCGGGCGGCTGGGCTGGGCTGGGCCCGGGCAGGCGGGCGGGCTGGTGGGATGAAGGGAAGCGTTTCCATATGGTGATGAAAAGGGGAAGAATACCTGGAAAAATGCCACTAATCTTTGGCTGCGAAGTGCAGTCGTTTTCTCTTTTTTTCCTCCTCTGTTGCTAATAATGGCAGCGTTGCGTCGAGGCGCCTGGGCTATACAGCGGGGCCGAGCGGGCGCTACGGTGTAACCATGGAGAGCGGCGCGGCCATGCGTTCCCCGTTAGAAGAGTTATATACTGTATACTTTCTCCCCGCGAAAGAGAGACGCAGCCGAGCCAGCAGGCAGTGAGCTGGGCATGCAGGAACATTTGACACACTGATGTCAAATGCAATTTGATCGCTTCGGCACCTAAAGGGCTCGGTTTCCGCACCCATTAGTTTCTTACCCGCCACAATATATAACCTACGTTTTCCTGCTCAAGGCCTCATAGCAAGGGGAAGGGTCCGCAAGCGTCACATGACATATACATTAGATGTCGTCACCAGCTCACGTCCGCGGAGACGTGCCGTAGAAGGGTCCACGTGGAACCGCTTCAGGGAACCCCCCGAGGGTCTCTCGGTTGACCACACATTTGGAGAACACCGGTGTCAAACGGTATACAAGCAGAACAGAATAAAAACCGGACTCAAAAGTACTTAATAGAGGTCTTCAGGAGTGTGCAGAAATAAGATGGAGTTAACTGAGACATGTAGACATCTTCTCAGAATGGCCTCTTATAGCACACGTCCTTCAGGTGTCTGCAACGAGGACGTTATTGTCACAGTCTCTCTCTCTCCCTCAGTCTGTGACTCCAGCATGGCCACTCCAACATTCATTTCCAAATTCCACCACACTGCAGTCCCATTTACACACCTGTCTTCAACTCCCTCGTCAGCCAACCTGTGAACACTTTGCCAATCATCCTGCTCCTATAAAACTGGACTCTTTACAAACATAGTTTGATGTCATGGTTGCTTGTCCCTGGATTCCTGTTTTGACTACTTTGTCATTTCAGCCTGATTCCTGCCTACTACTTCAGTGTAAGATCTGCCTTATTCTTTATTACATCTATTCTTGTTTGTTGTTACTCTGCACTTGGGTTGGACTCTGTCTACATCCATGACAGTAATACATTAAAGTCCAATATCAAAAATAAGGACAGTCAGAGTTCACGGTCCGAGGAGCGGACCGTGACAGTTATAGATTGGGCCTTGTATTGAGTGCAGCCGGCATTGCTCATTGTTCTTGTTCCCTCCGTTTGTCCTCAGTTGGGTGGAAACCTCATGTGTCCAAAAGCATGTTGTAAAAACCTGCAAGCCCCGGATATATTTCTAATAGAGGGTATATATGCGCGTGACATCATCATCATACCAGGAAGTTATGCGGGAATGCCTACTGAGTGGCAAAAAACTACTTTCTGGCCTTGACAGCCCCACATATCCAAACAGAAAAGTCATATTTGATTGCATTAAATTACTTTAAACTCACTTTGCCACTCGATTGGCCACTCGATCTGCCATTCACTTTATGCATGCGCATATACCCTCTATTGCAAAAAAAGAGATTTCAACCTTACTACTACTTTGTACTACTAGTACTTTGCAGAGGAAAATATAAAATAAAATAAAATTATATGCACATATGATAATTATAAAAATTATAATAATACATTAATAATTTACATTTGGGGGATATCTTTCACAATAATAAATGTACATGTTCTAGACAAAATATATCTATAGTATAGGCATTTTACTTGTACTTTTTAGGGTTAAAGGTTAAAGGCCGAAAGGCGTCTGTTGTCCGTCAGAAGTATAATAAAGCATGGAACAAGGACATTTTATTGTGTGCTGGCTGTTCCTTCATTCCTATTGGTTGTTCCTTCATTCCTATATTGGCTGTTCCTTCATTCCTATTGGCTGTTCCTTCATTCCTATTGGCTGAATTCCTTCATTCCTATTGGCTGTTCCTTCATTCCTATTGGCTGTTCCTTCATTCCTATTGGCTGAATTCCTTCATTCCTATTGGCTGTTCCTTCATCCTATTGGCTGAATTCCTTCATTCCTATTGGCTGTTCCTTCATTCCTATATTGGCTGTTCCTTCATTCCTATTGGCTGAATTCCTTCATTCCTATTGGCTGTTCCATCATTCCTATTGGCTGTTCCTTCATTCCTATTGACATTTGATAGCTTATAAAAAGCAAGGCTTTTGCACACCTATACAGGCGACAGGTGCGTAGGAGAGGGTACGGTGCCCGACAATGAAAAAGGAACAAACACCCGCGCTCTGTCTTCAAATGCAGTGGGAAAAAAACGTTAATAGGGAAACAGCAACGTTTCGGCCTATATGCGGCCTTCATCAGGCTATATCTAGCCTTATGGTTTGCTTTATTGTTGTGCGTGCGTTGATTGACAGGTCAGTGATCACAGATTCAGAGACGCGCACCGTCTCGCTGTCCGCTCCTTTCCACTCCAAAGAGGCTACGACAAGTTTGCAGAACAATCTCAGCAACTGACTACATTAACGGTGGCAGTTACGACGGGTGCGGTTGTGTAAGTTATTTACAAGAACAACATTGGCGTTCAGCGGTGCTTCACCTCTGTGCTGCCGCACGTGCGCGCGCGCACACACACACACACACACACACACACACACACACACACACACACACACACACACACACACACACACACACACACACACACACACACACACACACACACACACAGAGCAGCAGAGACGGGAAAGTGTGGAAATGCAATTATTAAGACGCACTTCCCTCTATGTTTATTACTCTGAAGGAAGAAGAGAAAAGCTCAGGGAGACACAGAGAGAGATATGAGAGAGAGAGACAGAGACGGAGACAGAGACAGAGAGGTGGAGGGGAGAAAAATGTGGATATGCGGGAGAGCGGCGGATATAAAACAAAGGTCAAAACAAATACACAAGTATCCAAAAGAGGAAAAGATAAAAACTAAAGATGAACTTGTAATAATAGAGTTCTTTTATTGGGAATGAAGCGAACAAGTGCCTTCGGAGGCCACTGAGACAGAGAGAGAGACAGAGAGAGAGAGAGAGACAGAGAGAGACAGAGAGATGCCGATCCCTGTTAAAGCACAGTGCAGGGTTTGTGGGGAGAGAACAAAAGGAGATAGGATAGCCCTATAATCCCCCCCCTGCAATATTAATGTCTAAAAATGTCATTAATAAGCCCGGGCTGGAGTGAGCGGAGCGCTATAGGCCGGGACCTGGGACACCTCCGCGGTACTGTGTGTGTGGGTGGGGGGTTGGGGGGGTTGGGGGGGTCTGCTGCTGACATGAAGGCAGCTGCCAGGCCCTGTCAGGGTGCAGCTCCAGCTAATGAACGAGCAGGGAAAGCCACTCCAATCAATCAGCCCGGGATTTATATCATGTGCCCCTCCCGCCATAGGTGAGGGTCTGGTGTGGGGGTGACCGGTACTGTCAGACCCCCAACACACCCCCCCCCCCCCCTCCCCCCACACACTACCCCTCCCCTCCCCTCCCCTACCATCCCATCCCACTCCCCCCTGCAGCCCCAGCCAAGAAACTGTCGCAGCATTTCAAGCAGGTGTGTGCGTGCGTGCGTGCGTGCGTGCGTGCGTGCGTGCGTGCGTGCGTGTGTGCGTGCATGCGGTCCCGGGCAGTATAGTCGAGTGTGACAGAGAGAGTAGTGTGAGTAGACGGTGCAAGCTCGAGTGTCTAACTTTAACTTTAACCCAGAGAGAGAGAGACAGAGAGAGAGAGTGTGTGTGTGTGTGTGTGTGTGTGTGTGTGTGTGTGTGTGTGTGTGTGTGTGTGTGTGTGTGTGTGTGTGTGTGTGTGTGTGTGTGTGTGTGTGTGTGCGTGCGTGCGCGTGCACGTGCGCGTGCGTGCGCGTGCACGTGCGTGTGCGTGCGCGTGCGTGCGTGCGTGCGTGCGTGCGTGCGTGCGTGCGTACAGTGTGCGTGCGCGTGCGTGCGTGCGTGCGTGCGTGCGTGCGTGCATGCTTACAGTGTGCGTGCGTGAAAACGGACTTGCACAGGTCAATTTCGACACTCTCTCTCGAAATTAGCACTCAGGGTTTTGCTGAGCACAGTAGTACGTGGGTGAGAGAGTGACACAGACGGAGGGAGGGAGAGAGATGAGGTGATTTGTACGCGGCTGCATGGCACCAAGTGAGCGAGGCACCAGATAATGATGGTGTACCGAATCAAAATGGACACCGAATCTATATTGGCAAAAATAGCCAAGCGACAAAGTATATATCAGGTGCTGCAGAGTGAAGAATACCCCTCAGTTATAATACTCCACCCACCATGCCAACAATAACTTGTAGCCTACTGTCTTTCTCCTCTCTAAACTGTGGATTTCAGTTCCATGCTGGGGACAACCACACCGTGACACCCTTCGGACATCATTTTGATGCAAATAATTTACTCTTTTTAAAAAAAAGACCGACAATGGGAATGGTCTCGAAGCTGAAATCGGACCTGTGTCACTGCGATCAAATTTCTTCCAGCGCAAACAAAAGCCCCTCTGTTCCGATCTGACCATGGGAGTTCATCCCAGGTCGTAACTCAAACCCATGACATCCCACGTCCCACCCTAAAAAAAAAAAGAAAAAACGATCCTACCCCGGCTGGACTCTGGCCAATGTGGAGTATAGCCTACCTCACTTTGATCTATAGTCTTCTGCGCGTCCCACGGTGGACAATTAAGTGACGGAGGTTTCACGGATGACCTCACAATTCCATTTCGCAGAGCGACATGCAGGACAAAGTAAAATTTTTGTTAAACATTTGCATCACTTCATTTACAAGAAGTCTGTAATTAGAGTCATGTAATTGTTATTTTGATCAACATTTTGCCTGTCCTATTGGCATCAAATCACATGTATTTATTTATAAAGCACATTTAAAAACAATTTTCATTGTACCAAAGAGCTGTACAGAACATCTCAATATGACGGGCACAGACAATAGGTGGGCAACAAAAAACAGACAATAAAAAAAACATTTATAATGGGTTAAAAGCCAACAAACTAAACAATACCGATACCAACATCAATACAGCATGGAATTGTGGGCGGCTGTGGCTCAGGAGGTAGAGCAGGTCGTCCAATGACCCCTGGGTCGGCGGTTCGAATCCCGGCTCCTCCTGTCCACATGTCGAAGTGTCCTTGGGCAAGACACTGAACTCTACATTGCCTCCAATGAGTCGGTCGGTGTAAGCTTGCCACCATTGGTGTGTGAATGTGGGAAGTGAGGACGCTGGCGTTGACTGTTTGCCGCTTCACCTCCCAATGTATGAATGAATGAATGAACCATTGTAAAGCGCTTTGAGCACTTGGAAAAGCGCTATAAAAATGCAATTCATTATTATTATTATTATTGTGGACAAAATCTTATTCAACGACAAGAAAATATTCTTTAGTTTTGGGTATGCGAGGCAACATGTCATCAAATGGTGGTCCGTGGCTCAAATGGCGAATGAATAATGATCCTTGATATGAAAAAGGTTGAAAACCACTGGCCTATACTGTATGTACAGTATATGCCATACCACAATATTACATCCAGATGATATATTATGTTATGGAGATATTCACTTCAATAGTACCGCAGACGAAAAACAGTCTAAGGCCTCACTCAGACCTTTACTGCATTGCTGTATGCTTGTTGGTTGAATGTTGTGTAGTGTCATGGCCGCCCAATGCATTTCCAATGGGAGTCACATGGTTTGACACACATTTGTGTTGTATGAGGGGGAGGGGCGCAGTCGAAACACAGCCGAAAGCCATACAACAGCTTGTAGTCCAAAATGTGGACTACAAACCATGTGACTTCCATTGGAAATGCATTGGGGCGGCCATGACACTACACAACATTCATCCAACAAGCATACAGCAATGCAGTAAAGGTCTGAGTGAGGCCTAAGTCCAAATTTCATTCTGACCCCTCCACGAAAAGGCCTCGTTGTCCTTACCCCTTATCTATCATTTATACATTATGGATAAATAGTGTTCGTCTGTGGCATTCAGAGTAAAATATAAAAAAAAACACATATAGGTTACCATTATGTGGGTGCGTTTACTAAATTACTGGACGGACGGACGGACGCACACACGCACACAGACCCTTCGAGACAGCTAATTACTCCATCTCCTACACCAAACTGAAAAGTTAATCAATGTTTTCCAAGAGTTAGTCCCTTTGGTCCAGTGGTATTGGGCTGTAAATACTCAAGTATTCAAATGTACAAATTATGAAATTGTCAGAAATGTTAATTCAGTCACATCTACAAGCTCAGCCATGACTTTATTTGAAATAGGCCTGCAAGTGGTAAATTCATTATACTATCTTTGTAAGTTCCGGTCCCAACAGTCCCAAATTTAGTGGAGTCAAAAGTGCAATATTTCTATGTAAATTGGAGTGGAGTGAAAGTCATCAGCTTGGAGAAAAAAAATAAAGAAAAGAAAATACGTCTCCTACATTGAAACTGAAAAGTTAATCTATTTTATTTTCCTCCAAGCGTTAGTCCCTTCGGTAGTAATTAAGTATTCAAAAGTTCTTAGAGAAGTACACATTCAGAACTTGTTAAAAATTGTCAGACATGTACATTTAACACATACCGAGCCATACACGTTCATGTATGGTTGATAAAACCCAGCACTTTAATGCCAATCCTGTGTATGTTGCGTGTTACGATCTTTATATTATAGTATACCTGGTGGATTGGGGGGGGGGGGGGGGGGATCTGTGAGAGTGCGGCTATTATTTTTAAAATATTCCTGGAGTTCAGTACTCACTCACTTACTTATTAGTCCACCACTCTGCAGCCGCCCAATCTGTAGCCTACTCTGTCAAGTCCTAAGGAGCATTCGAGTGCCCTGAGCCAGCCCACTTGTTCAAACAGAATACCCCCACCCTTGATCAGCGCTCATCTCCGTCCCGCTGGCCAAAAGAAGCCCCCCCCCCCCACCCAAAAAAGAAAAAAAGCTTTGGGAAGATATTCTGTTACATGCTGACCCATGCACTGATTAGGAAACATCCTCCCTCGTCAGAGAGCACCTCTCTCGCGGGGTGTCAAAGCCGTATGAAAGGGAATGTGCAGTAGCTGTCCCGTCAGGAGGATTGCATTTTGGTCGTGCAAATCAAAAACAGCACTGGACAGCTGGGTCAACAGCCTGTCAGATAGAGAGAGAGACAGAGAGAGAGAGAGATATATGCTGGCCTGCATGGAAATGAAATATGGCCCTTCTGGATGTTGACTGCTGTAGGAGAAATGACCACAGCAGTCAACTTTGTGTGTGTGCGTGCGTGCGTGTGCACGTGTGCGTTTGCATTACTGTACTTGTGAGGACCAAATGTCCCCATGTGTACAGTCATAGTAGAGAAATTGGTCCTCACAAGAACAATGATTACTTCATGGTCGGAAAAAGATTTTTAGAAATGTACCTTTTATAATTCGGAAAATATTTCCTGTGCGTGCGTGCGTGCGTGCGTGCGTGCGTGCGTGCGTGCGTGCGTGCGTGCGTAAAAAAATATTCAAAAGAAGAAAAGATAAAACTAATTTATGAAAATGTAATAATAGAATGAAAAAAGGCAGAGAGAGAGAGAGAGAGAGAGAGTCGTAGTGCGTAACTAAGTGCAAGTACTCAAGTACAAGTATGTGTTTTCAACTTCAACTTTCCTACATCTAAGAGACACTTACGTTTTATTATTTAAAAAAGTTTAGTTAATACTAAATATATACTTTGAATACATGTTGAATATATACATTAACCACTTCAACCCAATACTTTGTCTAGTGTCAAAAGATTTGTATACATGACACTTGAGAAACGGGACATACTTCATAATGAGTACTTTTATACTTTGTGTATTTTGATGCCAATACTTTTGTACTCTATACTCAAGTAAATATTGAACACCAGACGTTTACTTGTAACAGAGTATTTCTAAATTGTGGTATGCTTATTGATACTTTTATAAATGAAAGAACACAGATTGGTTATGCTTGGTTTATACATTGCTGTTGTGTGATGCGATGCGCTGTGAGCTTGTATATCTGCTATTTTCGTGCTGATGTAGCCTATTCGATTCAGAAGACTCTCATCTCTATTGTCTTTCAAGACTGGTCTATTTTGATGTAAATGTCAGTGTGACAATTCTTTGTCGTCTTGATGTCCAATAGTGTACAAAAAAAGCTAAAAGGAAAACTTCAGTAAAATATAAATCATAAAAGAGAAGACTCATCTTTCAGAAATGAAATCATATACTGTACTGAAGTAGCAATAATTGGGCTTTTGAGTGGTATAAAATGAGACATATGGGCGAGGTCTTGAAAGCTTTAATTCATCTTCAGTCGCTAAATACAACCGTTTCTCCATTATCGCGAACAAACAGCCGTCCATTTTCAAAATCATTCGAGCTAAGTTGAGAGAAGAAAGTGCTCACACACAGTGACAAAGTACAGCTGGATGATTACCCGTAATAATGGTTGATGGAAAGAACAGTCACTTTTCTCACCGCAACACTCACACAGTACTGGTTTACCCAATCAGAAAGTGCCACAACTTGAAATCCCATGTTCCTGTGCAGTCACCTTGTCACAGACCGATGCCACAATCAATACATTGGTGCAGTTTGATGTCACTTGCCTGAAGTGCCCCCTTCTCCACTTCCCAAACAAAGAGAGACAGCTGTCAATTCTGCAACTGGTATACCTTATAGTGACCGGAGAAAAGTCATTGCGTGTATAGGGTCGACGGACGGACAAATAAATTGGGCGATGGAGTCCTGGACAATCGGTTTAGACACCTTGGAGTTCCCCGTTTATCCGCTTGCTGTTTGCGGTTGTTGTTGTGCTTGTTGTGGCAGGGCGGTGTATCAGGTGGCGTTGGCGCGGCATGGCTGCCAGGACCCGAGCGCTGAGCAAAGACGTCAGTCAGAGTGGACAGTGACAGCTCCAGATGAGAGCTCCAAGGGACGGAGAGGCAGATAACAGTGAGTGAGCGAGGGAGCGACAGAGAAAGAAGAGTGTGGACTTTGACCTACCCCCTATCCATTTAATCACCCCGCCTCCCCCCAACCCCCCCCCTACCACCATACGCCCCGGCCCCCAAACGTTTCCAAAATAAACAACAAGATGTGATACCGCGAGGGCAGCTATGGACATATTTGCGCCCTGGGTGTTTTTTTCGCGGAGGACATGGCGGTCTGGCGTAGCGGCCTTTGTCCTTCACAGAACTTTGAAACAGACAGTCACACCAGCGCCAGTAGGAAAACAGATGGACCAAAAAGAAAAAAAGAAACACGCATGCAGGAAGAGCAACACAGATGGAGGGAAGACGCCAGCGAGGCAGAATGAAAGGACCAGCAGAGACAGAACGGAGGCAGCGAGGGACTTGCTCGACACTCCAAGCGTTTAAACTTTAAATCGTTAAAATATGAATAGGCTCAACTTGTCAACTGTCAGCCACCAAGATGGATGCTGTTTTTTTCTGCAATGTAATCAGATAATTTGTGTTTTTGTGGTGATATCAATGCAGAAGAATTAATGACAAAAAAAATCTATTGGCATGTGCAGTCTCTACTACAGCATACTACCTTTTTTTTTGTCGCAGAGAAAGAAAGAAAGAAAGAAAGAAAGAAAGAAAGAAAGAAAGAAAGAAAGAAAGAAAGAAAGAAAGAAAGAAAGAAAGAAAGAAAGAAAGAAAGAAATGAGCCAACCAGACACTACCCAAGGGGCAGGGCCTCCCAGGCGGGCTGCGGACTGCATCCAGAGTCCTTGGCTGCTCTTGCAAGAACCCTGGTGGGCTGTGATTCTAATGGGATCCAGATTGGGGCAAGTGTCATGACGGAATTCAATGGAAGGAGCAGGGGGGGGAGACCAATGGGGGCTGTCTTCATCTTCTGCCAAGTCCAGCAGCCTCGTTGTGTCGACTCAGCAGAAGTGTATAGCGGAGTGAGCGCTGGCCCACCCTCAGCCAAAGCCAGCGCCGCCACATCCAAAAAACCCCGCTCCTTGTTTCTGGTGGCTGGGATGAACGGGGGTGGTCTGATTGTATCAGGGATCACCGCGGCGGGCCTTCATAATCTCCCGCGGACGCCAATAAATCAAGAACCAGCCCAGACCCTGCCTTGACACCTCACTGGCATAGTCACCTGTGGAACCTTCCAGCCGTGCTGTTTTACCCAATCACGAGGAGTATACGTCTAAAAGCATAAAGAATGTAATAATGAAACGGTTGGAACCTGCACCGCAAGCGCGTCATCGTGCCGGGCGCCGGAGTGGAGATGCACGTACGCTGAACTTTCGCCAGATTTGGTGAATCAAAGATCAGTCACCTCCGCGATGTTCTTCCATCAATCAAGTTAATTGTGGTGAGCCAATAACAAGTGCTGTTCATTTTTCCTGCGGCAGCAATGGTTGAAATAACCGGGACCCTGCTGGCAAACACTTTGACATGGCATGTATGAGATGAATTCTGGAGGACACGCTTACCTAATTACTTTCTTTCCAAGTCTGAAAGAGCAAAAAGGTGCAGACTTACACACGCTCATCGTATAACTACATTGACTAAATTGGTTCGGAATGATTGGGTGTCTTAACTACAAGACGAGGAGCTCGCGCAAAACATGGCAGCAGATGGTTGTGAGAAAGAGTTAAGCACGTCATCCGACGTGAGGGAGAATGTTTTCACCCGTGACATCACCTGCTACACAGGTGCAAAGTACTATATAACCGTATATATATATATATATATATATATATATATATATATATATATATGTAACTGTAACGGTATATTATGGTATAATGTATGCACTCAAGTACACTGTTGAGGTACTAGCACTTCACATGAGTGTATGAGTACATTTTGAGAGACGTTTAATGTTAAAAGTATGTGTACTTATGTATTCAAAAAGTACTGTGAGTGCACAATGGCGTTTATATAGTGCTTTTACACAGATTGTGCATTACATTCCCCCATTCACACACCTATTCATAAACCGTGGAAGGCATCAACCTGCACATCGGGAGTCAATTAGGGGGTTCAGAGTCTTGCTCTGAACCCCTAATTGGTCCCGATGTGCAGGTCACTTCGACCATAGACGTATAAACGTAGACGCCTCTTCCGGCTCTGGGGCGAGTGTCAGAATTGAAGGCACAATTTTCCCCGAGATTCCTTGCAAAGCATTTACCTTCAAATAAGCTTGTCAAGCTTCTGCGTGCGTAACATAAGTCCCGGAAAATATGCGCTGTGATTGGCCCAGTAGTCACTTGAGTGACAGCGAGAGACATGGAGGAGTCGCATGAGTGACGTCACGTGGGCAGCGACGCAGCGTGCCTTCAGCAAATGCTTTCAGCACTTCTAAATAAGAAAGCTGCGGAGAACTGTTGCTTTGTGTTCACTCTTTAATGTTTTCTGTTAGTAATCCTCCCCTGGCTCTGATGTTGTATTGTTGTATTAATAACTTTGTCGTTTGTGTTTGTTTATTTGTCTTGTTTTGTATTGTAATGTATTGTCATGACTGTTATAAAGATTTGTTTTATAAAAAAAGAAAAAAGCCTTCAGCACTGCACTTCCGCTTGACTTCCTGCCTTCATTGGAGACACGTCGCTCCAATGAACTGCATCTGTATTTTTTAATCTCTATGACTTCGACACCAACTCTGGGGGAGCCCGGGATCGAACTGAGAACCTCCCATCCGGCCACTCTACCGACCACTAAATATATCACCCCTGAACAACCACTGTTATATTATTCCAGATTGTATAGGCTACAACCAGCGAGAGTGGCATGAAGCTAATCTAAAACCTCTTGTTGGTTTTCCAGGTTCTTTAAAGGTGATTTTTGAATGATTTCTGCTATTTGCGAACAAAGTGAATACAGACAGAGTGAAATTATCGGCGTTAATTTAACTCTGTACAGTGTAAAAAAAAAAAGTGCGTTAAAAAGTATTAAGGACCTCATGCTTTCCACCTTTTCTGGCCTGGCATACTGCATTTCCACTTAAAGGAGCATTCAGTGATTTGGGTGATTTGGAAAACCACCCAGTCCGCCCCGGTAACAAAATGTGCACATGCACGCTCTACTGTGGGGGGAAGTGCAACAGGCCAACAGCATGTGCACCAAGGCCCGCCCCCAGTTGATCATGATTGGAGGAAGGCCCCTCTCATCCTGATTGGATGAAGGCTTTGCCACCCGCCATGGCACCAACACTGAAACTAGGGTTTTTTGACCCCAGGGGCTCACTGGGGACAGGGAGGAACTCCTTATATGGTCAGCACACTCTATAGTAGGGAGGATTATCCAGAAAAAAAGAACAAATAAGTGATATTTGAATTAAGTAAAATCACTGAATATACCTTTAACATTGTTGCCATGAATTACTGTTTTGTATCGGATCACAGTACAACGTGACACCAGCACTGATTTTAATCTGATATCAGTGAGTCGTCCTTCGTGCAGTACGCAGTGGTCGGAAAAGTATACTCAAATCTTAAGTAAAATAATAATCAATACTACAATCTAGAAATACTCGGTAAAAAAGTAAAACACCGGATTTCAAAAGGTATAGGCCTACTTGAGTACAGAAGTATTGGCATCAACATCTACTTGTGTGTCCCATCGTGACACATTGTGAGCTTGTAGATTGGCTGTTTTCAAAAGGTAGAAATGTATATAGAGTAGAAGTAAAAGTATTGGAAATTGGAAATACTCAGTAAAAATACAAATACCTCACAATTGTAGGCTACTTAAGTACAGTACTTAACCCATTTTGGGTGGGAACCCCTTTTGGTGTTTTAAGCATTATGTTATACTTTAGCTATTGAAAAATAGCAGATCTACAAGCTCATAGCGTGGCACCGAGTGCCGCGCTACTCGCTACAAGCTTGTAGGTCTGCTATTTTTGAAAAATCGTGTAAATGTGGCGCAAATCTTTGAATATATATTCTTTCAAAGTGAATATTTTTAACTCAAATCTTTGCTTCTGGGGAATACCTGGAACAACATATTTTCAGATGGGGGTCCGCGGCCAAATACATATAATTCCTGGGGGTAGCACCACACACTTTTAGGTTTTAGAAGACCCGACGATGCTTGCAATTGCATGTTGTTTTCATCTTCTTTTTTTTTACCCCCCACAGTCACAGCCATACTATCTTCAAGTCTCTGCACATCTCCCTGGCCTAGGTATAGATCCAAATCCAACAATGCAGCCATGATAAGTGCATAAATACTTGCATTCATCACGTGCACCTTCATATAGTGTGGAGATATCTACTATTTATGCAGGGATTAAAAGTGTTTTAATATGCAAACTAAGGGGACTGATTAAGATGAAGTGTCTTCATATATTTCAGATGTACTCAAGTTGTGGTGGTGGTGGTGGTGGTGGAGGGGGTGGGGGTGGGGGGGTGTGGGGGCGGGGGTCTTAATGATGAGAGATTGTCTTGTTGGTGTTTAGTCACTCTCATTAATAATCATAGGAAACAACCCGGCTCTTGTACAATGCCGTTTTAAAGGGCCACTTCACACTTCCAACCAGTTCTAATTTTAATGATGTTTAGGATTGTGTGTTTTTAGATGTTTTTAGTCATGACACCATCTTCATGACAATAATTTGTCTCACTTCCTTCCTAGACTGCACGGGTGTCTCCCCTCCACAAGCGCACCAATGCATTATGGTCAATGTAGGAATTCAACAGTCCAGTCAAACCCTAGTCAAACACACATAATTCATTATTTTTGCTGGCCATGGTGCAAATTTCAAATTGTCACACACATGCACACGCACGCACACACACACACGCGCGCACACACACACACACCCACACACACACACACACACACACACCCCTCTCCGCCTCACTTCAGAGCCTCTTAATAAAGCACCGCTTTAAAAAGTGAATGGATCAATTAGGCAATTTCTACGGCTGATCCTTGGCAGGGGCCCACCTTTTTTCTTTTTTTTCCTTCTTTTTTTTTTTTCTTTTTTTTGATGCCGCCAACAAAGTGAGGGAAAACATTGTTAATGCATCCAAAAAATAAAAGGGTCCTCTTCTGCCTGCCTGGCGCTCCCAAATGATTTGGAATATAATTTGTGTCTCATTGCGTGGCGACGGAAGGCAGCCGCCTGCACTCCTCCGACACTGGCAGCCATCATGAAAGCACTCCCCCCCCCTAAATATCTCCTCGCTGGAATCGGCTAAATGGCTATTAGGCGGCCCGCCCGCGTGCCAGCGTGCACTCACTCAATAACGTGCACTCCATAATCACAAGGAAGGAGAGGTGCTATATACGGTAGCTTGGACCGTGCCTCGGTGTGACAGCTGTGAGTGTCGGGTTTCAACTTTCACGAGAGGGTTTGTGTGTGTGTGTGTAAGCGTGTGCGTGTGCAGGCCACTTGTAGGGAATGATATTAAGGAAATGTTCTCTATGGACGTGTGCCATCATGTATTAGAATGCTGAAAAACCTAAAATTAGGGACACAATATGCAGGCTTTCCGCCACCTGCAAACGAATGCACATTGATTTAATATGGAGTGGGGACGTAAATATCCCTATACAGGCAAAGGTTTGATGTACAGGGTGTTTCTGATTAAATAAACAGCGGAAATCTAAATACCGAATCAAGCAACTTATAAAGAAAACTGTCTGGGGGTGTTCACAGATAGCCTGGCTAATAAGCCAGACTCAAATCACACTGTCGTGTGGTATTTGAGTCTGGAGATGCTGTGTATGGATCTTGTTTCCCGGGGGGCGGGTTCAAACATTTTCTCTTTGATGCAATTGGTCAGAGCTACTGTCAGTCAAAGGTCTCAAGCATTGAACGTCACTGTACCAAAGCCCGCCCATATTGCATACCGTGTCCCGATTGGCCACACCAGTTCTCTGGTGTAGGAAATGGGCGTACAATTGAGCCTCTCCAGACCGTAATCCGCCGGCAGGCAATTCTTTTTTGCCAACGGCTGATTCGGTCTGGCTTATTAGCCAGGCTAGTTCACAGAAGCCAACGAGTAGATGATGAACATTTTGAAAGCGAAACATGGCTTTAAAGGAGCAAACAGCAGCGAAGCGTCCGACCACAGAGATTTTAGTCCGTTGGAACAGCAGCTCATAATAATCAGCGGACAGTTAGACAGACACTTAAGCGGTTGAAGGTGGACGGAGATACTGGACACGTTTTGTGAGCATGCAGATGCTGTTTTTTTCTTCTTTTTTACTTCAGAGCCACTTTCAAAATGACCAGCTCAACAAGATCTAGCCACCAGAAAAAATATGATCCCATTGCTGAAATGTGTTTAAAAATGAACCTGAGCCGAGGGGCTTTGGAATAGTGTCGCTGGCGTTACTATACAGCAAGACATAAGACAAAGACACTTGGAATGGGGAAATAGAGGGAAATGGAATTGGTATGGTATATAACTTTGTAATGCTAATTCCAATTCCAAAATATATTTAAATTAAATATATGTTTACGACCATGCCATGATCTATACCTGCACAGCCTTTGTGATCTACTGGTAGATCACAATCTATACCGTTTGGGCCCCCCTGCTGTACAGTGACCTGTGCCAGTGTGGGTACTTGTCATTGTTCGGCCCACGGCGTAAGGCCTCATTCACACCTATAAGACTACACACGCAAGACACATTTGTGTCCTGTGTCTTCTGTGTGTCATGGCCAAGGTTGTGTCATCAAACCATGTGACTCCCATTGGAAATGCACTGAGGCGACCATGATGACACAGCACAGAATACACAGGACACAGGTGTGTCTTAAAGGCCCCATTTACACTGGCAGACAAATCTAGCCTGAGTCAGATCTGTGCCACATCGAGATTGAAATCCGATTGGTTTAAATGAGTCTAACATGTCAAATGACTCCTTTAAACGAATCAGATTCCAATCTGGATGTGGCTCAGATCTGATTCAGGCTGGATTAGGCTGCCAGTGTAAATGGGGCCTTATACTGTAGGTGTGAATGAGGCCTAACTCTGCGGGTGAAGCAACATGGACCCCAAACTGACCCGTGCATGGCGGTTCGTTTGGGTCCACTTCTTCGTCGCCCCTCAGAGTGAGACGAACATATCTATATCTTGAAGTTGTCGCGCAAACTCGATGGAGACAGATATACATGTGGCGGGTTGGGTTGATTGTATGGAGACCATGTTCTTTGGCTGCATGGTGGCTGGCTGCTGGGGTTTTCTAACAACACGGCTCGTAAGAACTTTACCTTGTGCTGCCAGAAGACACTTAACGAGCTGGCAGTAAAAGTGGAAGTAGAGCCTGTTGAGCATGTGGACATACCATTAAAAAAGACCCCCCCCCCCCCCCCCCCCACACACACACACACACACACACACACACACACACACACACGTGCGCACAAAAAGCATTGGATTCAAAGTTAATTTTTCCAGACGTTATTAAAAAGGCTTTGGTATTAAACCGGTGCTGGTGTGTGTGTGTGTGTGTGTGTGTGTGTGTGTGTGTGTGTGTGTGTGTGTGTGTGTGCTTTATTGTCTCCATGAGCGTGCCCATATGTGTGCCCCTCCATGTGCCCTCCCCCCTCATGCATGTGAGGGCACGCACACGCTCATTTAAGTGGCCGTGGGCCTTGCGTGAGTGTTCTTCCAGTGTGTGTGTGTGTGTGTGTGTGTGTGTGTATACGTATGCACGTGTGCAGAGTAGACCCCCTCTCCTATGTGGTTAATTATGGCCTGTTGTTAGCCTCAGTCATTTTGTCACTTCCTCGCCATTTCAAAGCAAATAGGGGGGTGGGGGGGCTGGTGATTGAGCTGGCAGACACAAAGCCTTTCCAGTCAGAATGAGGCTTGGCTGTCTTCACCGAACTACAGTAGGCTACATGGTACTCTCTCTCTCTCTCTCTCTCTCTGCTTGGCAGCAGCAGTAATGGCCTACAGCAAGGAAAGAAGAAAAAAAAATATGCTGCCTAGCTGCTGCCCACCTTCACTGGAACCAGGAGCCCTGGCTGCATGCGTATACAACCACCGGGTGTGCGTGCGTGCGTGCGTGCGTGCGTGCGTGCGTGCGTGCGTGCGTGCGTGCGTGCGTGCGTGCGTGCGTGCGTGCGTGCAATAGAGAGAGAGAGAGGGAGGGGGGGGGTATAAAGCATGTAATTATAGTGTCTAGTTCAGTCGCTCTCAAACCTTTTCATGTCAAGGCCCCATAATTAATATGTATGTTCTTTTTAATAGCAGATCTATAAGCTCACGACGTGTTGCATCACGACACATTGTGAGCCTGTAGATCGGCTATATACTGGATTGGATGGGGTTCAAGTGATAGTGGGGGTCCAGACACTGGCCACCACTTTGAGAGCTGCAGGTCCAGTTTGCTAGATCTACAAGCTCGCGACGCATTGTGAGCTTGTAGATCGGCTATTTTCAAAAGATTTGTAAACATCTGAAACCTTGAAATGAAACATTCCGCATAAAGAGTACTTTATACTGTTGGTACTTTTTGATACCGATACTTTACTCAAGTACATTTTTATTTCCGGACATTCACTTGTGACGAAGTATTTTCCATATTGCAGTATAGCCTATTTATACGTTTACATACAGTAACACAATCTATAGCCACCGGCCTACTAATAAGGATTCATAACATAAGTCTTCCACCAGAGAGTTTAGTTAAAATGTAGGACATTTTTTAAACATACCCACATTTAGCAATGGGGGGGGGGGGGGGGGGGGGGTCCCTGGCACAAAATCTTTTAGGACAGGGATATTCATTTGGGACTCCTTGACATGAAAATGCCCCCAGTTCATCATCCCCACCTCAGCTCACAAACTGTGAACCTTCGGCAGTCACTGCATGGCAGCTATAGCTTCCCGTCAGAAAATCACACACCAAAACGTCGTCACGTCACTGCCTTTTTCAGAAGCCAGGAGATTTTTTAACTTTAAACACCTCTCCTCGGATAAGTCGGCATTTTGACACGGACTCAATTATCAGGGGCCTAATCCCGGAGAGCCCTTTAACCCGGTGCGTTCCGCAGGCCAGGAATAACCGGCGCCGGCAGAGGTAGCAAATCAAAGGCAAGGTAATTAAAATCATAATGGTATACCCGGTTAAGATGATTATCGGCGGGGCCCCAGATAAGGCAACCTCCAGCAGATTTGCCCCTTTTAAATATTTATGGAATACGATTAAGTCGGCGGGGCCACAGCCGTGTTAAGAAAGGTTTAAGGACGACTTGCAGATCAAGAGATGGAATATAAGCATCTTAGCGTGCAGGCGGGGGAATGAGGATTGAGGAGTGTGTGTGTGTCTGTGTGTCTGTGTGTGTGTGTGTGTGTGTGTGTGTGTGTGTGTGTGTGTGTGTGTGTGTGTGTGTGTGTGTGTGTGTGTGTGCGTGCGTGCGTGCGTGCGTGCGTGCGTGCGTGCGTGCGTGCGTGCGTGCGTGCGTGCGTGCGTGCGTGCGTGCGTGCGTGCGTGCGTGCGTGCGTGCGTGTACTGTATGTGTGCAATTGCCAAGAACAGACAACCATATTCACTGCATTCACATGCAGGCACTCAGTTTAGACACATCATGTAACATGACGCACACGCACTGCACGTTACAACGAATACCCTATAACCCTGCAGCCCGACTTCTATATGCCTTCACCCAAAACCTCATCCCAAACAACATGTCCAATGCTACCAGAATCTGAATGTTTCCAGGTAACTCTTTTGTTGAATGGAAAGAGGAGATCCCGCACATAACGTTTTAACCCTAGAACACTAAAGATGGGTGATTTTCACCCGGACGATTATATATTTTTGCAATTTTCAACCAATATTTGTGCTTGGGCGAGTGAATACAGGAGGGGTGGACCACGTCGCTGCACGCTCGCCGTACATCAGGATAGTCTCATTAAAAAACATGTGTTCTAATGACATTTCATCGTTAGTTGGCTCGCATCGCTGACAGTTCACATGAGGTCTTAGACTATAGACTATAAAAGACATTGAGACGAGATGAGACATTTTGGCCGATATCGATATCCGATATTTAATCAATTGCTGTTATGGCCGATAACCGATATTACCGATGTCGATATGATCCCATTCTGAAGTGAAAAAATTATAATTGTGTCCATTCTGAAAAATGCATGGGTAACGGGGTATCTGCACTGCAGGCTTATAGGCAAGTCAGATGTAACTCTAATAAGCTTGTAGTTCTGTTCAAGCTCTAATAAGCTTGTAGTTCTGTTCAAGCTCTAATAAGCTTGTAGTTCTGTTCAAGCTGTTGCTTTGGGCTTGTTTATCTGTCAAGACAATCGGACCGATGCCGATTAATCAAAAAACAACTAGAATCGGGCCGATACCGATGCGTTTGCCGATCAATCCCCCATCACTAATATTTAGTCGACTAAGACTAGACTAAATAACCCTTGTCCTCATGCGGGTCCAGGGCCATGGCCCTATATAAGAGGGCTATTTTGTTCAAACAAAACGTTCATAACTCCTTCAGTCCGCCACTCTGACAGAACTCAATTTGAGAATAAAGTTCTATAGATTAGTCCTCCTTTTTTATGGTCCCCAGACTCCCCACAAAGGTGGTAGTAAATGACGGTAAACACACACACACGCACACGCACACGCAGAAGCACACGCACACGCACACGCACACGCACACGCACACGCACACACACACACACACACACACACACACACATGCTCGCGCGCACACACATACACACGCTCGCACGCGCACACACGCACGCACGCACATGCACATGCACATGTGAGAGATTGAGACAGGGAGAAAGAAAGAGCGATACAGGGACACAGGTCAGTGTGAGTCTATACAGCCCGTTGGCACGTTGAACCATCGAGGGACAGACCTACCACCCCCCCACCCCCACCCCCACCCCACCCCCTCCGGTCCTTCACGATGTCGTCTGAGACGTTGATTGACACGTTCGGAGAGGAAACGAGCAGAAACGAGCTCCCAAGGTCAGCAAACGGCTCAGAGCTATACATCCCCCCTCCCCTCCCCCACACACTTAACTACACATCAACACTATATATACTGATAGCCTATATATATACACACACCGTATTATGATATATGTTATATCTCTCCCTGCCAGATGATGCTAATACACATAAATCACTCGGTGTCAGAGGAAATGCCATAATGGACGTGTACAAAGTTAAGAGTGAGCTAATGAAAAATAGGAGACTTTTTTGTATGTGCGATAGAGCACATGGTCCCCAAGGAGAGATCGAGACAATCCTTGGGTTTAAAATGCGGTCCAGCCAACTTCGAATGTGTTTCATTCACAGGAAGCGAGCCCAATATAGCAGGCCTTCTAATTGGTGCTGTGTGCGGATTTTCCGGAGCCGGCGACAACATTATCAGAATGTATCACATTGACAGACCACATATTTGAATCAAACTATTAAAACTGGCACTTCTGAAAGCGCTCTTCTTCTACGGCCGTTGTTGTCAAACCCTCTTCGGGTCAAGGACCCCCACATTTTTGTATTACAGAGACTCCCATACAAGATTTTGTGTGTGTCAAAAATATTCCACAGTTCTCAAATCTTATTACAAAAAGGCAGATGTACAAGTCAATTGGTTATACAGATTTTATGCTATTTTAACAAATTTAGCTCTAAACCCCTGGAACCATCGCAAGGACCCCCAGGTGTCCCTTGAGGTTCAACGGTGACCTGACGTACGGATAGCTGTGCTTAAAGTGGAAATTATACTTGACCCCCAATCCGACG
>NC_136799.1:42533419-42553419 GCF_951216825.1 Electrona antarctica
TGTTTGAAAATGACAGTTTTCTGTAAAAGCTATGTTTCTGTCAGTCGTTCTTCGATTTTTCAAAAATAGCAGACCTACAAGCTCATAGCGCGCCACTCGGTGGCGCGCTATGAGCTTGTAGATCTGCTATTTTTCAATAGCTAAAGCATAACATAATGCTAACACCAAAAGGGGTTGAGCATAAACATATTCAAATAGTCTAGAGTCAAGGCCTATACAGTAGCTCAGGAGGTTGTCAGTAATTTGCAAAAACTCCTGGAAACGTTACAAGCAGCTAACAGTAAGAAGGGCAACATATTGGTCAAGCTATATGAGTGCAGCTTCTGTGAAAACATCCTTTGCCTGTCCTTGGAAGGAGTGATAACATGCAGGCAAACGTTGATCTAAAATAACAATTCTTCTACATTCTCTAATTGTCTAGACTTCTTGTAAATTCACTAATTAAGTAATGCAGCTGTTTCACAATAATCTAACTCTTTAGAGCGTAAAATGAAACCAAATGGACCCGTACGGGACCATTTGGTTTGATTGTGCACTCTCAAGAACTCAAGATCTATTACAGAGTATAGGTCCATTTCTCCATTATTTAGTTGGGGACCACCTGGAACCCCCTCAAGGAACACTGCTGGTCCCCGGACCACTGGTTGAAAACCACTTGACTACAGTGTGACAGAAAGCACCTGATAAATACGTGCATATAAGTCTAGCATGTTGGGCATTGTAGTTTTTTTTTTTTTCATGCAACGGTATGTTGAATGTTGACATTTCTGAACATTGCATAATATTCCCATGTTGACTCAATCATAGATTTCATAGATCAAGTACTACATATACACAAGGACCTAGAGGTCCTTGAGGTCTGGTTTCACTAAACTCAACGGCACAGCCGGCGCATCAGGCTCAAGCCTGCTATAGTGACAGCGCTGCACCTGCCTTGAAATGTCGATATATATATTCATCGTTTGCAAACATATACGAAACAGAGTCGTCTGTGGGTTGTATAAGCCTCCGGAGTCCAGACCACCAGTTGCTGTTTCCGTCCGTGTTTCTCCAGGTAACATATAACATCCTTTCACAGACATCCACTTGAAACGCTATACACAGCACTCCTCCCAATTATGCTAAACGCATAGAGCTCCTCCTCACCTCTCCCCATTTCAGTCTGTCACAGTCAGACAACAAAAAAGCATCCATCCGTTTGTCCTTTTTTTTCTTTTCTTCTTCTACTCCTGCAAACTCATTATATTGCCCCCCCCCCCCCCCCCCCTTCCACCCCCTTTTTTTTCCTCTCCTCCCTCTCCTACTTGTCCAGATGGCGAGGCGTCTAGCAGTCATAATGCCGCAGTAATCCCCGTTGCACATGGTGCCCTCGCTCGGGTAAACACACTCTTCCTATTGTTTGCGGGGGCCTCCCTCCACATGCTGTGCCACCCTACAACTAGCTGGCTGTCTCCCGCCGTGCCATGCAGCCCAGGGGCACCGGGGGCCGCTGTGCCAGCCCAGGGGCACCGGGGGGGGGGGGGGTGGGGGTGGGCTGCACCAGATCTAGGGCTTTTTTTTCCCCCTGACACCTTGACCTGAGATTATCCCTTGATCTCCGAGGGGATGTGTGCCGATATGTGATATATTGACTGAACATCATAGGCCTTGGTAATGTGCTATTCTTTTCCCCTCATGCCTTTATGTCTAGGGGTGCACGATTATGAAATTATGAGCGATATCCGATCTCCGATTATTTGCAGGGTCATATCTGCCGATACCGATTCTGACCGATTCCGATATTATATGGATTATGCTGCCTTCAGACATTAGAAAGACACAAAACAAAAGTGACAGAGTCAAAACCGATATGGCATTTTTATGGCCGATGCCGATACACTACCGATTATATATCGTGCGCCACTACGTTAGTTATTTCATAATCTGAACAGAGGCGTGAACCATTTGTAGCTCAGCGAGTGTACACGTGTAACCAAATGGACCCTGCAGAAGGGTCCAACTGGACCCATATATAGGGCCCTATTTTCTGCAGTGCCCTTACCCCTTATCCCTAAACTTACTTACTATTTTGAAAAAAACATTTTAAAATTGTTCAACTTGCCAAATTTACATCGACACGTTGTGAGCCTGTAGATCGGCTATTTGAATAATTTAAAAAAAAGTTTCACAAAATGTGCTCTCATCAGCACAATGGGGCTTCTGCAAACGTATGCTGACTATTTAACTCTGTAACCGTGCGGAGAAGTACGGTGGTCAAACTCAGCAGACCTTCAAATTCCAAATCAGTGCTATAGACGCATATAGGATCAGACGGGGGGGCATATATGTGGTCGGTTAAGACTCACCCGTGGCTTCCGCGTGCGGTTAGGGTTTGGTGTATATAGTAATGTCGTATTATTAAAGTTCAAAGTTGTACGATTTGTCACAGTGAAATTTGTTCTCCGCATTTGAGCACCTTGGAGCGGTGAGCCGAAGCCAAGGAACGGTGCCCTCGGGAATCATTTGATTAGTTGATTTGCCCCCCCCCCCCCCCCCCAATCAAACCCATTGGTGCTGAGTGCCAAGCAAGGAGTACAGTCTTTGGTATGACCCGGCCGGGGATCGAACCCAGACCTCCCAGTTTCAGACACTCTACCCGCAAGGCCACTGTCTGGTCAATTAGGACGTTGGACTAACGCTATACACGTCAGTGTAGATCGTCTCTGATGGGTGGAAACCTCATATTTCCAAAACTCGCACAAAAATGCACAAGAAGCGTTTTGAGCTCGCTGATCTGCTACCTTCGATGCTTTTGTTTAACTCTTTTTAGCATACATGTAGTTAACCTGTGCCACCGCCTGCGTCCTGCACTTTAAGAGAATCGGTTTCATCCACACTGTAGCCCCATGCACACACTCACTGCAACCATTTGCTATCATTAGCATTAGCGCACACTGTTTACTTGTCGCCAGAAACGTTTATGTGTCGGGAGAGATGCGAGGCAAATTCACAAGTGACATCCGAACTTTGGATGGCTGAGGATCACCAAGGACAGCACTCCTAGATTCCGACTTATGGAGGTTTGAAAATCCTCCTTTGAACCGAGGTAAATGGAAAGGAGTTGTAACGTCCCATAGCTGGTGGTGACGGAGGCATTGCATAGCAACCGGACCAATGTTAAAAGCTGCTGTGGGGCTCAACCACTATATACACAGAGTATATCAGGAGGTACGAACATGTTCGATAACGTCCCATAGCTGCAGGGGGGGGGGGGGAGGGGGGGGAGATATCCGTACCTCACAGAGAAATAATTCAAATTTGTATTGGGCTTTTCTGCCTTTATTGATAGATACAAGTGGAGATTGACAGGAAAGAGGGAGAGAGAGAGAGAGAGAGAGAGAGAGAGAGAGAGAGAGAGAGAGAGAGAGAGAGAGAGAGAGAGAGAGAGAGAGAGAGAGAGAGAGACGGGGGGAGACATGCAGCAAAGGTCGTCATGAACGGGACTCAAACGTCAGGCCAGAGCCTATATGTGGCATGCACCTGGACCACAAGGCCAGCGCCCAGTGGGCACCCCCCTTTGATGCTTTTGTGTGAGGCTGTGATCACGTATAGGGCGCTAATTAACACCCCGATCGCCGTTCACCGTCCTTTCAATTAGTAACACCCAGCGCCCAGGACGAAGTTTTATCAAAAAGACGAAGATTAGTGATATCAAAGCCGATCGCATCGCTCCACAGCCTGGGAGCACCTGTTGCGCAATACTCGATGTTGCGTAACAGTGGGACGTCATCGAAAATGCCCCCCCCCCCCCCTCTGTTTTGCCGACGAGACGGAAAATCTTAAAACGTTAATAACTCTTGATCTAAATCTTCCTGTCCAATTCTAAAAAAGATCATGTGTTAGACGGCCCGCCGCGGTCCCGTCGCTTATAGTCGCGTTAGATTTAATCATACCTCCCGTTGTTTTCGATCGCCTCTAGAGTGTTTTGGCTACATCTAGCTGCTATACAGCCACATCCGGGATAACATCCGGTCCGTCGATAAAAGTGCTCCGCTACTATAAAATCGCCGGGGCGCTATGATTTAATGGATTAAATAACCAGGACAATCGGAAAAAAGAAAACACAAAAAGTTAGAATACGGAGATGAGAGGTTTCTGCCCGACAGAGCACACTGCTGACCGACGCTTTTGGCGACTAACTCGACTAAAGTCCCATCATCACTTCCGAACGCTTCTCCCCACACGACTCCGCCGTTGTTTATCTCCCTCACACTGTTTCTCCCTCGCCCTGGAAGACATTTCTGCAAGCTTGACGCCTGCAAAAAAAAAAAAAAAAAAAAAAAGCAGCAACTTAGAGGCCCCCAGAAAGTATTTTGTAAGCAAATATTTCTGAACAAATGATGCTCGGCGTGTCATCGGTATATTTACGATGGCTCAAAGACATGGGTGTGTGGGTCTAATTAACCCATTTAGACCATGGACCTGAGAACTGATTCTACATGTCTTCTAAATCATGAGTTTTCAGAAAAAACCTATGTTTCGGTATCAGTGGTTCTCAAAATATTTCACGTCAAGGAACCCCACATGTAATTGGCTGCCGACCCCCATCTGAAAATATGTTGTTCCAGGGACCCCCCCAGAAGCGAAGATTTGAGTTTAAAAACTTTCGCTCTAAAAGAAAATATAAAGACATTTTCACGATTTTATCAAAAAATAGCAGATCTACAAGCTCATAGCACGGCACTCGGTGCCGCGCTACGAGCTTGCAGATCCACTATTTTACAATAGGTATAAAGTATAACATAATGCTCTACAAACACCAAAAGGCGTTCCCGTCCTGAACGGATTAAAAATGTGAAAGGGTTAGCAGCCTGCTGCCTCTCTCTCAGCCGCTTGTTGCCAGCTCTTGGCAGCGCTCCTGTCAGACAGCCAGCTGTTTAGGCCTGCCCTGAATTATTGCCAGACCCACCGCCAGGCATTCTGGGATTGGCAGGGCCAGGGGCGGGCGGGCGGGCGAGCGGGAGGAGTGCTATTGTGTGGAGCCAGTACCGCAGCTCCGATGGGGGGTGGGGGGAGAGAGAGAGAGAGAGAGAGAGAGAGAGAGAGAGAGATGGAATGAAAGAAGGAGAACACCACCCATACCCCCCTCCTCTATCTCTCTCTCTCTCTCTCTCTCTCTCTCAGAGACAGACAGAAGTTAATACGTTCTGGTTGAGCTGCAGCGAACAAACATGTAAATAAATATCAGATATCAGTTGATGGACCAACTCAACGACTCCCCCCCCCCCCCCCCCCCCCTCTCTATCCGTGAGAGTGAATCAGATTTCATCTGGTCATATAATAATAATAATTAACTTGATTTAGAATGTTTTATTCACATTCTGGGTTTGATGTGCACATGGAAATAACAGTCTTGTTTTTCTTTGATATTCACCAACGACGGAAAAAAAAGAAAACAAGAAAAACAAAAAGGACATTTTACAGACCTCACTATGAAAACGGAGAATTATCTTCCAGCTTTATCAGACAGTCGGTAGCATTATTTTTGCTCAAGATCAAGTCAGCAATGGTGTTATGCTCATTTCACACTTCTCCGTATATGAAGGTGTTGCATGCCGAAAATAGACAATCTAACAGGCTGACCATAGCGATGCATGGGCACGGACGCTTGCCTAATAGCCTAGGACAACAGCAGTACGCTGTGTGGGGTGAGTTTAGAGAATGATAAGGGCCCTTAAGGGGATGTTGCAGTTGCAGGACAACAGCCGTAGCTGTGTGGGGTGAGTTTAGTGAATGATAAGGGGACGTCGCAGGACAACAGCAGTAGCTGTGTGGGGTGAGTTTAGAGAATGATAAGGGCCCTTAAGGGGATGTTGCAGTTGCAGGACAACAGCAGTAGCTGTGTGGGGTGAGTTTAGTGAATGGTAAGGGCCCTTAAGGGGATGTTGCAGTTGCAGGACAACAGCAGTAGCTGTGTGGGGTGAGTTTAGAGAATGATAAGGGCCCTTAAGGGGATGTTGCAGTTGCAGGACAACAGCAGTAGCTGTGTGGGGTGAGTTTAGTGAATGATAAGGGGACGTCGCAGGACAACAGCAGTAGCTGTGTGGGGTGAGTTTAGTGAATGATAAGGGGACGTCGCAGGACAACAGCCATAGCTGTGTGGGGTGAGTTTAGTGAATGATAAGGGGACGTTGCAGGACAACAGCAGTAGCTGTGTGGGGTGAGTTTAGTGAATGATAAGGGGACGTCGCAGGACAACAGCCGTAGCTGTGTGGGGTGAGTTTAGTGAATGATAAGGGGACGTTGCAGGACAACAGCAGTAGCTGTGTGGGGTGAGTTTAGTGAACGATAAGGGGACGTCGCAGGACAACAGCAGTAGCTGTGTGGGGTGAGTTTAGTGAATGATAAGGGGACGTCGCAGGACAACAGCAGTAGCTGTGTGGGGTGAGTTTAGTGAACGATAAGGGGACGTCGCAGGACAACAGCAGTAGCTGTGTGGGGTGAGTTTAGTGAATGATAAGGGGACATCGCAGGACATCAAACTGGTGTTATTGTCCCAACCCGCACCACAGACCAATCAGAGGCCTCGGTTGATTTTCAGTTTTGGCATGTTCCGCCTATATACCTTAGAGATAGGAGACTTCCCAGACTGAGTAGCAAAGTGACAAAACAAATCACAGAATGCAGCGAATCAGGCCGGAAACCAGGATAGTTATAGGGGGACCCTGCTCCTTCTCTCTCTCAGCTACGATTTTTCAAAAATAGCAGACCTACACGCTCGTAGCGCGCCACTACAGTACCTACTACAGTACCTACTACAGTACTTCTGGATATACCTGTGCACGATAAGGCCTAAGAAAAAACCCTTCTTGTTCTCGGACACACACACACACACACACACACACACACACACACACACACACACACACACACACACACACACACACACACACACACACACACACACACACACACACACACACACACACACACACACACTTTTTCCTTTCACTCTTTTGCATTCCTCCGCTGCCCACATGCAGTGTGTGTGTGTGCGTGTCCGTGTGCGTGTCCGTGTGCGTGTGTGTGTGTGTGTGTGTGTGTCGGGTTGTACTGTATGTGTATAGTTCATTACTTTTGCAAAGCATACAGTAGACCTACTGTAGGCCCCGAACGATCTGGTGAATCACTTTTGATGTACCAACCCAACGTTCCTCTCTTCCTGCTCATTTCCCGCTCCTGCTCATTCCTCCCCCCCCCCCCCCCCCCCCACTGTCAGTGACACCTTTTATTTTTATGTTTTCTTCATCTTTTTTCGCGGGAAGGCCCAATGCTCTGTGTAACTGTACTTATTTATTTATAACAAAAAACTTGCCCGCAACTTCAAATGGTGCTTCCGGAGACTTTTGTCGATGAAAAAAGACGGAAGGCAAGACTGTCAACAACAACCTGAACAACAAAGATGGCCGCTCCACACATTCTACTCTCTTCTTCTTCTCCTCCTCCTCTCCTATTGTTGTTTCCCTATAAGAGCAATGCATTTGTTTGTGTGTGTGTTTGTTTCTTTGTTCTCCTTTTGTTTTGCTCTGGAGATACCACCCCCCCCCCCCCCCCCCACAGCCTCTGTTTTTGTTTTCCCTGACTTGGATGCTTGTGGGCCAATAGCTCATAATCATTTCAAAAGGGCCTTTAAATATATTATAAGAGTTCTGCATCTCGAGGAACAACGTGTCAGGGGGAAAACGTCAACACGGCTCCACGCGAGCAGACGCACGCACGCACGCACGCACGCACGCACGCACGCACGCACACACACGCATACGCACACACACACACACACAGAAAAACTCTGTGAAAACAGAAGTAGAAGTGCTACAGAGGTCACACAGTGCCTATATCTTTGCGAGTGCGTGCGTGCGTGCGTGCGTGCGTGCGTGCGTGCGTGCGTGCGTGCGTGCGTGCGTGCGGAATGAGTATTGCCGATTTCATGCAATTATTAACACATATACTACTTGGTAAAATCTATTGTTCTGCACAAAAGCACGGCTAAAATGAAATGCAGTTCTCTTAAGTCAGACCTCCCGTTAGTCCGACCTGTGTTGCGGGTTACATCTGAGGCTAAAACTAAATCCTCACGTGTAAATATGCGTGTGTGTGTGTGTGTGTGTGCGCGTGCGTGCGTGCGTGCGTGCGTGCATGCGTGCGTGCTCATATTTAAAAAAATGACACAATGAAGAGTATTTTCTTTTTGTCAACAAGTTGCAGCAACTGCCCCACTTGCTCCAGATAAACAAGTCATCCATGGAGGGGTGTGATTGCTCCAGCATGGCTGCTATAGAAGAGTCTCACCCCATCCGTCTAAATGTTATGCTTAGCGCTAACCAACATTTTCAGAGCTCACTGACAGTGTTTGTGTGTAAACACGTCGGGAGAAAAAGCTGTATAGCAACCCCTACAACAACACGCACGCGCGCACGTTTTTTTCCTCCCAGAACGATGGCGTTTGGTGGAATCTTTACCCCTGGCACTGGCTCTCTCTCTCCATAAATCTTTTAGCATGTGCCTCTTGGCTAAATTACTTTGTACTGACAAAATTTAACCTCGATCCCGCCCTGCAAGCTGTGAGAGGAGTGCGCGTACGTGTGTGTGTGTGTGTGCACGTGTGCGCATGCGTGTGCGTGTGCGTGCATAGCGGGCTCATAGGGGCTACATGGAGCATAACAGCATCCAAAAACAAATGGGAGATAATTTCAACTAAGGGGTCTGGAAGACATTTTGTTTTGAGGGTTTGGGGGTTTGAGGCTTGGGTCATGTTTGCTATACTCTGGGCGATACCGTATATGTGTTACATGCTACATATGTACAGCACCGTGGAAAAACATGTATAATGGCATAATTATGATCCGCAAGGTGACTTAATGACTCCATTTTGTTTAGACAGATATTTACCTGGTATCCTAGTTACGTTGTAGCGCTTAATTGTTTACCTTTGCATTTTGCTTACGTACGCATTTTTAGCCTGCAGGTTGTTTGGCCGCATGGGGTTCATGCCTTTTACTCTGATCTTGCACTTAGTCTCTTAATTGCCTGCATTTAAATTGTCACCGGCTACTGCTACTGTATCCGAGTCTTTTTTATTTATTTTAGTGACAAAAGGTGCTGCAGTAATACTGTACTCCATTGCAGAGACAGCAGAACAGTTTGATAATTAAATGTGTTAAATACTAGTGGTAAGGCAGCATGCATGCATTCTTACTTACACCCGAACAACCTTATTACTGTTTAAATTAAATGTAACTGAAATGCTTATACGTAGGTTATTAGTTTGCACTAAAAATTGTTTCACTCTTCTACACCTATGCATTTAATGTGACTCTAAAATTGAAAATTGAAAAGGCCAACTGAATTATTATGTCCAGGTGTTGGGAGCTTTGTTTGGCTTAAATATCGATCATTTTCGGCCTGAACATTTTCCACGGCCAACAGACTGATGTTTTAAGCATTATGTTATACTTTAGCCATTGAAAAATAGCAGATCTACAAGCTCATAGCGCGGCACTCGGTGCTGCGCTATGAGCGCACATTTCGAATATATATTCTTTCAGAGCGAACATTTTTAACTAAAATCTTTGCTTTTGGGGGGGTCCCTGGAACAACATATTTTGAAATGGGGGTCGGGCGGCCAATTACATATAATGTTTGAGAACCACTTACATAGAAACATTTTCATAAAACTGTCATTTGTAGAATCTGTCCTCTGGGTTAAGTCATCTTCCTGTTTGTTGTTTCAGGGTGCGATACAAAACCACGTGTTCCGATGGCATCCGACTGCATTTTTTTATTTGTCCAATCAATTTCAATTCATTCAATTTCGTACTCGACAAGAGGCAGAGACCTGAACGCAGCTCGAATTTGTAATGACGTCAATCAGCCGAGACGAAGGCGCACTGCACCCCGTGCTCGGGCACAAAGCAATCGACACACACACATGCGCGCGCACGCACGCGCGCGCGCACGCACGCACGCGCGCACGCACGCGCGCGCGCCACGCACGCGCGCGCGCACGCGCGCGCGCACGCACGCACGCGCGCACGCACGCGCGCGCACACACACACACACACACACACACACACACACACACACACACACACACACACACACACACACACACACACACACACACACACACACACACACACACACACACACGAAAGGTACTGTAACATAAAGAGATGCATGGATATAGCCATACAGATACAATCACACACACACGCACACGCACACACACACACACCCTCACCCCGCGTGAACATTTGTGACGTTCTTATTTTTTTTGGCATTTCTGCCGTGATTGCCAGTAACGTGTTCCAGACATCTCTCTCCTTCTTTGTCTTGTTTTCTGTGTATATTTCATTTCTTCGTGCTTTTATTGTGTCATCCTGTTGTGCTCGTCAGAAAAGAAGAATAAAGAAAGTGGGGGTGTGTGTGGGGGGGGGGGAGAGGGGGGGCGGCGGGGGGTTGAGACACCTCACCCCATCGTCTTTAACCCGTTTAGTCCCGACACCAGATTCTACTAAATATCGTCTAAATCATGACAGTTTTCTGAAAAGCCCTGTTTCTATGTGTCACAGCATGGTTCTCAAACTGTTTCATGTCAAGGACCCCCAAGTATATATGTTATTGGCCACCGACCCCCCCCCCCCCCCATCTGAAAATATGTTGTTCCAGGGACCCCCCCCCCCCTCCCAGCAACGATTTGAGTTAAAAACGTTCGATCTGAAAGAATATATACAGTATATATTCAAAGATTTGCGCCACATTGTCACGATTAAAAAGTAGCGTACGAGCTACGAGCTTGGAGATCTGCTATTTTTTCAATAAGCATGCTTAAAAACACCAAAAAGGGGTTCCCGCCCTGAATGGCTTAATCCTGTCTAAGGCAATGAAGAAAGCACATGTGAGCCTGTGATTCATCGGCGGGATTCAAAGGAATCGCTCTAAACAAAAAGGGGGGGGGGGGGGGTAAGGCTGTCACAAGCGCCCCCCCCCCCCCCCCCCCTCCCGTCATCCTGACGGGCCGGCGGACGAGGCCAGGTTTCGGCTCAGTCCCGAAGACATGGTCGTCGGGGAGAGACGCTCGGCTCGCTGTAATGACCGCATATTCAGGTCATCACACTGGATGAGATCATGTCCGCTTGTCGGAACTGTGACGCGACTGCAAAGCAACCGGAGCTATACCCACACACGCACACACACACACACACACACACACACACACACACACACACACACACACACACACACACACACACACACACACACACACACACACACACACACACCGCAGGTCCTAATAAAGCAATAAGCCACGAGAGGTCTCAGGTTACCGGGTATTTTACAATGGCCGGTGCTTATAGACGCCCGCACGGCATAGGTTTGTATAGGCAATCAAGCGCTCCCCTTCCCCAGTAGCCTACAGCTATAGTGTACAGAGATGCGGAATCAGCTGGGAATGATATAAAGTGATTGAAGGTGTGGGTTATCGGTGAAATGTACAACGGTCACGTGGCGGTAACCAGCCAATCAGAATCAAGTATTGGGACTAACCGTTTTAGAATACCGTATATATCATCACTGTCAGGGGGGGGGACTATAAGCGTCACAAACTGTTACTTTTCAGCATTCAAATTCGAAAATAGGACATAGGAGGAGATCCACAAGCTCAAGACGTGTCACGATGCAATGCATCTTGTGCTTATACAGTAGGTCTGTAATTTTTTGGGACACTATAATCAAGAAGGGCATTAATTAAATCATCACAAATGAATTGCCAGAGATCAAACATCGCCTAGTGCAGCCCTTTCCAGTGTTTAAGCATTTTTTGAGTGGTGCTATAGCCACTTCCATATGCTTGACTGTGTGTGTGCGTGTGCGTGTGTGTCTATGAGCACGGATGAGCATGGAAGTACCACGCCAATACCGCTGGATGGCACCGTTGAGGAGCGTCACACGCACGCACGCACGCACACACACACACACACACACACACACACACACACACACACACACACACACACACACACACACACACACACACACACACACACACACACACACACACACACACACACACACACAGGGATGAGGACAGTACAGTACAGTACAGTACAGTACAGTACAGTACAGTACAGTACAGTACAGTACAGTACAGTACAGTACAGTACAGTACAGTACAGTACAGTACAGTACAGTACAGTACAGTACAGTGCAGACGGGTCTGATTTTTTAAAACCTTTCAAGACCCACCGGGTATTTTGCTCCATGACGATGTACACACCGAGCGCCTCAAAGTAAAGACGGCAAAGGCAAAAAACAAAAAGCGTGTGTCACAGCTCTGTTTGGCAGTTGAATGTCGCTTGTCTTTCTCTCACCAGAACACTGTCTGGCAACATGAAACAGAGAGAAAAGTCCTTTAACCTTTAGCGCTAAACCGACTTGGAAATGTTGTGATGACGTTACTATAAGATAAGATAAGATTAGATAAGATAAGAGCAGAGCAGAGCGCACCACTCAAAACACCAATATTCGTCAATGGCAGTCAAAAGGGTAAATATATATATAAGGAGTTTGTATCTCTCTCTCTCTCTCTCGACTATACAGTGACCACGTTCAGTAGCCTGCACAACATGCATACCCATCATGCTCAAGACGAGCCCTATAATGCACTAATGTACATTAACTTTCCACCTTTCTTTCTACCTTTCTTTCTGCTTTTCCAGTGTGTTGGTGGCACACAACTCTGCTTACAAACATGCGCTTGCAATGCATGGATGCACAAACACCCACACAAGAAAGCATACTCACACATGCACGCACGCACGCACGCACGCACGCACGCACGTATACTTTGTTCCTTTCCCTCTGTCTTTCCATTGGCGGAGACACACACTCACGCACGTGCAAACACAGAAAACACACACTCTCTCTCTCTCTATCCCGCCCCCTCCCTCCCTCCCTCCCTCCCGTGCGTCTGCGGTGGGCAGAGGTATGCAGTGAAGGCCGGGCTCTCGGGGGCCCCGTGTGCCTGTGCGCGACGGCGGGGGCCCCGCGACTTCACAGGGATTCCATGGCAAGGTTTTAATTAGCCGCCAACTCGGCCTTGGCAGCGCTGCTGCGTGGAGATGCATATTGGAGGCCGTAAATCCACGTAGACGGGGACAGGGCCACACCCCGCGGCCTGCAGACACCCCGGCCCATCCCGCAGAGCCGCTGCAGCACAGAGAGCTCCCAGGGGGCCCCCGGAGAGAGCGCGCCCGCACACACACACACAACGAAAACACGCACGCACGCACGCACGCACGCACGCACGCACGCACGCACGCACGCACGCACGCACGGCTCACTTTAGATGAGCGGTTCCATCGGGTGAAAGCAAGTGTCAATTAAGGAACTGCATGAGTCACCCTCGTACGCCGGAGATTAGATTGCACCACACTTTACACCTGAGATATATAGGGGTATATACACAGAAAGCACTCAAGTAAAATACTTTGTCAATAAATAATCCTGTGTGTTTGGTGTGTCAACTAAGTTTCCAAAACAGGGGTCAAAATGAGCAAAAAAAAACAACAAAACAACATTCGTTACAGGAGTGTGCATGGCACGTGGTCTTGGTCGTGCCGTGTGCAGTCATGCTTGCCACGTCTGTGCGCTTAAAGTGTTACGGGGCGGCGCGGAGGGCGTGACATGTAGTGTTTATGCGTGATCTCTATTTCTCTCTCACTTCAACACCCCTTTCTTCTTCCCCTTTTTTACCCATAAGACATCTGTATTCACCGGCTCCAGCGAGGAACACGCCACAGGAAACAGAGATTATACATGGCTGTCTCGGTGGTGAAATAGTGTGTAATGACCGATAATGCTTTGTACGGTCAAAGAGCCCGCCACCGCTGCCTGATAACTTCCTCTTTCCAGGCTGAAGTCAGTGGTGGAAAAAAAAGTACTCACTTGTTTTAGCTTTAAGTGAATGTATCAATACTGCAACGTAAACTGCAAGTAAAAGTCCGGAATTCAAAATGTACTTGAGTGAAAGTACAAAGGTATTGGCATCAAAATGTACTTAAAGTAGAAAGTATACTCATTATGCGGAATGTCCCATTGCACACGTTTTCAAACGTATGGAAATCTTTTGAAAATGTTTTGTAATAATAATCAAAATCTACACTAGCCTGGGCCGTGGCTCAGCGGTCCAGGCACCTTGGCTGGTAATCCAGTCTGGCAGTGTGCCGCGGGTTCGACTCCAGATCCCGACGGCCTTTACTGCATGTCATCCCCCCATGTCTCTCCCCATTTCCTGTCAGCCTACTGTCTGTCTCTCCATACAAAATATAAAATAAAGGTGAAAGCCGTAAAAAAAACATATAAAAAAAAAAAAAAGATCTACACTATAGTGTTCACATAAATGTAGTGGAGTAAAAGTGTTTGCAATGTTTGCCTCAGAAGTAAAAGTACTGGGAATTGGAGATACTCCAGTTACAGTAGGTAAAAGTATAGGCCTATACCTCGGAATTTAAGTACAGTATTTAAATGTCCACCACTGGACTGAAGTGAAAGCTTCATTTAGTTGGCGGCGGCTGAGGTTCAAGCTATTAGCACGCTCATGAACTTTCACACCGTCTTAATTCTCAAATGAAACACCTGCCTCCGTGCTCCTCGCGCAGGTGTGCATGTTTGGGAGCAGGTGAGACACCGTGAGAGCACACGCAGCGTGCTGGTTTTGCCTCGTCGCGTTGTGTCTTCTTTTCTCCCCCCCGCATCCTGTTGCTCGTTTCCCCCTTTCCTTTATCTTTTTGTTTTGTTTCTCTAACTTTTCATCTCGTTTTAAAGGACCACTTCACCACTTTTCGACCTATCTTTATATACTAGGTCCTCACTAATAATCATGATACAATAGCACCATTTTTTTCTACTCTGTCCGTGTCTCATAGGAGGGCTGTGGGCAGTTCAGAAACCTGTCCACCAGTGACATCATCGATGGGGAATCCAAGCTAATAGAAACTGCAGGCTTTCTAGTCCTGAAAAGTTGCAATGCGAAAATGGAAGCCATCGTTCTCACGAAAATAAAAATCTAAACATTTTTGTAAAAAAAATATTGTTTAAAAAAAATCTGCCTAACGATGATGTCACTGGTGGACGGGTTTCTGAATTGCCCACATCCCTCCTATGAGACACTGACTGAGTAGGACAAAATTGTGCCATTTTATCATGATTATTAGTGAGGACCTATTATATGAAGAAAGGTTGAAAAGTGTTGAAGTGGTCCTTTAACCCCATTATGGTTGAGCGGAGTCCCCCAGGGCTCTCTACCGGTGTATCGTATGTTTTCTGTTATTGTAGCGAAGGTCTTCGCTGGAAATGTCAGGGATTTTCTGCGAAAGCTTTCCCCGCAATACGGCTGCCAGTGGGGGGCACGGTGGCATATAGCGCTGTCGCCTCACAGCTATAGAAGGTCCTTGGTTCGATTCCCGCTGGGGACGCTGTGGGCGCTGGGGCCGTGTTCTCTCCTCCACGTTATCAGTGCCCATACCCGAGGCGGGGTTGGCGAAAGGGCCTTTCTGTGTGGAGTTTGCATGTCCTCCCCGTGTCCCCTAGGGTATAGGTATACCCTCACAAAAACATGCAGTAATCCCGGGTCACTAAAATGCCTCCCCCTGGCCAGCCGGGGCGCCTGATGGAGGGGAAAGGAACTGGTTGGAAAAACGTGTTCGCTACGTCCGGCCGGGGAAACTCTCCCCTGTCAGGTGAAAAGAAGCAGCTTGGACTCCTCATGCATAGAAGGAAGCATGATGTCAGTCCGCAGTGTGTCCCTGTGTCCCGATGTTTAGAGTACCAATAGGTGGTGCTGTTGCACCACTCGCTTCAGACTGGTCTTATTTTTATATTGTGTTCACCTCTAATGACATCATGCCCAAAGTAGGATAATAGTGAATAATAGTGAAGTTGAGTGAGAGGAAACAGCGATGCAACGTTTAACAGGAGTGGCTTCGGAGATGAAATCAAGCAAACAGTCAATGATTAGCGTCACTTCCCCCGCGGCGTGGCAGCGGGATTTCTATAGTACCTTGTTACTGTTTCGTTTCTCGTATTTGTTCTGCGTGCGTGCGTGCGTGCGTGCGTGCGTGCGTACGTGTGTTTGTGTGTGCTATCATAATTTGGGTTAAACTGCCTACCTGGGTAGTGAGGAAGGCCTGAGGCAGACATGGCACACTGTGCGCTACAGGAACCCACACTGCGTTTTAGCCACTCGGCTACGTTTTATACCTCCATCTCCCTTTCATTTGTGTTCTATAGCCGACACTCATCTGCCGCCGCTAAATGCTAATTGCTAATCCAAACGGAGCGGGCATGTTAAGCTTGTCACAAACTCATTCACACCCACCCACCCCTTCTTTCCCCTCACTGCATATGTTTTGTCCCCCATTCTTACCTCCTTTATGATGATTTCCTGTTTTTGGCTATAGGTATACAATACATGTATTTGTACATCTCTAATTGTTATGATGAATTGAAAACGGTGGACCCTCTTGTAAAGAAGTGCAATGCTTTATGGTGTCGTCCACTCACAGTTAACAGTCTTTGTATTGAGTTGTGCTTGAAATGTACTGTAATTCTGCAAACTGTTAATAAATACTTCAATCGATCGAACCCACCATGAATGTAACCTCATCTTGAGCTTATAGCTACGTTACTATTGGGCTGATCAGGCTCTTGACGCGGCCCAGTTACCTTGATTCCCTTTTTACCTCCTTTATGATGAATTCCTGTTCTGTTCTTGACTACCGGTATATAGAAGTGACTATCTGTACGTCTCTAAATGTTTTGATGAATTGAACAAGGTGGACCCTCTTGTAAACACGTGTAATGCTTAATTGGGTCGTCCACTCACAGTTAACAGTCTTTGTATTGAGTTTGTGCTTGAAATGTACTGTAATTCTGCAAACTGTTAATAAATATTTCAATCAATCAATAGAATCATCATTAGGACTATATTAAATGTGTTACAATAATGAATGCAATGTTATTTCTCTGCTATTATTGCTTTAATTATTCTCATGTTTTCTTCAGATTTTACTTTTCGTTACCGTTTTATCTTTTCTTTTTGGTACATTGTTCTGTAAATCATTGTATAACCGGCGTAGAGTTTGCTCTGAGGAAAGCGCCGTAGAAAATGCATTCCTTATCGTTATCATTAAGTTCACCCCGTCATATATCCTTTGTCCTCGCAAAATGACAATCTTGTCCAGTGGTTCCCAAACGGTGGTGCGTTCCACCCCTTGTGGTTCCCAAACGATGGTGCGTTCCACCCCTTGTGGTTCCCAAACGGTAACTTCCACCCCTTGTGGTTCCCAAACGGTGGTGCGTTCCACCCCTTGTGGTTCCCAAACGATGGTGCGTTCCACCCCTTGTGGTTCCCAAACGGTAACTTCCACCCCTTGTGGTTCCCAAACGGTGGTGCGTTCCACCCCTTGTGGTTCCCAAACGGTAACTTCCACCCCTTGTGGTTCCCAAACGGTGGTGCGTTCCACCCCTTGTGGTTCCCAAACGGTGGTGCGTTCCACCCCTTGTGGTTCCCAAACGGTGGTGCGTTCCACCCCTTGTGGTTCCCAAACGGTGGTGCGTTCCACCCCTTGTGGTTCCCAAACGGTAACTTCCACCCCTTGTGGTTCCCAAACGGTGGTGCGTTCCACCCCTTGTGGTTCCCAAACGGTGGTGCGTTCCACCCCTTGTGGTTCCCAAACGGTGGTGCGTTCCACCCCTTGTGGTTCCCAAACGGTGGTACGTTCCACCCCTTGTGGTGCCCGAGCGTCTTCTGGGGGTGCACGACATAAAAGGCTAATGGTCGTACTATCGTTTTATTATTATTTTAACATATTTTGCCAATATATGGCAAATATATGCATAATATTGCCTATATGCTGCATGCCATATTCAGGTAAATATATATGCACATATGTCGATAAATAGGAAATATATGTCTCTATATAGCTTATGCAATTTTTATTTCCATGTGGGGGGGTGCTCAGCTATAGTTTGGGAGGAAACAGGGGGTGCATCTTAGAGTATATATGAATAGAGACGGCACCCGAGTTCTCCTCCCATCCACTTGCATTAAGTTGCTCAAAAGCGCATGAGGCGATTTCACTGTGCATTCTGGGATGGATTGGGCCCAAACACATGAACGCGCTGCCGCTGACTATCATTGCAGGCATTCAGCGTTCACGTGTCATCGTGAACGTGCACAATGATAGTCAACGGACCAGCGCGTTCATGTGTTTGGGCCCACGCTGCAATATCAAATTCGGCCACTATGTCCATTTCGCCTCAGGGTTTCATCCGGGTGCCGTCTCTATTCATATATACTCTAAGGGGTGCATGGCCAAAAAGGTTTGGGAACAATAATGGCTATAGTCCATTATCTCCGCCACGAGTCCCCCAACTCAAAATTCATATACGCGACAGAAACAGGTGCTACAATTACAGTGTATGTTTTCTGACAGGAGGCCGCATAGTACTGTATATTTGGCTGCCGACTTAAATCAGCAAAAGGCCCCTTAAAGACAGGACGATACATCTATAAAAATGAAAGAAACACATAAAATACATTACAAAAAAAAGAAAGAACCTAGGCGGAGACATCCTGACAGAAAAATGACAGATTTGGTCCGTATGCAAAAGAAGAAAAAAAAAATGAAAAAAATAAAGCCTCACCTCTAAAGCCTGCAAGGCAGTATATTGCGGTGTGTGTGTGTGTGTGTGTGTGTGTGTGTGTGTGTGTGTGTGTGTGTGTGTGTGTGTGTGTGTGTGTGTGTGTGTGTGTGTGTGTGTGTGTGTGCCTGAGCGAAGGCAAACCTCATAAAAGGCGAGTGCGTCGCGCGGAGATGGCTCTGCGCTGTGCCTGCGGGGGCCTAATGGCAGCCGAGAGGCAGCAAAGCCTGAAATAAGGAGATACTAAAATTTATGAAAGGAATCAGCCATCCTGCAGCCTGATTACAACTCTCGAGGAGAGAGAGAGAGAGAGAGAGAGAGAGAGAGAGAGAGAGAGAGAGGTGCACACAGCTGTAGCATGCGGGGGGAGTTTTTCTTTTCGGTTTTCGGTAGAGGCATTGAGACCCCGGATTCTGCTATCCATCAACAGCAGCGGAATATTTACCTGGTGCTTCCTATGGGTGGCACGAGGAGATATTTTCCGCGTCTGTTCTGTTGTCATGATGTCCCCTCATGGGCTTGAGTTTTAATAAAAGGTTTTGGGAAGGCCACGCCGCGCGGCGAGGACATAACTCACGGCGGGAGCCGGCGGCCCGCGGCCTATAGTCGCTGAATTATGTTCCTCTTTATCGCCGGTGTGTTTTCGTGCGCCGCGGGGTGATTTAGAAGACATGGGGGGGGACAACGTGGAAACGATAAGTGCGCACCACGAACGCGCGTGAGACGGTCGCGAGGCTCGACGGTGGCGTGGCAAAATCTTAACACTTTTGAGCCGCCTTCAACGTTTTTTAGCTGAAGCAGAGGTGAAGCAGTTCATGTGTTTTCAGACTTTTTAAAACATTTCAGACATTTCCATGTTTGAAAACATGGAACAAAGTCTGATAACGTTGTATCCCTGTGGATCGCATGACGTCTGATGTCCATGATCTCATGTGGATTACGTCAGTCTTGCCCAAATATGGTCTATGGAGGGCCGGCAGCCGGGCAGCATACATGGGCGATCTGAATAAACACGCATGGGGAAAGTATATGCACATTATATGTGAACAAATATTCGGATATACACGCACATGCACATGCACATGCACACACACACGCACACGCACGCACGCACGCACACGCACACGCACACGCACACACACACACACACACACACACACACACACACACACACACACACACACACACACACACACACACACACACACACACACACACACACACACAACTATCCGGCTCGCCTTCTAGGTGCCATG
>NC_136799.1:42558190-42593190 GCF_951216825.1 Electrona antarctica
CCTTTTTCATACACGAAGTGAACCATTCATATTCCATCTGTTCCAGCTCTCACTCTTTGGGGAGACTGTCAATCTCCGGGACGCATGTGATGTGAGAGTGTGCATGTGTACGTTTGTGTGCGTGTGTGTGCGGTGTTTGTGTGTGTGTGTGGGGGGGAGGGGGGGGGGGGGGGGGGGGGAGAGAGAGAGGCGAGGGGGGAGGGAGGGGAATTGGGTAAATGGAAACAGAAGACAGGAAGGCGAGAGGAGAGGGGGAGACAGGGAAAGAGTGAAAGACAAAGTGACGAGTCGGTGAGACAGGGGAGATAGACAACAGTGGGGGGGGAGAGAGAGAGAGAGAGAGAGAGAGAGAGAGAGGTGAAAGAGGCGAGGGGCACAGGGGAGAAGAGAAGTGAGGAAAGAGAGGAGAGGAGAGGAGAGAAGAGAAGAGAAGAGAAGAGAAGAGAAGAGAGAGAAGAGAAGAGAAGAGAAGAGAAGAGAAGAGAAGAGAAGAGAAGAGAAGAGAAGAGAAGAGAAGAGAAGAGAAGAGAAGAGGGGCTGGATGTTTAGCGTTACCCAGCTCACCGCAGCTGAACTCCAGGGACCTTTCAGAGGGCTCATCACACATCAGTGTCCTGCCGAGCCACGGCCACGGAAGAGAGGAGGGGAGAGGGAGCGGAAAGGAGGAGGGCTGGGTGGGAGAGAGAGAGAGAGAGAAGAGAGAGAGAGAGAGAGAGAGAGAGAGAGAGAGAGAGAGAGAGCACGACCAAGGGAGGGAGTGAAAAATACGGATTGAAGCGAGAAGGGGAAAAAGATGGAGAGACGGCGAGGGAGAGGGGGGGAGGGCGGGGTGGCATTGCGGCATGGCCGCGAGGCAACGCGGCGGCGGCGACACATCTGTCGCAGTATTAACTTTCTGCTCCCCGGGTCCCGGGTGTCAAGAGCACGCCGCTGCCATAGTACACCCCCCCCCTACCCCCCACACCCACAAATCCCCTCGACTTCCGCCATTTTGTAGCTGGGATGCATGCAGCGGGAACAATGAAAGCTGGCCCTGACAAGACATGACACACCTGGCGGGCCGTCGGCTCGTCGACGACACTCTGGAACCTCTGCTCTCTCCGCGTTGCCTTTGCAGTTCGGTCAGACATTCGTCATCATCGGTATAGATATATATATATATATATTATAAAGATGTTGTGTAGTTTCTGGAGACCTAGAAAACATTGTCGGATCCCTTTGATAGCAGAACAGGTTTTGATCGTTTGATGACATGGTATTGAGCCCTTTTAGTCGAGAGTGCGTGCGCACACGTGCACGCACGCACACACGCATGCACGCACACACACACAGCTGATCCCTTGGTCCGCTATATGGCATAATGGGCGTTATCACCCACAGCTCTAATCCGGGGGCTCCTCTGTGACCGCCACATCTGAGCATCTATCTCTAATGTCATTACGGTCACTTTGTCCTGGAGGGAACGGCCCTATTAACGTGGCCCCAATTCACTAGCGCCCGTTTATCCCCTCCCCCCCCCCCCCCCCCCTTCGTCCTCTGGCCACGCGGCTAATAAGACAGCCGGCGGGATTCGTTCGTTCGAATCTCCCAGGGCCGCGCGATCAAGCGGCTTTGGCCGAGGCCAAAAAGTGGCTGACCTCCTCTGAGTCCCGGGAGCTGCCGCCTGCTGATGGCAAAAGAGTCCCAACACGTATATAGTCACAGTGGTCCTAGCGCGCTGCCCTGGGGAACGCCTCAGGGTCACTATAGGCAGACACTGAGGAGCAGCTGCTGTTTTTGTTCCACTCTTGATTCTGCTGACGACGACGGCGTTGTTGTTGTTGTTGACGACTCGAATGGCGCTCCCTCCTTTTTCCATCCCTCCCTCCCTCCCTCCCCCATCAATCTCCGGCCTGCAGGGCATGGAGAAGAAGCCCCATGAATTAACCACATTTCGGACTGAGGGCGATTCTAAAAAAGAAAGTCTTCTAAATCATAAAAGTTTTCTGAAAAACATGTTTCTTATGTCAGCTCACCGCTGACAACCCATTTCAAGGCAACCCAGAATTATCTGTATTTGGCTACCGACCCCCATCTGAAAATATGTTGTTCCGGGGACCACCACCCCAGAAGCAAAGATTTTAGTTAAGAACGTGGCTCTGAAAGAATATATATCCAAAGATGTGCGCCACATTTCACGATTTTTCAAAAACAACAGCAGATCTGCTGTTTTTCAATATAGCTATACGTATAAAGTATAACGTATATAACACCAGAAGGTGGTTCCCGTCCCGAACGGTTTTAATTGAAGAACTACAGCGAGGTAATTAAACGCGGTGTCGATGGCGACGCATGCTCCTCGGGAGAGTTTCAGAGGGACAGGGAAGGGTCCACATGGGCCCCCCCTCTCTCTCCCTCTCCCTCCCATCCCTCCCTCCGTCCCCATCGGACCCCAGGTTGCGCATGGCACTGCAGATATAGGGCTTGATTGGCCTGCTGGGCATCGGAGGGGGGGAGGAGGAGAGAGAGAGAGAGAGAGAGGCTGGTGAAGTTGGCACCCAAGGGAGGTGGAGGGAGGGAGAGGCAGGATGGATGAGGGGAGGGGGGGGTTGATTGAGCCCGGGCCTCACCTGTGGCCACGGAGCCCCTCCCTGGGGGTCCCTCCCCTGGCGGCCGGGTCACGCCGCGTGGTCCAAACACCCCCCGCCCGGGGGAGGAGAGGAGGAAAACAACAGCATGGAGGGAGGGGAGGGGAGGCGTGGAGTGGAGTGGATAGGGATGAGGCAGCCAGGGCAAGAGCCGTAGGGGCACTTCCAGGGATTATATGGCCCCACGCTGGCCCGCTTTGGACGTCATGATGACTGGCAAAGCTGCACTTGCCCTTTCATTAAGATGTGAGGTTCGTTGGCCCATGCACCGCTACCCCCCCCCCCCCCCCCCCCCCCCCCCACACACGTCCACTACGGCACAGCTGAGGAGCGAGGGCCTCTCACCGCGACAGAGCAAAGGGACATGGTCATTGTGAAGGGACTATAGCCCTTTTTTTTAACGATGCGTCTAAACACAGCAACCTGTTTGGCAAACAATACAGTGGTGGGAAAAAACAGGTGCGGTTGTTCCATATATGTGACCATATTTGACTGAGAGCCTGCCAAATCCAGCTTTTCACCAGAGGAGAAAAACCTTTTTTTTTCTCAAAAATGAGTTAATAGCACAGGCACAGGCCTCTTCACATACTAGAGCATGTCTGATCGACATGTAAATATGAAATAAATGCTTAAACATGTAGCTAGGTGTAAGGTTATAGTCCACAGAAGTGAACCTTTCAAGCATGTTTTCTCAACTCGCTGTTTTCTGCAAGACATTACTCTATAAGCCATATCTCCAAAACTGGTGGGTCAAACTGAACAACCAATATGTCAATTTGAAGCTATGATTCCCTGCTTTCACCTGACATGAAAATACAAATTCTGAAAAATCCAATGGCAGTCCCTCAGTAAAATGTAGTCACATATATACTTGGTATTGGTATCAATATAGTAATAAAAATACTAGTACTAGTACTATTAATGCATTAAAAATCATTTGAAAATAGCAGATCTACAAGCTCAGAGTTTTGTAATAATACTCAAATTCTACAAAGTAACTATAGTTTTAAGATAAATGTATAGTAGTGGAGTAAAACTACAATACTTGCCTCTGCATGAGAGGTAGTGGAGCAGAAGTAAATAAAGTACAGTACTGAAAATTGTAAATACTAAGTGCAGTACTTGAGTCAATGTATTTAGTTACTTTTGAAACCATTGAAATGAGTACCATACTGTACAGTACAGTATATCAAGTCGCATGAGATCCAATCCAATTTTGAGTGGCAGTTCACTCCGAATGTGATCCCATTCACGTCAACACTCATACAGTATACGCCAAGCATACAATGTACTCCTTTCAGGCAGAAATCTCAATGACTGACAGACGGTTTCCTGCATGGCTAAGATTCACGCCCCAAAAATAAACACATTATCTTGTTGCGAGTGGGGTAAAGAGCTCTGTCGCTTTGCCGTGTGAGAAGTGTGCAGTCGACAGACATTATGTAACCGCACACGTGCACGTTTCCGATGTACTGTATGTGGCTGTTGAGCTTGATTCTGAAATCAAACAATCAATCACAACAAGGCACACCTGGAGCAGTCTCATGGGGCCAGGGGTCATCACCGCATTGGCTTGTGGTGGACATTGTCACGCACATGCACACGTATGTGTCACGCACATGCACAAAATGAGTGCACAATATTATCACCAGAGCCATCCCTGAAGGACCATAACAGGTCTGTAACTCTGTGAGTGTACAAATGGAACCAAATGGACCCGTAAGAGTTAAGGGGGTCCTTGCAAATAAAACATTTGACAACCACTATAGTACTAGTTGGACTCCTTATACGTCATAGTGTCGTAGTAAGTCAGTGTCTGTGTCATATCATTCTGAAGAAAACCTGGAGACTTATGATCAAAATACCGTGAGAACAATATAATTGTGTGTAAAAAAATTAAATCTTTCCAACAGACAAGACCCAAGACACATGTGTCTGTGTACTGCCCATGTTGATGGCCCCTGCGTGTGTGCCTCAGCTCAATGTTTGTGAACCACTGTTCAATAGAGTAATGCACATGCATGATTTTCCCATCAGGACATGCCCTCCTCATCTAGACTGAGTGGCAAAACATTGAGCAGCATGGAGTGTTGGAGTTTGGAAGCGCTCGTTGGAAATCACTCAACCTTCCTGCGTACCACCTGCAGTGTCTAAATGTCACATAATGCAGGAGGCAGCAAAATGTTGTGTTATTGAGTGGTGAACTGAGTGGTGCAGTGACATCACACACTAACCGCAACCGTGCTCATTTTTTTGGTACGAGCACGGGTACACGGGTACAAAGCCAGTTGTTGGAGTGGTTTGCACCACTCAAAAATAATCAAATGCAGGGCATTTTTTGACAGAAAGTAGCTCATAACGTTTCTATTTTTATGAAACAAAACTTCCGTACAGCTGCAATGTTGGTGAGTTTAACATTGTGTAATGCAATCAGACAGGACTTTTCTGTTTGGATGAATGGGCTGTCAAGGCCAGAAAGTATAGTTTTTTGCCACTCAGTGGGCGTTCCCGCATAACTTCCAGGTACGATGATGTCATGTGCATACCCTCTATATTGTTACATTTGAAACCACGTTAAGATGTACATTTAAGAAAAAATCACGCCTGTGTGAAGTGAGGGGCGCTCTTGTCATCATACATCATCATACATGATCTCTGTCTGGCCAATCACCAATCGCGTACTCACTTTTGTCTTCAGTGTTTGTGTTTACACAATGTTTGTGTTCACACAAACACTCAAAGCTGGGCATAGGAGTAGCTAGCGCCCCTCAAAAACACATCAACTGCAAAGTTCTGCAGTTTTCAATTCTCAAAATATGCATATTATAGCCTATGTCATTTCAGCAAACTTCAATGTAATTGATTTGGCTTTTACTCGTTCGTTCTTTCTTTGGGAAACAAAACAACTTGAGCATAATAAAACGTCAAAATATCCTGCACCAATTTACACAATCTACACACTTGTAGAGGTATAGGTATAAATCAACCTTAATGTAGGCTATACCGCCACTTTGTGTACATGCACTCATTTCCCAATACAGAGGAAATCCATAAACTATTAATCATAGGCATCCCTTATTATGTTCAGCATGTCATTGTAGGCGAAAAGTTTGATTTAATATTGTTTATTTATTTTTCCCTCAAAAATATATAGCAGAGCACCAGCTTTTGTGAGCTCACAGATTGGTAATATGGTCGAAAACGGAATACAGGTGCGCGTTGAGATTTTGACCCGAGGGACTCTGGCTCATGGCTTTCCACAAAACGTTGGAAAACCACAGAGAGAGAGAGAGAGAGAGAGAGAGAGCGAGAGAGAGCCAGAGACTATTAACACCACAAGGAGAAAACGAAACCATTTAACACGTATTACACGCCAGCTTAGTTAGCTTTTGGTCACTGAGAGACTCTCCTAATGGTAATTCCAAGCATTAGTCAGAGTGTGTCAACCTCTTGTACTTGAGACATGGAAATTAATCCATTGAGACCTGGAACGCATCCATGTCACGTTAGCGTTAGCGTTTTAAACATTATGTTATAATTTAGCTATTGAAAAATAGCAGATCTACAAGCTCATAGCGCGCCACCGAGTGGCGCGCTATGAACTTGTAGGTCTGCTATTTTTGAAAAATCGTTAAAATGTGTCAAATCTTTCCGAAAATTGTCATGATTTAGAAAACTTTTTTTTTTAAATTTCGACGTCAGGCCTGAATGGGTTAATGCTCATTAATGTCCCATATACCATGGTGCTATTGTCTTGAAACCACTTGGATACCGTTTCTCCCTGTCTTGTGTGGTGCTATAAAAGAGTCTAATGTTTTTTTTGTTTTTTTTTCAAGAATAATACTTTGGCTCAGCAGGCTGTCCGCGGCATGAGACGCTTAAAATAACCTTACATTAACTACAAGAGGCCCTCGTCTTTAATTGCAACATTACACTTACACCGTTTAAAAGGCCACTTTGCCTCTTTATTTTTTTATTTTTTTTTAAATTGACTTCAAGACTATTACTTTCCCCCCAGACCCTTTCTTGTCTAAATTGAGTGGAGTTTCACGTGCATTCTGAGCGTATAAAATGTTTTTGTATGATTTTAATTTGTATTGTTTCACCACATGAGCCCTTATTGCGTCCGTATTCTGGGCTATAACAGGCAGAGATGTAGTGAAAATACATGGGTGAACAATTATTGGCATATATATATATATACATGTGGTGTGGTGTGGTGTGGTGTGGTGTGGTGTGGTGTGGTGTGGTGCGGTGCGGTGCGGTGTGGTGTGGTGTGGTGTGGTGTGGTGTGGTGCGGTGTGGTGCGGTGCGGCGCGGTGGTGTGGTGTGTCACTGCCACTGAGGGAACAGGGCGCTGTCACAGCGCTATTAGGAGGACACAACGGCAGCCTAGCGTGACACCAGGTGCGCTCATCAGCCGTCACCTGAGGGGGGGCGGGGGGGCACCTATAGCACGTCTTTATGTTTATCTGTTATCAAGGCCCCTGTTGACTGGACAAATTAACGAGGTCCTAAAACCTATAGGCCTCCGTGCATGATGTGTTGTTGTCGTCGTCCACCCCACCCCCCTGGAGGTTGGGGGGTGGGGGGTTGTCCTGCTCCTCTTATACCTCCCCCGTGCACTCCCAATCCGACACCAAAACACGCGTCCGAATGGCTTGTGGGAATACAGAGGTGTTCGGCTGGGGCGGTGCGTGTGGCATTCGTACGTCCGACACACACACACACACACACACACACACACACACACACACACACACACACACACACACACACACACACACACACACACACACACACACACACGCACACGCCGACGCCCCCATTCTGCCCAGTTACCCCCCACCCACCCCCCCCTCCCCCTCCCCCTTTCCCAAGATGCCGTTTGTCATCAGCGACCCCGAGGTTCGTTATTTGTAAACAGAAATTTGGCCTAATTAAGGAGAGGAGAGATGCCACCTGGGGGATTGAAGGCCTTAAATCCAGAGAGAGAGAGAGAGACAGAGAGAGAGAGAGAGAGAGAGAGGGGGGGGGGGGGGGGGTGGTTGTTTGAGTTTGTCGGTTCACCTGCTGCAGCCACACACACAGAAAAGGCCTGAGGCCTTGTTAACCCAGAGAGTGTACACATGTGACCAAATGGACAACGTTACACAATATTGTACACTCAAAATACTTTTATAGGACAGGTTGTCCCCTTCTGTCTCCTACAGCTGTACCAGCTTGGTGTCCCCTTCTGTCTCCTACAGCTGTACCAGCCTGGTGTCCCCTTCTGTCTCCTTCTTCCTACTAATATAATCCGTAACAGGTTATTCTTCCCTCACACGAATGCCCAATAGAGTTTTGTTTCACCAATTACTAGCCTACAAGTTATACACATAGACAGTGCATTACATATACAGTACAGTAGGCCTATACATAGGCCTACTGTATAGGACTTACAGTGGTTAAAACTGTGTCAACTAGGCCTACTTGTTGGTATAATTAATGTACTGTATATGTCTATTTGTATAACTTGTGGGCTAGTAATTGGTGAAACAAAACTCTATAGAGCACCAAAGTCGTGACGTCACTGTCACTAGAGGGCGTCAGTCCACAGGTTCATGTACTTTTTATTTGCATTGTAATCTCCATAGGGGGATTTTAGATCGCCTCATATAAGAACTGTGTTTGAAAAATAAACCGATCACCCCGGCCTTTTCACTCATATGGATATGAAGCATCGACTGAAGGTGGAAATGTACAAATATACCCAAAGAGTAACAAAATACGCGTTAGAAACAGACAGACAGACAGACAGACAGAGGGACGGCACATTCAGAGAATGAGCGAAAAACAAAGTAAAAGAATGGCTGTCCCAGCGGGTGGGTATTGAGATACCCCCCCCCCCCCCCCAACGGGCGATTGGACCGGGGGGTGCAGCAGATATGCACCGACTGCAGCTATAGGAACACTTTTTGTGTGTGTGCGCGTGTGTGTATGTGCTTTGGGAAAGGGAGGAGAACAGGTGTGCTGCGGACCCCCTCCTGGGACCACCCCACCAGTCACTGAGGCTTCTTAGAGGGATGGGGGGGGGGGGGCTTCGGGTGCAGGTGGGGGGTGGGCAGAGCTTTAGCTCGTTAGCGATACTTTTTGCTTCTGCTAACTCACCCACCCCTCGGGAGGCGGGCTAATCATCACAAAAGGGGAGCGAGTGAGAGCCACTTAGAGAGAGAGAGAGAGACGGATATACACTATGGCACGCTTATTTGTCCACTGCACGCGCGCGCACAGACACACACACAGTCACACACACACACACACACAGTGACACACAGTCACACACACACACACACACACACACACACACACACACACACACACACACACACACACACACACACACACACACACACACACACACACACACACACACACACACACACACACACACACACACACACACACACGCACGTCCCAGCATCCATGAACCAGTGCCCTTGTGTTTCCTTTCTTTCCCGTTGTTTGATCATTTCCGTGCGGGGGGGGGGGGGGGGGGGGGGGGGTATACATATAGCAAACAACAAGCAAACCTAAACAAACTCCATTATGGCGCAGATAGCCTACATTCATAGATACATGAACACGTCGCATGCATATTAAGCTATACATCCCTCGTACCACACGCGTATATACATGCCGTGTTAATAAAAGTAACACGCGGTCGTCACGCGCCACAACTTCTACCCTCGTCATCAACCCATCGGATCAGGAGAGGGCGGTGGCACGGCCTGTTGCAGTTCAGTGCCTCCTGGTGGCGCTATTATAGGCCAATGTGAAAAGGGTGCCTTTGATGGCAATTGGATGATTTGAGGCATTTTGTTCCAAAAATGTGTTTTGCAAAAATCAACCTGTTGGTGGCGCTATAACAGGCCAATGTGAAAAGGGTGGGATATATTCCTCAGCCTAGTAAGAAAATGTGTGAAAGATTTCACGTAAATTGCATGCTGCGTTCATGATTTGAGGCTTTTGTTCAAAACGGGGCAATCTTGCAAACTGTGGAAGCCAATTATAGCCAATTAGGATGGAATATGAAATATCGGACAGATCCGACTTGAGCACATGACCATAGAGATACTGTGTAACGATTTGTGAGATTTTTGGACAGAATCTGGAGGAGTAATATCAAAAAATGTGTTTTACAAAAGTCGGCCTCCTGGTGGCGCTATAAAAGGCAGATGCGGAAAATGCAGGTCAAAGGTTTGTCCTTGGCCTCTAGGGAGTGTGCATGCAACGTTTCACGCAGATCGGTGCAGTTTTAGGTAAAAAATGTGAAAAGCTGCCTCATGGTGGCGCTATAACAGGCCGTTCTGGAAAATGTGGGCAGAGGTTCATCGTTGGCATCCAGGTAGTGTGTGTGCAAAGTTTGGCATCGACCGGGTTAACGGTGCCGGAGATTAGCTGGTAACAGACGGACGGAAGGACGGACACACGGATGGAGTGCAAAACATACTCTCTCCCCATGCCTTCGGCCTGGTGGAGACAATTATAAGTCTATGGAGATTTTCAATGACGATATAGACGACAGAGTACCGTTATAACGCGTGCACGCGTCATATATATCTCGTTGTAGCTTGATTTACTCTGTATAGGGTCAAGGGTCAAGGCGCCTCGAATCCAAGAACACTGACATGAAAGACAACTCTTATGCACGTTCTGTATACCATGAGCAGTCCAGTGTTGTTTTTGTCGACCAAAACCAAGACGGAAAATGTTCGTCGACTACCTTTTTTCACTGCCGAAAACTAAATGGAAGCTAAATTAAAACGAAGATATGATGACTAAAATTGAGACTAAATATACTGACAATTTCGTCAACAAATAAAAACTTGACTAAAATGGTCGGAAGGGACTAGTGGACAAGAGATCCAGTAGAAGTCATTTGACCATTTTCAGCACGTGTAAAATCAGCCCTTACGACGGCACCAAGGCCCGCCAAAACACATTTTAGTCGACTAAATCAACTGTAGATTTATAGTCTACGTAAAAGCTTATGACATTTAGTCGACGAAAACTAGACTAAACACCAACACATTCCAGGTGACTAAAATGTGACTAAAACTAAATGAAAACGTTTCAAGAGACTAAAACTGAAATCAAAATGTTGCTGCCAAAAACAACACTGCAGGAGCAGTCCATACCATGAACACGCGGCAGAGCGCGTGTCGCCTCCACCCGTCACATCCACAGACAAAGCGTGCTGCATGTTTATCCACTAGGACACCCATTTTTCAACCATTAGGGCCTCCCCCCCTTCCCCCCCCTGCAGCCCCCCCAACCGCACCCTCCCTAATTGCCAAATATATTCCATACATCTGTCCCATTAAGTAAGCGTAATAGATAGAGCATTGGTCCCCCTCCTCCCCATCCACGCACGCACGCACGCACGCACGCACGCACGCACGCACACACACACACACACGCGCACAGTATCCAATACGCGCCGTAAAGTGGTATACGTACCCGACGCGCCAGGGGAAAAAAAAGACGTATACAAAGAAAAAAAGAAATAAGGCTCCCCAAACTCACACAGCTGGAGCCGCGTCATGGATCATTTCCATTTCCCAGTGATTAATTTGAATTTAATATCTTAAATCAAAACCTAATTAATTTAGATACAATTTTGATGGTGCCCCCGCTACTAATACACACGCTGTTAATTAGATGTGGCCCTAATGTGATTTTGTATTTTTTTTTTTTTACTTTTTACACATGCACAACCCCCTTTCCCAACACCCCCTTTTCTTAACGTAATTAGAGGAGAAGGTATCGACCCCTGGCAAACTAATGTTGGTACAACCCGTGACAGACGGCAACGCGACGGCTGACGGAGGAAGGTGATTTGTTGTGGAGTGGAGTTGGGGTGGGGGGGGGGGGGGGTAGTACGAGTCGACGAGAGGAATGTTAAGTATGGTCTCCATGTCTGTTCGTGGAAAGCTAAGAAGTGTGATTTAGACGTGGTTTCCGCCATATAGTGTTCATTTCCTGGGGTAAACCTATGGGGAAAAACGTTGGTCGACAATACTGACTATACATAAGCTATACATGTATGCCTATGACTAAATATACTGGACGGAATTGTTCCGGACAGACTAAGGCCTCATTCACAACTAAAAGACACCTGTCTTGTCCGTGTCTTGTGTCTTGTCCGTGTTTAATGGCCGCCCCAATGCATTTCCAATGGAAGTCACATGGTTTGACCAAACACTTTTGTTTGATGGCTGTGTTCTGCACCCCACCCCCCCATCAAACAAAAATGTTTGGTCAAACCATGTGACTTCCATTGGAAATGCATTGGGGCGGCCATTAAACACGGACAAGACAGGTGCGTCTTTTAGGTGTGAATGAGGCCTATGGAGAGAAGATCCAGCAGAACGAAAGGCCTATTCATACTTGCTGAATAGAAGCGCTGGGGGAGAGATGGTGGTTTTTCTCTTCAGCGCAGCTCAGTGACGTCATGTTGAACTTTTCGGTGATAGCGGTGGTCGTCACCTCATCACCGAAAACAGGAGTATGAATATGCCTTAAAATATATATGATTGGTCGGCGTGTGGGTGCCGTGTCACGCTCCAACAAATATATAATAATATATTTTTATATATTATATAAGCTCGCCAAAATTGGCCAATGGGAGACGGGCAGGCCAGTGGTTGGGCAGGCAGGCGTGTGCATCTCTGACATCACTCTGACTCAGCCATATATAAGGCTTGAGTTCCCAACGCGGCTACGCCCACATATAGATATGTGTCCTCATGGAATCAGCCGCAAACATCAGTCAGCTCCATTATGGGCAAAAAAGGGGCATGTCCAAATATGGGCACACAAGGGACAAGGACTGACACAGACACAGAGTTCCGGTTGTCCAGAGCCACATATGTGCCCGCTATGCCCATATAAGGTCATGTGCATAATGGGACCGACCAACTTGAAACTCGACGCGCGCAGTGGCAATGCCTCGACGGAGTACGGTGGCCACCGTTGAGTTGTCCAGAACAGCCAATACAACCAATATGTCCAATTATGGGCATTCATCCAATATACATACATATCCATAGTGGGCATAAAAGGGACCTTAATCACTAGTTGTAAAAAAAATACATTATGACCTTAAGAGTATATACTAATAGAGACGGCACCGGGAGGAAAACCTGAGGCGAAATGGACATAGTGGTCAAATTTGGTATTGCAGCTCGAGCCAGCGCTGAACGTGCATGTTATTGGGCCCATGACACATGAACGCTATGTTTCATACGTGAACGCGCTGTCATGCACTAGGGGATGCATGGCAAAACAGGGAGTCCACACAAGAGCATAAACGTTTTGTAATGATATTTATTATAGTAAAGTAATTAAAGAATAGCAAATAATGAAGTGTGGGATGTGAGGATATCAGTTATCAGTAATGTCGGCAGTGTATGGATGTTTGGAGAGGGCTGTGTGCGTGTTGTATTAAATGGTTCAAGACATAACTTTAGACAAAAGGTTGGTTAGGCCAAGCAGATCTTGCTTGCACGGAGGACAGAGAGAGACTGCAGCCAGGAGAGCTCCCTATATACTGCCCTAAGCTCCACCCACCTCAGGTGAGCACAATAATGGGCTGACGGCCTGCTCCACTCTGCCATCACAGAGGCTGCCGGCTAGCCTACAGTGAGGCAGAGGGGGCAGGGCCGTCACAGCGCGCAAATGGCGCAATGATAGTCAACGGCCAGCGCGTTCATGTTATCGGGGCAAATCCATCCCAGAATGCACTCTGTTCCTACCCGGAAGGAGGAGTGAAATCGTCTCATGCGCTTTTGAGCAACTTAATGCAAGTGGATTGGAGGAGAAATCCGGTGACGACGAAGATTATGACGCCATCACGGCCTGCCAAAGGTCGACACAAATCACATGATTTTTAGTTCATTACAACTGGACTACAATTAAAACAGATCAACTACGTCAGATCTGGTATGTTGGGCGCGTGACACAGTATGAATCGGACATAATGCTCAGTCCAATTAATGGCGCTCTCATGATATACCGTCTTGTGAAAAGTCTTTGATTGGAGTGTGAATTCAATTCCCATGCAGGCTATGTCATGATGTCGTGTCCCTTTGACTGGGATGCACATTGTCATACATGACTGGAAATAAGGGCACGATTGTTTGCTCTGCGGCATTAACATTGACGTGCATCCATTACAAATGGTGTTTAAATATTGACCGTGCACAATCAATTTTCAGGCCTTTTTGTAGATTCAGTCATACATGACACGCGCGCGCGCGCACGCACGCACGCACACGCACACGCACACGCACGCGCACGCGCACACACACACACACACACACACACACACACACGTCAATGTGGAAATCCGCCGCTAATGATGCCTTCCTCCCGCGGGTGTTGCACTATTGATTGGCCGATTAAGAGATAAATGGAACTTTTCAGCCAATTTATCCGGTCCAATTTATCTTTCCGTGTGTCACAGTTGTTAATTCATAACATTGAGGCGTGGTAAAGACACCAGACACCCAACAAACAACACCCGTTTTATTTTATTTTTACATTTCAGTTAACTGAAACATTTCTTTCGTTATTCTATTGTAGTTAAATGGTGCGTAGCCTGCGAGTTTGTTTAGGCACATAGGCCCCTTTTCCACCGGTTGGTTCCCAATGGGAACCGGTTCAGTTCTTTTTGGTTTTTAGTCCATGAGCCAGAGCTCCAAAATTGAAACGTGAATTATGAATTGAGTGTGCAAAACCATAACTATATTAGATTGTTATCACCATTAAACTTCCCCAATTGAGTACTTACACGAAGACAATGATTTATTGTATTCAAAATTTAACATTTTTAAATATGCAAATGAGGCATTATGTAGGAAAATATGCAAAATAATCGAAAATATGAAAAAGCTACTACTGTGGGGGTTATCATGTATTAATTTACTTGATTGATCCTATAAACAATTTAATATAGGGTATAGTTTGCCCACCAATTTTGGAGCTCTGGCTCAAACCAAAAATAACTGAACCGGTTCCCATTGGGAACCAACCGGTGGAAAAGGGGTCTCTTAGACTCGTGTCGAGCAGCTCATGAAATGGAGCACCAAAGTCTAATACACATCCTGCCTGGGTTTTTTCCCCCATTCAGAATTCCCATAGACTTTTTTTTTTAATTAACACATCAAAATAAGGACTGTGTTCCCAAAATAAACAAATGATCCCGGCCGTTTGATTCATATGGATACGGAGAATCAACTGACGGCAAGAAAACGCTAATGTTACTGCCGCCGAAATAGTAAAATCACACACGTGTGAAGTAAGTGGTGCAACTCCGTGTGGGGGTCCCCGGGGGTCCCCAGAACTTCCAGACCCACAGGAACACGCCCAAGGTGCCGGCCCGGTTCCGGCGCGCTGCCCCGCGTCCGAAACGATCGAGAAATGACAGAGTTACCGTGTGGGGGTCCCCAGGGGCAGGCAGGCAGGCAGCCAGGCAGGCAAACACAAAACTCTTAAGGAGGTGGTTGCACCACTTAAACATTTCGGCAGAAACAGACTATCAAATATGAGTGTCTGACAATGGTAAACGATACAGAGCCACCTGCCCGACAATATCGTGTGTGTGTGTGTGTGTGTGTGTGTGTGCTCCCACCACATCTCCAGCACCCAGTTTAGTTTCAGGGGTGGGACGTATAGCTACACTTGGTGCACTTTTGGTTCTAGTTGCACTTTATATTTAAATGTGGTAATCTGTGTATCTTGTGATAATGAATACGTATATGTCTGTTGTTGTTTATGTATGTTTTACTGTTTGTAATGTGTGTTTAGAGCTTTTATTATCATCCGCTGTAAAATGAATTATGCCCAGCTTGGGACATAAATAAACCTGACCTTGACCTTGGAACAGTAGGCTCTGCTTTCCCTAAGCGTTCCGTTTTCCCCTGGGGGGGAGGGGGGGGTTTGTTATAGACGTAACTGTGTATCTCCCTGCTCCTACATGGCTGTCTGCTAATGTGCCGAGCAGGGAGTAATGTATAATATAATACAGTATTGTGAATATAAATAGTCACACTTGCATTTTACAAATAAAACATTCTCAAGCTAATATTGGTTTCAAACTATTTGTGAGTTATCCGACTGAATATCCTTGGTCCGAAGTGACTGATAGCTAGTGACGCCGCTCACTCACACTGGCTCTGGTCGTACGATTGTCTAAATCATACGACACTCGGAATTAAGTAGCCGAATTGGGCAGAGTCAAAAATTATACCACGGCGCGTGAATTCAATATACTAAGCCATCCAGGAGCTTTAACGTGTCATGGTTCTCTGCGCACGAATCACTCATTTCGTGGTTATATTTATCATAAGCTTGCTCTGTGCCGTTTGCCTAATCTGTTGAAAATCGGGCAAAAAAAAACTAGAAAGAAGCGCAAGCTGTCGGGATTCTATGAATGATGAGTTTTAATCTCACCGCAAAGTGACAGTAGAGTGCATGCGCTTCATCAGTCATATACAAACTAGGACTGCACTGCAGGGTGGTGGGGGGGGGCATGGCTTACGTTAGTCTGACACCAGTAGCCCGGCATACGTGGCCGGTTAAGACTCTCCCATGGCTCCGACACGCGTGGCTTCCGTGCGCGGTTAGGTGTCAGACTATTGCGTGTCGGACTGGTATAGTACGTCGGACCTGCTCCCGACAGCCCCTGCATGCGTGAGCGCAGTATCATGACCAAAGTCACAGTGTAGGGCCTTTCAAACGTCAAGCGATTTAACGTGCCTATAGTTCATTTCCAATGAGACCTGCGTTTTTGCGCGGAGCAGTCGCGGTGCGACAACGCAAGCGTATTTACGTGAGCGCGGTCCCCTGAATTTGTTGCGCGCGTGCTCGTTTCGTGCACGCGCCCGCGACTCACCAGACCTGGATTCTTTTTTTTTTTTGGCTTTCGCCTTTATTTATTTTATATATTTTTGAGTGGTGCAACCGAAGAGCAATGTCCGTGTTCAACCGTGTTTGTGTTCAACTGTGTTTGTGTGTGACTATGAGCACCAGTACCAAAAGTGGCGCTGTTGTGCCAGAAACAGAGAGAGAGATAGTGCTGCACTGTTGCCTGCTAATGAGAGAGAGAGAGAGAGAGAGAGAGAGAGGGGGGGGGGGGGGGGGGGATTTGCACCACTTTTATGGAGGGACAGGCAGTAGGCTGACAGGAAATGGGGAGAGAGATGGGATGGGGGGGGGGTGACATGCAGTAAAGGCCGTCGGGATCGGGGGTCGAACCCGCCGCAGCACACTGCCAAACTGGATTACCAGCCAAGGTGCCTGGACCGCCGAGCCACGGCCCAGGCCACCACACCTGGATTCTGTTCAGCTTTTTTGAGTGGTAAACCACTCCTACAACTGGCTTTGTTAGTCTGTCTGTCTGTCTGTCTGTCTGTCTGTGCAGAAAAAATGAGCATGGTTGCTACGGTCACCCAGTTCACCCGGGTGTGATTTCATTACGTCAGACATTACGTCAGACCACAGCTGATCAGGCTATAAAAGACCTTACACCACTCAGTTCACACGGGTGTGATTTTTTTGTTTACGCTCGTGTTGTCGCGCCCTTCTTGAGCAGACCTGTAGCAGACCTCTCGTTGATCCAGACCCGTAGCAGACCTCTCGTTGATCCAGACCCGTAGCAGACCTCTCGTTGATCCAGACCCGTAGCAGACCTCTCGTTGATCCAGACCTGTAGCAGACCTCTCGTTGATCCAGACCTGTAGCAGACCTCTCGTTGATCCAGACCCGTAGCAGACCTCTCGTTGATCCAGGCAACAACGTGTGCGTTCCTCAATTCCCGTTTGAAAGGCCCTTAAAACAGATAAATGTGTACATGGAGATTTATAGACGGAGTGAATTCACATCATATGGGGTCCAGTGGGACACAAGTTCATTAAGTTTCAAGGTCAGCAAATTCATCTCAAACCTACAAAAACCCGACTGTTGAAACATGAAAGTCTCTTCAGAAGTGTTAATGACATAGGATTGCAAAATTCTCCTTTGTATTTCTGAGGGGTGCCGGCATAATATGATTGATAATTCTCCAACGCAAATAAAGTTTTTAATTGCCGCCGCCGCCATTTGAGATGTATTGTCACTCTAGCGTTTAAAAAGTGTGCCACACGAGAGCCACATCCACCCTCACAACCCAATTAAAAGTTGGAGAACTCCATTATAAGAATTCTGCTGCCTGTATCCAAGCAAAGCCGGCGAAATATTAGTCATTAATTGATATCCATTGAGCGTTGCGTTGCGTTCACGCCGGCGGTTAAAACAAAACATGCGTCTGTAATCGACAAAAATGCTTTCTGGTGGCGTTCCAGGCTCATCTGCAGGCCTGACGGCTCACTGCGTTCGCTGCCACAGAAGATCTGTCGCTTGAATCAGCGTGTCACATCTAATCGTGCAATTAACAGGCAGGTATAGCAGAGTTTGTTTGTTTCTCTTGCTCCCAGTTTAACTCGTGACTTTGCTGACTCACCTTTGCGGATTCACAATAATAAAGAACAGCCCGTAATTTAAATTAGTGGCCTTCCTAAAACTGGGATTAGGATTTACAGATTGAGCCAATATTGGTGTATAGTATAGGCCTACTCCGGTTCTCCGGAATCGTGTTACTGTACTAATGGCTTCATTCTGTTGTATGACGGTGTTGTGGGACGAAAATGACAGATCTACAGACTCCCCAACACATTACAACACAACGCATTGTGATCTTGTAGATCGGCACTCGTGCTACAATGTTGCTTTTATAGATTTAAGACAGTTTGATGTAGAACAGGGTTTTTTTTTATTAAAACCTCATAAACTAACCAAGGTGAAAAAAAAGCTGTTTTATTATTAATATGTACAGTTTAAAAGGACTTGATTGAGTTAAAAATAATTGATTTCATTTACATTCTATATTGATTTCATTTACATTCTATATTGATTTCATTTGAATTGCGATTTCTATTAGCATTAACAAAGCGTTTACTAAAACTGCATGATGCTTTGTGACTAGCGCCGGATGTCCGGGAAAAAAGCCGCGTTTTCTTATTGTGATTCAGTGGAGATTGAGCAATACTAGCAGCCAGTAGCCGAGAGAAAACTTGTATGCCAAGTGATACCAAAGGATTAATTTTCTGCACTATTCTTCATTCATTTTTTCTTATATAAAAGCGAAAATTTATTCACATATCCAACGTCCTGTTCAGTCTTTTTGAACGTAGTAAATCTACATTATTTGGTGCCGAAACCCGGGAATAGATGAGCAAAGGAGACTCAAATGAAGACGCAGCAGCCGCTGCTTTAAGGGCAGAAGAGGAACGTAAAGAATGAGAAGAAAACGGGATGCAATAAGAGGTACTACTACACAAGTTTTGAACAATATTGACGCAGAAATGGCCAAGCAAGACCCGGACATGGATCAATTGAGCACTTTATTGGACATGTTGTCCACGAAGGAGGACAGTCTATCTGGCCTGGACAACGAAATTGAACGGCATACGGCGCTGGATGACTCAGAGAACGAGATCGAAACAACAGAGGATTGCAAGCAATGTGTCATCTCGTCTAAGAGCCGCGCACAGCGCATGATAAGGAGAAAGGAGGATGAAAACCAGCAGCTCCAATCACCAACACGACTCAGGGTGAGCGACGCAAATTCAGCTAACTCATTTGCACAGAGACAGTCTGTAAAGCTGCCGAAGTTGATTATTGACAAATACAATGGAGATGGCAGTAGATGGCAGGAGTTTTGGAGCCAGTATATGAGACCGCAAAGGTGAAAGGTTTACCTACTTGAAAACGTATCTCACTGGACAAGCTGCAAAGGCAGTAGCAGGACTGATGCTCACGGATGCAGATTATGACGATTATGCGCAATCACATTACTGATTTGGAAGGAAAGATCTGGATATCAGTGCTCACATGTCAAGGCTGCTGAATCTAAATCCTGTGAAGAAATCCTCTGACGTGCATGCACTAAGGCAGCTATATGATGAATGTGAAATTCAAATAAGGAGCCTGGAGTCACTGGGTGTAGTGTCAGATACCTATGGAAGCCTACTATGCCCAATTTTAATGAAGACGATTCCAGATGACATAGCTCTTGAATATAGTCGTCAGAGGGGAAGTGGTGATGAATGGAAAGTTGATGAAATCAAAGTCAAATTCCTACAGAAAGAGGTTCAGAGCAGGGAAAGAGCACTGGAAATGACAGCGTCATACACCCAGAGAGAACATAAACCAGAAATCAAGCCATGGAAGCAGTCATGCTCATACAAAGACACAAATATGAACAGACCCAGCATGCAATCTGCTGCTGCACTGCACACAGCCAGCCAGGAGAAGACACACAATTGTTTAGTCTGTGACAGTGCAGAACACAAATCTGAACATTGCCCGAACCACAGCATTTCTGAACGCAAAGTGAAAATAAAGAAAATGGGAAGATGCTTTGTGTGTTTGGGACAGAAACACATTGCGAAGACATGCAAAATGAAGGATGTGTCATCCGAAAAATGTGGAAGGAGACACCATATTGCTGTGTGCACCGGTGAGAAAAGGGAGGTGCAGCCCCCCACTTTTACAGAAGATGCTGTTGTTTCCTCAGTCATTCCTCACTCAGCGAGAATGAAACAGGGTGGACAAAACACTGTGCTGCTGCAAACAGCTAAGGCATGGGTGGGAGGCCCATCGGGAAGGAAAATAGCTTGCTGCTTACTCGATGGAGGGAGTCAGCATTCATGAAAACCTTGTGAGGAGCCTGAATTTACCAGTAATAAGACAAGAGACACTCACGCTTCACAAGTTTGGCTCCACTGTCCCTACAATGTCACAGCGCAACACAGTGAGAGTAATTCTACAGAATGTCTGGGACAACCGGCAGAGAATTGAAATTGAGGCTATAGAAACCCTGCAGGTGTGCTCAGCTGTGATGAAAGTTCCTGGTGACCAGATTCAGAATGAGCTCAAGAAAAAGGGACTACAGCTAGCAGACTTCCCAGGCAATGATGATGATTCTGAGCACTGGAGAGCACCTTTGGATGGTCTGTGCAGGGACCAGTGTCCAAGTGTCACCGAGGCAACCTGCATGTTCATTCCACTTGAAGAGGACACACTTGTCTCCAAGCAACTATGTGCAATCTGGGAAATTGAGTCTCTGGGTATCACAAGTGAGAAAACACAGAACCCAGCAGAAAAAGAGGCTCTGCAGATCTTTGAGAAAGCGACAACTTTCAAAGATGGACGATAACACGTGGAGTTGCCATGGAAACCAGAAAGAGCAGAGCTACAAGACAACTACAGAGTTGCTAAAAAACTATTTGAAGGTCTGAAGAAAAGACAATAGAAAGATGTCACATTCTACAGCAGATACAATGAAGTAGTGGAGGACTATTTACAGCAGAACATTGCAGAGGATGTGCCAAAGGATGCAATTACAATGTGACAATGTGAAATACTACTTACCTCACGCAGTACTCAGAGAAGACAAAGTGACCACACAACTGAGAGTGGTGTTTGGTGCATCGTCACATGAAGATTCCTCAATGACTGTCTGCTCACAGGACCAAACCTGAATCCAGATCGGCTCAGTGTCCTCATTAAATGTTCAAACCACGTTCATGTAGCCAGGACACTGGCTACATGATCTGTAGGTTGTGGGTTCAAACCCTACTCAAGTCTTTACTTTAAAGACCGATTTCCAAAAGAACAACTTCAAAACTGTAAAAAACAAAAAGCAGCATGTAATGGCTGGTACGAATGGGCTTGTGGGCTAGTCATACGAGACACATGTTATAGCCTTCATGGCTGATCTTGCAGATCTCCCTAGAGGAGAAAGACAGAGATGCTGTGAGATTCCGGTGGCTCTCCGGCCACGAGAAGAGGATGGAGAGCCACGCGTGCTGAGGATGACCAGAGTAATGTTTGGAGCCTCCCCGAGCAAAGTCCTGCTCGCAGCTACAATCAGAAAGCACCTGGAACAATACGAAGCAGAACAACCACAGGTTGTAGAGACACTAAGGGAGTCATTGTATGTGGACGACTTTATATCAAGTTCAAACAGTGTTGAAGAGGCCTACCATGTGACAACAACTGCTAAGAGGATGCTGTCAACCGCAGGCATGGACCTCTGCAAGTGGATGACTAACTCTCATGAGCTGGAGAAGAAACGGTAGGAGGGCATAACAGATCACACACTAGCATCAGAGACACACGGAGCAGTGCTCAATGTGCTGGGCTTGGTGTGGAGACCAGCAACCGATGACTTCACCTTTGACCTCAGACCGCCATTGAGCATCCTAAAATAAATTAAGAACACAAAGAGAAGCGTTCTACAGTCAGCTGCACGCATCTGTGACCCACTCGGGTTCCTGACACCTTTCACCATCAGAATCAAGTGCATGTTTCAAGAAATGTGGGAGAGAGGGCTCTCCTGGGATGAAGAGTTACCACCTGACCTGACTCGAGAATGGCAGCAGTGGTATTCAGAACTGCCCCAGCTACACCAGCTCATCATTCCAAGGTGGTATCAAACAGACATACAAAACAAACATGCATGCACATTACATGTGTTCTGTGACGCAACAGTGCAGCTGCCTACCTGCAAGGTGAATCACCAGACGGAGAACCGACAATGAGCCTAGTCGCATCTAAATCCAGAGTGGACCCTCTCAAGAAAATGACACTGCCAAAGCCTGGAGCTCATGGGAGCTGTGATTGGAGCGAGACTAGCCAACATGATGACTACTCTAAAACTGGAACTGGAAGAATGTGGACGGACTATGATTACGCTGCATTGGATTTGCAGCTCAGCTCAGTAGTGGAAACAGTTTGTTGCAAACAGAGTAAATGGTAAATGGTAAATGGTGCATTTATATAGCGCCTTTATCCAAGGCGCTTTACATAGATTGTGCATTACATTCACCCATTCACACACACATTCATACACTGATGGCAGCGGAAACCATGCAAGGTACCAACCAGCACATCAGGAGCAATTAGGGGTTCAGTGTCTTGCTCAAGGACACTTCGACACTAACTCTGGGGGAGCCCAGGTTCGAACTGGCGACCTTGTGGTTACCATCCGGAAACTCTACCCCTGAGCCACCACCGCCCACCGCCCAGAGTGACCGAGATCCAGTCACTGACCAACCCTGAGACATGGTCACACATTGCAGGAAAAATCAATCCAGCCGACCTCCTGACAAGAGGACAAAGTGTCGAAAGTCTGATACAGAGCCAGCTATGGTGGAATGGACCCAGCGTTCTGACAACACCCGATCAGTCAGAGGAGACTGACAATGAACATGTTCAAGACAACGTGAATGCAGAACTCAAGTCCAGTCAACAAATCACTGTACAGCTCGCTGCAAACGACACAGACCCCACTGAACCAGTGTTGGACCTGGAAGGATACAGCAAGCTGAATAGGGTCCTCAGAGTGACAGCCTGGATAAAGAGATTCATAGCCAATGCACAAACAAAAACCAAGACTGTAATATATCGGGTTCGGTAGTAGACTGGTATTTATGAATGGACACGGACACAGTGCTTCTGTTCAGATGCCGGGTTATTTACTGAATGAATACAAGCGGGAGCATACATAGGTTGGTGCACATGCGCAGTAGTGCTGGAATGCACCATCAACATTTGTCAACAGGGGGAGCCCTGGTATAGCATAAGATGTATTTAAGCCAATACATTACAGTCCTCCCCTATATATGAAAACTCCCTTTAAGTTCTTGTTTACAAATCAACTCAAACAACAACAACAATTTACTGTCAAACAACTTAACTTCCCATTAATTATCTTTACTAAGAAAGGAATGTCTTTAAGCCAAAAAGAGTCTTTGTTGACCCTAACTGGAAAGGGAGAGGTAGACTGCTCCACCCTTGTATACCAAGCCAAAAAGGGATTATTCTGCCCTTGACTTGGTTTCCCTAACTAATCATTGTACTTGCGTGTCTTCATGCGCACCCGGTCCGGGTAGCGGTGCATGGCAGGAGTGCTGGGCTTGACAGGGCTCTGCTGCGGAGTGCTGGGCTTGACAGGGCTCTGCGGCGGCTGTGTAGGGCTGTCGCTGCTACCAGGTGTCCTTGCAGGTGTCCCTGGAGTCATCCGCGGCGTGTGTGTCAGCCCAGGAGTAGACTCACAGTTCCACTGAGGCAGAGTAGAGACTTGGCTGGTGAACGGCTCATTGAAGTCTCTGGGGTGCGTTGTGTGGTCTCTGGAGTTTATGTGTTGCAGATCCGCTTCCTTAGAGTGTAATAGGTGATCGATATGAACGGAGCGCTCTCTGCACCCATCATTGATCAGGTACGTGACTGGTCCAAGGCGCTTCACCACTGTGGCTCTCAACCACTTCTCCTTCCCCTCACGAAAATTTCTCACACGAACCAAATCACCCGGGGACAGGTGTCTCAATTTGGTTGTGGCCTTGTCATGGTGAACCTTCTGTTGTAGCTGCTTTTCCTCAACAGTTCTCGCCAGGCTCGGTTTAAGCAAGCTGAACCTGGTCCTCAGTTGACGTTTCAAGAACAACTCCGCTGGCGAAACCCCTGTCACTGCGTGGGGTGTGCTCCTGTACATCAACAGGAAATTAGCCAGCCTATGTTGCAATGTCAACTGCTGAGACTCTTCTCCAAGAACTTGCTTCAGGAGTGCAGCTTTGACTGTCTGCACCGACCTTTCAGCGGCGCCGTTCGACGCAGGATGATAAGCTGGTACCAGTGTCTGCTTGATACCGTTGCTCCTCAGGAACTGTTTGAACTCACAGGAAGTGAATTGAGGTCCGTTGTCGCTTACCACCTCCTCCGGGAGACCTTGAGAAGCAAACAGGTTGCGTAGAACATCAATGGTCTTTGCCGATGTGGTGGTTTTCATAGGCATGACCTCCAGCCATTTAGAGTGACTGTCGACAAGTACTAGGAAGTACTGCTTGTCTTTCTCACAAAAGTCTATGTGTACTCTCTGCCAAACACGTTCCGGCCACCTCCAAGAGTGCAACGGGGCCACCGCTGGCAGCTTTCTCACTGACTGGCACGCCCCACAGCTCTGTACGGTTTCTTCAACGTCACTGTCCAAGTGGGGCCACCACACATATGACCTGGCCAGTGCTTTCATGCGGCAGATACCCGGATGTCCGGTGTGTAGGTCACTTAGCAGCTTCGCCCTATGTGCGGGTGGCACGATGACCCTCATTCCCCACAGTACACATCCTTGCTCTTCAGACAGTTCAGTTCTCCGGATGAAGAATGGTCTGAGAGTCTCATCATCAACGCTGTTGGGCCACCCATTTAAAGTGAACTCTCTGACTTTGCTCAATACTGGATCCTTCCGTGTGCTGTGTGCTATGTCCCTGGCATGCACTGGCAGGTCATCCACTACAGAGAAGTAGAAGATGCTGTTTTCTTCAGCTGTTTTGTCTTTGTCTGGCCTCGGCAGCCTGGAAAAAGCGTCTGCGTTTGCATGATCCGCCGATTTGCGATACTCAATGTCGTAGTTGTAGGCCATGAGTATTAGTGCCCACCGTTGCATCCTCAGAGCAGCTAAAGTGGGAATTGCTGACTTCGGGCCCAGGATCGCCAAGAGCGGCTTGTGGTCAGTAGTGAGGATAAACTTTCTCCCGTAGAGATATTTATGGAACTTCCTCACTCCGAAAATGATGGATAGAGCTTCTTTCTCTATTTGGGCATACTTGCTCTCTGCATCCGACAGAGTGCGTGACGCAAAAGCAATTGGCTTTTCTTCACCATCTTCCATGATGTGTGAAATCACCGCTCCCACGCCGTAAGGGGATGCGTCACAGGCTAGCCTCACTGGCTTCTGGGTGTCGTAGTGTACAACTAAATTGCTTTCTAGCAACAGTGTCTTTGTCTTTGTAAACGCTCCCTCGCATTCCGGTGTCCATTTCCAGGGACTCTCCTTCTTGAGTAGCGCATGCAGGGGCTGTAACAGGGTGGACAGACCCTTCAGGAAACGTCCATAGTAATTTAAGAGCCCCAGAAACGAGCGTAGCTCGGACACATTTGTGGGGCTTGGAGCATTGACTAGAGCTTCCACCTTCTCATCTGTTGGGTGGAGCCCTTCACTGTCCACCATGTGGCCCAAATACTCCACTCTGCTTTCCATGAACTTGCACTTGGATCGCTTTACTCGAACACCATACTTCTCCAGACGACTCAGGACCTCCTCCAGCTTTTTCAGGTGTTCTTGTCTTGACCCTGCTGTGATTAGAATGTCATCGAGAAAACAGGTCACATGGTCAAGACCCTGCAGTATTTGATCCATCACTCCCTGGAAGATGGATGGTGCACTAGAGACACCATAAGCGAGACGGTGGTAGACATATAGCCCACGGTGAGTGTTTACAGTGAGGTATTTTTCTGAATCCTTATCCAGTTGTAGTTGCTGATAGGCATGTGACAAATCCAATTTTGTGAACAGTTTGCCTCCAGCCAATGTTGCGAACAGATCTTCGGCATTTGGAAGTGGATAAGTTTCCTCCTCCACGCTCTGGTTTATGGTAACTTTGTAATCACCACATATGCGTATTGACTTGTCAGCTTTTGGGACTACAACAATTGGCGATGCCCATTCACTTCTGTCAGTTTTGGAAATTATGCCCATAGCTTCCAATCTGTCCAGCTCCTTTTCCACTGGTTCTCTGAGGGCATAAGGCACCGGTCTGGCCTTCCTACAGATGGGCTGTGCATCCGACTTCACTCGAATAGAGGCTTTGAACTCTTTAATGATGCTGGGGCCTTCTTCAAACACAGCTTTGTGCCTCTGTAACACGGCCTCCACATCTGGCACACTAGCACCACCTGCTGCCTTAACAGCGAATATTTCCCTCCAGTTTAGTCTGATTGTATCCAACCAGTCACGCCCTAGGAGTGCTGGTCGATCCCCCTTCACAATCACCAAAGGTAATTTTGCGGTCTGTTGCTCATATGTTGCATTCACACGCACTTGCCCTAGTGTGGGAATTCGTTCCCCAGTAAATGTGGACAGTCTCTGACGGCATACTTCAAGGGGTAGATGAGATAGGCACTCTTCATAGAAAACCTCAGACACCAATGTTGCATCTGCTCCAGTGTCTAGCAGCATATCCAGACCCTTTCCTTCCAGTATCACATGCACATTAATGCCACGCTTATTACTAGAAGCTGTAAACACAGAGCACACTCCTAGCACTGCATCTTCATCATCCTCATCATCATAATTTCCGCGTGCTTCCTGCTCGACATAGTGTGTCTTCTTGCTCCTACACATCCGCGCGATATGGCCAATTTTAGCACAATTGTGACACTTTTCTTGCTTGAATTTGCATAACTGTGCAGCATGCTTACCGCCACATCTGTAGCAAGGCTGCTGCTCTCGGGCGTCGTCATTTCTAGGTGCTGGTTTGAAACTCTGTTGAGCACTGTTGCTCCGCGATTTCCATCCGCCTTTACTTTGTTCCATGTGCACCTTGTTTACTGTCCCTGTGTCTTTCATGTGCCCTGAAAATTCTTGTGCATTGCGTGTTGCCGTCTCCATGGCCAACGCTGTATCACATGCCATCTTGAACGTAAGCCCTGCCATGGACAACAGTCTCCTTTGCACTTCCTCCGCCTTTAATCCACTTACAAAACGGTCACGTAGTGCATCATCGAGAAATGCGCCAAAATCACAGTGTGTAGACAGTTGCTTCAATGCAACAACATAATCAGCATTAGACTCGCCGTCATGTTGGTTTCTCTTTTGGAACCGGAATCGTTCCACAATGATGAGCGGTTTCGGCTTGTAATGGTTACCGAGTGCCTCACACAGCTGTACATAGGTCTTTGTACTGGGTTTGTCTGGGCTGACTAGATTCTTCAAAAGTCTGTAGGCATCAGCTCCAATTACTGACAGGAACACACTGACCTTTTTGTCATCCGCCACATTGTTTGCGGTCATCCACATGTCCAATCTTTCCAAGTAAGACTCAAAATCTTCCTGTCCTTCTTTATATTCGGCTATAGCGCCTATTTGGAACGACGCAGCCATTGTGTCAACGTGTAGTCTCGTCCGTTTATTTTCCACAATCTACGTTCTTCAACCTTGTCTCTCGTCACAGGGATCCTCTTTGCGCTAGAAAATCCCATCCACCTCGTCGCCACTGTAATATATCGGGTTCGGTAGTAGACTGGTATTTATGAATGGACACGGACACAGTGCTTCTGTTCAGATGCCGGGTTATTTACTGAATGAATACAAGCGGGAGCATACATAGGTTGGTGCACATGCGCAGTAGTGCTGGAATGCACCATCAACATTTGTCAACAGGGGGAGCCCTGGTATAGCATAAGATGTATTTAAGCCAATACATTACAAAGACGAGAGGAGAACTGACTGCTGACGAGCTCTTCGAGGCAGAAAAGTACTGGATCAAGACTACACAACAACAGAGTTTCGGCCAGGAAATAAAACAACTGAAGGCAAGAAAGAGCCTAAACAATGACTGCAAGATTAAAGAACTGAAACCTTTCCTGGATGAACACGAGCTGCTCAGTGTGGGAGGAAGGCTGCAGAAGTCCAACTTCACATACAGACAGCAGCACCCATGGATTATGCCCAACAAGCACACATATTCAGAGCTGCTGATACAGAGCTGTCATGCGAAAGTGATGCACTACGGAGGGTACCAAGACATCAGAGACACATACTTCCCACAGATTACAACCACACACAGAGATTTTGAAAACATGACCAATGACAAAAAACTCCCATATCTGCTGGGCGAAGTACAACAATGTGCAAACACAGCAGCAAGATTCGTGAGTTGCTGTGATAGGAGAAGGATATCAAACGGAACACAACCACCCTAAAGACTAATCATTGTGTATATTCCTGCACTATACCTGCATCCAGTGATCTTGGTACAATATAGAAATTGATCTATTGAAGATTCTGACATTCAAATGTACATATTTATTGTTTTGATTGTATTGCTGTATTGTTGTATTGTGCTTTCTGCTTTGGCAATGTAAACGTATGTTTTCTCATGCCAATAAAGCCCTTTGAATTGAATTGAATTGAATTGAGAGACTCTCGTACGAGTGAGAGATAGATACTGGATCACGCGTGCAAGGCAGCTAGTCAAGAGCACTGTGGCCAACTGCACAGTCTGCAAATGATTTAAGGCAAAAGCCGGACAGCAGATCACTGCGCCCTTTCCCAAAGACAGAATAACTGAATCCCCACCATTCGAAGTCACAGGTGTGGATTTTGCAGGGCCGCTTTATGTGAAAGCAGATGATTCTGTGAAGAAGTCAATAGCGCTATTCACCTGTGCTGTAACCAGAGCAGTACACTTGGAACTGGTCTCAGATCAGTCAACAGATACATTCCTGTTAGCGCTGAAAAGATTCATATCCAGGAGAGGATTATGCAAGATAATCTCAGACAACGCCATAACATTCAAGAGAGCTGATCAGGACCTGAAAGAGCTGTGGAAAGCCATCAAAGAACCCCAGCTGAGTTCTTCTCAGAAAGAGGCATCACCTGGAAGTTCATTGCAGAACGAGCAGCCTGGTGGGGCAGATTCTGTGAGCGGATGGTCCGATCAGTAAAGAAAGTAAAGACATGCCTGAAGAAAGTTCTCGGGAGAGCTTCACTCAACTTTGAAGAGATGTACACATTACTGACAGAAGTGGAGGCTATCATAAACTCTAGGCCTTTGACATTCGTGCACAATGAAGTGGATGAGCCACAGCCACTCACCCCAGCCCACTTCTTGGTGGGAAAACGACTGACCTTATGCCACCCAAGCCTTTCCCTGCTGACACACAGCACCCAACTGTCAACAAGGCAGCGATCACTCGAAGATGGAAATACAGGCAGAGACTCACGACCAGCTTCGGAACGCCTGGCGTAAGGATTACCTGTTGGACTTGAAGTCAGCACACCGCTGCGACACACCGACGCCCACCCCACTGAAAGTGGGTGACGTTGGACTCATTGGAGAGGACAATACCCCCCAGACAAACCTGGAGACTGGGAAGGATAACAGAACTGTTTACAGGGCGAGGTGGACTTGTCAGGTCGTGCATGGTCCGCACTCCCACAGGGACTTTGCTGAGAAGACCTATTCAGTTACTGTACTGTCTTGAGATTTAGATGAACAAATAGTTCATGGGCCTGGGGGGGAGGATATTGTAACTTAAATTGGGTTACATAGTTCATATTTGTGTGACATTTAATTTGCATAATGGTTAAAAGCTGTTTATTGCATATTATTCATATATACAGTTTAAAAGGACTTGATTGAGTTAAAAATAATGTATTTCATTCATTTACAGTCTATATTGATTTCATTTGAATTGTGATTTCTATTAGCATTAATAACAAAGCGTTTACTAAAACTGCATGTCCCACTTTGTGACTAGCGCCGGTTGTCCGGGAAAAAAAGCTGGGTTTTCTTATTGTGATTCAGTGGAGAAAACTCGTATGCCAAGTGATACCAAAGGATTCATTTTCTGCACTATTCTTGTACTGTAATTTCTTATATAAAAGCAAAAAAGGGACAGGATTTATCGAGTCTTATTTTGTTTTGCCTGCAGTTACGCGCACATTATTGAGCTGTCCGACTTCAGGCGTCCGTCGATTCAGAGGGCGTACAAGCATCTTTATTCCTCATGCAGTCTGCGGTAGTTCATTTGACACACACGCACACAGGCATGCACACGCACAAGCACACGCACACACACACAGTGTCACATAAACACATGCACCCCCACCCAGCCAGCGTGAGAGAGGAAATGCTTCACTGCGAGCCATGCCATCGCAGGCGTGGTAATGTGGCTCCTGTGGTCACAGAGAGAGAGAGAGAGCGAGAGAGAGAGAGAGAGAGAGAGCGAGAGAGAGAGAGAGGGGAAGTCCAATAGTGCAGATTAAGCTCTCTGCAAAGACTGTGGTGTGTGCGCGGCGCATGCACACAGGTGTTTATCAAAACCAACAGTCGTGGACGCTCTCCAGCATGTCTTCTGCGCGAGGTTTGATGCCTCAGCGAGGCCTTGCTGACAGGCCAAGAGATAATGGCCCAAATAAACACTCCAGCCGCGAGATTACGCAACGGCGTGCATGGGAGGCGTGGCAGTTTGTTATCGCAGCCGGGAGAGTTTATGCAACTGCACTGGTAAGCATATTTGTTTGGCCAGCTCTATATCACGTCTCCCTCCCTGTGTGTGTGTGCTGTGTGTGTGTGTGTGTGTGTGTGCGTGTGTGTGTGTGTGTGTGTGCTCATGCGCGTGCATGTGTGTGTGTGTGTGTGTGTGTGTGTGTGTGTGTGTGCGGTGTGGCGTGGCGTGCGTGCGTGTCTGGTCGTGCCTGCAAGAGACAGACAGAGAGAGAGAGAGAGAGAGAGGCAAAACAAGTATTTCATAGTTCTATGAAATTGTACAATAAATAAGATCCCAAATACCAAATGAAATGAAAAAGCTTTCACGCATGCATGCACACACATGACATTAAACGTGCAATATCGACACCCCCCCCAACATCACGCTTGGTTTGATGCGCAACAGGTCAAATGGAAAACGTACCGGTGTCTTCCTGCCATGTTCAATGTGCAGTATAGTGTTGTAGTCGAGTCCACCTAAATCGAGTCCAAGTCAAGACCAAGTCAGGTCCAGGGGGGGGGGGTTCCCGAGTCGAGACCGAGACTGACGGGAGGCGAGACCAGGTTATTCTTTTTTATAAGCACAAAATGAGCTGGCCAGATGTATGGAGAACCGAGATGACTGGGGGGGCACCGATGGAGGGCTCGTCTGAGGACGACGTAGAGACTTGCGCCGTGCGAGTCGAATACTGACAGTTGTGGAATCGCAAGTCGTCCGTCCTCGTCGACATGCATGCATGCAGAACCCCGTCGTGTCAACATCCGAATGCAGTGGAGTCGCGTCAAATGCGTCAAATCCTGCTCCTACTGATCGGCTCTTTTAAAGCCACGGGTACAGGTATATACGACTTTAAATTTGTGAAAAAAGGGGCAGATGTTCTAGTCTACCAGCCACACATACCTCTACAGCAACTAGTAGAGCAGCTGTGGTGCGGTTTCCCAGGCCTATACCTTGGGTCATCGGTGCCCCCCCCCCCCCCCAACACCCCTCCCCCCCACCACCTCCGACCACCATCTGCTCCCACAAGTTCCGTCGGCGCTGGGCTCCCGGGCCACTCCATCTCTCCCTCCCCTCCCATCGCACGGGGGGTGGGGGGGGGGGGGGGGGGGGGAGCTGACTTTCAGAGAACAGAAGCCGGCATCGACGGGGGGAGACGCGGAGAAATCAATAAGGCATGATTTATTGATCACTAAAAATGATGGCGCTCATTAGCCCCCCAAAGGGACCCCGGCGTTAAGCAGATGACAAAATGTCACCCGCCCCCTCGCTCCTCCACCCCGTTGCCACCACCACCACCACCACCCCCCGTCTAAAAAAATGATCCCCTTGCCGCTGCATGGCTGCTCCTCCCTCCTCCCTCCCTCCCTCCCTCCCTCAGTCCGTCCTTCCCTGATCCCTTCTGTCCTCCAGGACTGTGCATGCGGTTCTCAACCTTTTTAGTCTTTTTTTGCTCTGGCGCCACTAGCATAATACCGTCGCTCATGTCGACACGTTACTTTTCAGGAAATGTATAATGTAAAACGCAATGTAGTCATTATTTTAGTCATTTTAGCTCTTGATACTTTTCATTGGTTGAATATAAAAAATTAAAAAAAAGATATTTTCAAAAGCAATGCTCACGTCGTGACACACTGCGGCGTGTTGTGAGCTTGTAGATGGTCTGTGATTGTGCCACGGACCGTGAGCAGCTGCACTGCTTGAGAAACGTATACGCATGACACAGAGGATGACAACGTGTCCGTCCGACCGCTGTCCACCGTGACATTTGCAGACGTCAAAATGGCACTTTGGGGTTTCTGGCTCTGTCGCTTAGGATTTCTTTGTCTTCCTCTGATTTGTTTTTCAGCTTTTTTTAAATTTGCTGGATAGATGCTAATTAGGGACCACTTCCCGGAGGGCAGGTGACCGCGAGCACGATAACAATAGTCTTTTGGTTTTTCCTTGGTGGATCTGACCTGACCCGACCCGACCGAGGGGCCTTCTTCCTTCTTCCTTGTTCTTTTTTTGTTTCTATTCTGAAGATGGTCGACACACTAGTCCTTCAGTCAGCAAAACATTCATGAACATCGATGTCCATTCTGACAGATCTTCATCTCACCCCACCGGTACTTTAGTCAAAGTATAGATACTCAAATATGGCCAAATATGTCTCACCAGCTGATTGATTGATTGATTGCTTGCTTGATTGATTGATTGATTGATTTTTTTATTGATTGATTGATTGATTCATTGAATACTTTCTTCATAGTTTAAAAACAAGCACAGAAGAGCACTACTGTAGTCAAATGTACACTTGAGTTAAAAAAAAAAACGGGCAATTGCCTAAAAAAACACAAAGTGCATTATATTTTTAATATCAATGCATCGATGCATTTCAATATCAATGCATCGATGTATCACCAGCTCAGCTCAGCTCAGCCCTTGTGGGTAGAGTGTCCGCTCTGAGGCTGGGAGGTCAGGGTTCAATCCCCGGCCGGGTCATATACCAAAGACTCAGTCAGTGCCTCACTGCTTGGCACTCAGCATCAAGGGTTGGATTGGGGGTATAAGTCAAGGGGCCAGTGAGGCACTCCAACGTTGAAGCACTGGGCCCTAGTGGTAAGAAGAGGGACTACAGGCGGACCCGTGGATTCATGACCGGGAAACCCCGTGCAGCTGGGCTTTAATATTGAGCGCTCGGTTGCACTTCCGCATTGGACCACCAACATTTTGAGACGGTCCTTCCGGGTGCTTCAAAACGCCACTGAGCAACTTCCACTGACATGAATAGCGGAGGGGGCGGAGCTTCGCGCCAGATCAGTCTCTATCCTTTTAATACTCTATGGTATGAGTCCCCGTGACATACTAGCGTCATGTCCAGGGGGTTGTACATCAAGCTGATTCACGCTACAGAAACAGGAGATAGCTTCATGGCTCGGCAAGGCTACTTACCTAATATCGATGTATTGGTTTACCCAAGTAAATGTATATCACCACTGGAAATGCTGTTTTCTTTGCAAAACACGTAGCCTGCGTTATTTGTCGGGAAGCGACACCGCCAAAATACGTGTAGGCTACGTTTATTCAGTTGTAGCCTATAAATGTGTTTGATCCGATCTAGAGGAAAGGCTACTCACATTAGCTTCATATGGCTATCTGTTGTTAGCTTAGACACTGGACTGCGCCTTCTTGGTTGCGTGTGCACAGTCACATGTGCGCGCGCACGCTTTCAGTCACTTTAGACTCCAAATCCCCCCTCCCAGGTGGCATTTCTGGTCAAAACAACGCTTATTGCACGGAGCCTAGCGGTCGCAGTAATGGCGCCGGCCTGTACTCTGCATGCTCAAGGCAGAGAGTAACAACCGGTCGAGACAACACACACACACACACCATTAAGCTGACACAACATCCGGTCGCGGAGTTTGGGATCTTCAAAATGAGGGTTGAACGGGGCGATATCCTGGCATATAGTAATCCTTTTCTTTCATTAATCCCGGTGGGGATTGTCAGTCTTTACTCTGAATTATTTTTGTTCAGATCTTATATCTAAAGCATTATAGGTTTGCAATGGAAAGTATAAAATTGCATGACAATAAATGAATGGTGCAACAATGGATGCGCGAAATCAACCACGTCCCATAATCCGAATGAAACTAAAGTCGAATCTCAAGTACAGACCGCTCCGGGTCCCCGGTCAACAAAGTGCATCGTGTTTAAGTGGTTAAGGAACAAAGCACAGCAAATGTCCCAGTGCAGTGCCAGAGCCGATGTAGTAAAGTGTCATGTTTTGGTGGGCGGTAACTTGTGTTTATCGTCTCAACGTGCCTCTGTTATTTTAGAAAGGACGAGAGGGACAGTAAAGGAGCCTATTGTCTTGTTAGGAGGTATATAAGGATGGTTTTGTATTCTTCTAAACTTTCCAACATGACTTTAGTAACGCAGAGTGTGATTCTGGACGTGGCTGCATGGTGCCTCGTTGCGCTGATTGCCTGACAGCTGACACCAGCCTTACATCTCTGTGAATGTCGCTTGTGTTTTTTTTTATATATATATCCTGCTATTTCACCAGCAGCTGCAGTGTTTATCCACTTGCACTCAGGAGGATATCTTTCTCATTGTATTCCTAGTCTAACCACGCACAAGAGACTGTGATTATATACATGCATGCTGCTGCTATTGTGACTGCCTCATTGTATT
>NC_136799.1:42595690-42610690 GCF_951216825.1 Electrona antarctica
GTTGTTTGGCTCTATTTTTATTTATTTTTTTGTCAAATTGTTACATGAATCACGTCCGTCCGTCCGTCCGTCCGTCTACACTGAATGAAAAGTGCAGCAATAAAGAAGCAACATACACAATTTCTGAAACAAGGTTGATTTGTCATATCACAGTTCCGTGTTATTTTGCATCATCCCGCTCTGTAAAGACAATCAGGACAATATTGAGGTTGTCATTGTCCTTACAAGTATAGTAATACGTGTGTGTGTGTGTGTGTGTGTGTGTGTGTGTGTGTGTGTGTGTGTGTGTGTGTGTGTGTGTGTGTGTGTGTGTGTGTGTGTGTGTGTGTGTGTGTGTAGGGGGCTGGGCGGGCACAGCCCCAGGAGGGGGGTGACTGGACGCTTTATCACCCGATGGCCAACCTCTCAGGATGATGCATGACGCACAGCAGGACACGGCACACACACACACACACACACACACCTTTGGGACGACCACACACACACACACACACGCACACGCACATGCACACGCACATGCACACACACACACACACACACACACACACACACACACACACACACACACACACAACCACGCAAAGTGGTGGCTTCTGCCGGTGTCACATTCACAGGTTTGGGGGAGAAGGGGGGTGGTACCGTGTGTGTGTGTGTGTGTGTCAGTGTGTGCGTGTGTGCGTGTGTGCGTGTGTGTGTGCTGATCAACTGGTAACAGCTGGTATAGCATGGCACTGGTTTGTGCCTTATCACCGGTTTGGTTTGGAACAACTGTTACCTTCTGAAACATGAGGCAGACATGGAACTGTGTATTTTCTCAATTTGATCCCATTGAGGGCCGACTGCAACTTGACAATTATACCATGAAGACCTTTCAGACGGGAGCTCATCGGCACCTAGTAACTCGTGTTCAAAGAGAGAGGCGAGTGGGTGGGTGTGGGTGGGTGTGGGGTTGGTGCGGAGGTGCGGGGCAATAAGCCTATCTCACAGAATTTCCCTGCCCCCTTAATACGCCCCCTTTCGGGGTTAGTGGTGATAGCGTGACGTCACTCCATAGACGCTACATGTTAACAGAGGTAATTTAAGAAGTCTACAACTTTTGTTTTCTCAAGGTAAGGTTTGTTCTGTCTGTTCGAGCTGATTTACCATCTTGTTTGCTTCATAATAATATTGGTCTGTCACATTTTTACATTAGAAAATGTACTTAGATTCTCCAGAGAAAAAAACGTGTAAATGCTAATGTTAAATGACACCACTATTTACCGGAAGTGGGCGTGGAAAGCGGGCTGTGAGATAGGCCTATTATCCGTCAGGCGGAGCAACTCACCTCAGGCACTCTCCCGTGGAGCGCGCGCACACGCACACGCACACGCACACACACAGGATGTTGTCAACCTTTGTCTATGCGATGGTGCTGGTGCAACGACCCAGCTGAAGCAGTCATAGATCACCTTTGCATACATGTTCACAGTCTAAGTTGACTTCAGGTTTGTTTCTAGACAGACAGACAGACAAGAGAGAGAGAGAGAGAGAGAGAGAGAGAGAGAGAGAGAGAGAGAGAGAGAGATCGCCAGCCACAAATTATAATCAATAATCAACACTCAATTAAGCCTCCCCGTGCAGTAGCCAATATACTACATCATCTCACATAATAAGATCACCTCATCTGTCCTCATCTGCCTCCAGTGCTGCTCCTCACTCAGATCGCATACCCCCCCAAAAAAAAACAATCAACGGAATGATGGATGAATCAGCCGCTATAATTACGGATAACGAAATGTTCGATGTGTGCCGAGTACTGAAAAAAAAAATATATATACTGTTCGTTGCTGTCGGGAGTAAACCTCATAACTATTTTTTTTTAGGTTTTTTGGCATAAATCAGTGCTATTGCACACCCTTTACGTCTGTGTGTTGTTTCGAAAATATTGAACCAATGGAAAGTATAGTAAAACAAAGTCAAAATGTCTACTAAAGCAACTAACTCCACCACCTCTCTCCCTCTCATGGAAGTAATTGACAATATATAAAGTTACAACACCAAGGCTGTATTGCTTTGTTTTAAAAATATAAGGTTTTCTTAATTTCCTGAATTTGTTTTATTTTTCATTTCCTGAAAAATGAACATTTTGGAGCCTATATATATATATATATATATATATATATATATATATCTGACACTGACTCTGATGTGCGGCATGCCACGCATCATGGAAAAAGTTACAGTACCCGCGGCGCATCTCCGTCAACAAAATGGGAGGGGGATCACGCGCAGCAGTAGCTTTGGCTCAGAGGCCCCTGAAATATGTTGGAATGGCAACCGTGGTGAGGGTTAGGGCCCTGCATGCATCAACCGTGGTGAGGGGGCCCTGCATGCATCTGCCTACCATTCACCGCCGCGCCCCCGCACATAAACGCTGGAAATGAGGAATTCCACTTCCCGCCGCTTTTGTTGATTTGCCAGCCCGTAAAAAAAAAAAAAAAAAAAAAGATAAACGAGAAAATCGGGAGGAGGGAAAAAAAACGTCTCTGGCTTGTGTTGCATCGTTTACGCGAGCTCTGGAGTCGCTTAGACCTAATTACATCATATCTTAATTCTGCGTGTGTGTGCGTGTGCGTGTGTGTGTGTGTCGTGCGTGCATGCGTGCGTGCGTGACTGTGTGTGTGTTTGCACGTCGCTGTGCACATGCAGCAGGAATGTTACAAGCTGAAGGCAAGCGCATGTAAATCTCCTTGATATTCGGCGCACTCGTTTTAGCATTGCTGCTGAAAGCTTTATTGCATTGTTTACCTATAGCTAAAGTTTATATTTACTTTTCACTTGACTGCATGAGTGCATTGTGAATAACCAACAATGGTTGAAAGAGATTTTACGAGATACATGAAAGAGGAGAGGGTGGGAGGGGGTGGACATGCCATTCCGTTAGCAGGCCATATTCAAACTTGTATTTGCTCACGCTGTACTCCACATCCAAACATGAAATATCAAAGCTGCAATCTATTCCTTTCAGGATCTACCTCGGATTCAAGTGTCCTGCATGAGAGCAGCGTTGATTTCGTCGACTATAAAGGCTCATTCATATAGTCTGGATTTTCGGTGGTGAGGTGACCACCGCTCCGGTGGTGAGGTGACCACCGGAGCTGAAATAACGTTGAGCGGTGGTGAGTAAAAACAGATAGAAAAGCTGGGGCGGTGGCGGTGGTTTGCTCTACACCGCGGCTCATGACGTCATGTTGTAGTTCGGTGGTCACCTCATCACCGAACATCCAGACTATGAATGAGCCTTAAAACTATGACGAAAATTGTCCGTCGACTATACCTTTTATCATTGATAAAAAGAAAATCAACCAGGTGAGGAGAGGATGGATAAAAATAAAGTTAAAATAAGCCAACACGTTTCGACTCTAACAGAGTCTTCATGAGAAGAGAACAGGCAATTTCAAAAGTTATTTATATTTTCTTTACATTATTTTTTCCACGATCCCAGCCAACGCCAGAATACTGTAGCCACATAGCCAGCAGGTGTTAAGAGAAAAATAGAAGAACAAAAAATTGTTGGCTTTTTATTACTCATCCAATTGGTCAACAGATGGACGAGACTTAAGGGTTGTGAAAGGGGGGGGAAAAGAGCAGTCTGGACAGGACAGCCAGTGGACTCAATGTCCGCCCCCTCGTGTGGCGAGGATCACACCGCCTTCGGACCAACAGACGTGTACAGGCCGGTCACAGCCAACCGGAGAAATAAAGAAATAAGCAAATAAATAAGTGGGATGAAGAAATGAGCAGGAGAGAGAAGAGGAGACGCATATATGCAGCTCAATGCTGCCGCTTAACTTTGGCAAGGACACAAGAAAAAGAGTCTGGATAAACAACCTCTTTAGCTGGACAGACGGTGTGCTTATAACCAAAATAGGAAAAAAAAGGAAAGAGATGTTGCATTTCCACCCAGTCATTGGGTCCCAATATGGCAGTAATACAGCAACAGCATGAATCATATTAGTATGCACAGCATACAACACACACACGCACACACGCACACGCAGCATCCACAGAAAGGAAATAAAACACGAGGTTGAGAAAGAAGGAAAGAAAGAAAGAAAGAAAGAAAGAAAGAAAGAAAGAAAGAAAGAGAAAGGTGAAATACTTGCCATGAGAAATAGAGCGTCGCAGTCCCGCCCCCTACCATGGACCAGGAAATGAATCCCAATGCATTTTTCCCATAGACATTTCTTAAAGTATTTATTTAAAGACGGTTACGCCGCGGACAAAGCCAACTCGAGTCGTGACAACTCATGACAACACAAACAATATTTTGGACCAAACAAATAATTACAAAGAAGAAAAACAGCAAAAAAAGTGTTGTAACCTGCCGTATTTTTCTTCTGTCTAATTATTTGTTCGGCCCAAAAAATTGTGTTTGTTGTCATGATTTGTCACGACTCGAGTTGGCTTTGTCCGCGGCGTAAACATCTTTAAATAAATACTTTCTGAAATGTCTATGAGGAAAATGAACGGAGAATCATTTCCTGGTCCAGGGTAGGGGGCGGGACTGCGATGCTCTATAGGCCTACATGGACAGGGGTGTTTCCAACCAGCCAACCATATATACTATGAACCAACACAACCTTCAACATCATCCAGAACACAAGACTGAACCACCATCCTTCTGTCCCTAATGATGAACATTTGGAATGAAAGGAAATGACCGAGAGCCACAGCCACATACCTGTACTGTACTGTACTGTACTGTACTGTACTGTACTGTACTGTACTGTACTGTACTGTACTGTACTGTACTGTACTGTACTGTACTGTACTGTATGCTGTCACAACTCACAGCCTTCACCAGCAGCCACAACCAGTGTTGATTTCGTCGACCTAAACCAACTAAATGGAAACTAAATGAAAACTATAAGCTTTAGTTTTCATTTAGTGAAAATAGCAGTTCTACAAGCTCACAGCGCGTCGCAGTGCGACCAAAATACATTTTGTCATATCAAAATATTTAGAAACGCGTTGAAACAGCTCACAACGCAGCAAGTCATTACGCCAAAATACATTTTAGTCGACTAAATCAACTGTAGATTTAGTCGACTAAAATCTTATGATATTTTAGTCGACTAAAACTAGACTAACACTAAAACATTCCAGGTGACTACAATGTGACTGAAACTAAATGAAAACTATAAGAGACTATGACTAAAACTAAAATGTGCTGCCAAAAACAACACTGGCCTGCACAACACAACAGCCAGAGCACTGCAGATTCACATCAGAACTTCAATGCCCAGAGTCACTGAACATGTTCCGTTGACCCACAGTCACTGCATGGCTCCCAAAATGACAGCAATACAGCAGCAGCAGCCTGGCATTAGCGTACACACAGCTTACAAACACAAGCAGCAGCAAATAAATAAAGAACAAGATGGTGCCTATACCTTGAGCCGTCTTCTATACAGTTCTTGACTTTGTCAGTTGTATAAGCGATGGCCTGCAGGGTCAATCTTTGGAACACATGGGCTGGACTCATTGCACTGTAGAGGACACAGGATAGAGCTTTGTATGAGTTATACTTAATAATATGATTATTGATATACCTACACAAGTAGTCCCTTCAATCGGTTTATCCGTTATTGTCTCCACCAGGCCGAAGGCATGGGGAGAGAGTATGTTTTGCACTCCGTCCGTCCGTCCGTGTGTCCGTCCGTCCGTCCGTCCGTGTGTCCGTCTGTGAACAGCTAATCTCCGGCACCGTTAACCTGGTCGATGCCAAATTTTGCACACACACTCCCTGGATGCCAACGATGAACCTCTGCCCCAAAATTTCCAGAACGGCCTGTTATAGCGCCACCAGGAGGCCGCTTTGTGCAAAACAAGTTTTTGGACAGTACACCTACAGATTTTGTCCAAACATCACGCAAATTGGTACACAGTCTCTTTAGAGCCATTCAACGAAACAGGTCGAGATATGTAAAACACATTTTCTAATATTACTCCTTCAGATTTTATCGAAATTTCACGCAAATCGGTACACATGCTCTTCATAGTCATGTGATCAAGACAGGTTTGTTTGATTTCTCATAATCCACCCTCATTGGCTACGATTGGCTTCTAAACTTTTCAGGAGTAGCCCTCTTTGTACCCGCTTTGTACAAATCGCCACAACTACTCAACGCAGCATCCGATTGTGGTGAAACTGTGCATGCATATTCCCACTAGGCTTTGGAAGAAATCAGCCTCAAATCAGCCTCATGGTGGCGCTACAACAGGCCAAGCCTGTCACACACACACGCACACACACACGTTTATATTGCTCCTAAACATTTTGCCAAACATCACACACACACACTCCTATCCTCCTGGTGGAGACCTGTGCCCAGAAGGGCACTTTTTCTAGTTATCTTCTCTTTCAACAGTCAACAGATGCAGCTATTAGCTTAGCTGCTTGGTTATATGTGAACACATTTGACATTTGACTGTGGGACTGCCATTGGATTTTTTTGAATTTTCGTTTCTCATGTCATATGAAAGCAGGGAATCATAGCTTCAAATTAACATATTGATTGTTCATTTTGACCTGCACCAGTTTTGGAGATATGGCTTATAGAGTAGCCTATAATGTCTTGCAGAAAACAGGTTTGAAAGGTTCACTTCTGTGGACTCTAACATCACATCTAGCTACATGTTTAAGCATTTATTTCATATTTACATGTCGATTTCAGCTCTGACACTTATTTCAGACATGCTATGTGAAGAGTTTGCCTGTGCTATTAACTCATTTTGGGGGGAAACTAAATTCTCATCTGGTGAAAAGCTGGAATTTGCGCGATGGCACAGGCTCTCATTCAAACCGTGTCACATAATTATAACAATCAGAATCATGAAGTCATCTTATATGTCTGAGTTATATTAAATAAAATAGAGAAATAAAAGGTCCTGTACCCGCAACAGTAAATCTTTACACTGGAAATGAACTGTATTGTAGAGCAAAAAGGAAAACACAAACTATTTATTTTGAAATGAAATTGCAATATTTTTCTATTACATTATAAAAAATCCAATACATTATTGGACAATCAATAACTTTCCAAATATAACTGAAAATGTTCAACCTCAGTCTCCAACCCCAATGTCCCTTTAGATGTGTTCCAAGAAAGAGTAAGGTATTCCCAAAGAAGTATTCCAAACGTTGTTAGTTCTTCTCTTTTTCTCAAATCAAGTAGTCCCCAAAGTTATAAAACAAAAAGCCAATGCATTGCTCACCCAAAAAGGAAAAAGGAAGTATCCTCGAGTCCTCACCCAACTTTCATGTCAGGACTCAGGAGTTCCTTTGTTGAAAGGCTCTGAATTGTTTGTTAAGAGCTCAAAGCATCAGAAATGTCTGAACAAACTCTCTTTCTTCCCCCTCATAAAGTTCTTTGGTCAAAGGTTTATTATTGGTTTAATAAGTTCAGATGGTTTTGCTTTAGAAGAGCTTGTTTGCCAAACAACCACAACAAAACACAAACACACTTTTTACTGCCCAAAATGGAAGCCGGGCGCATCACTTCCTGTACCTATATAGCTTACTGCCACCTTACTGTACTTCCTGGAACTATTCCTGGAACTATTGCTCACATGTATTTCCCCCCCCTACAGTGCCCCCTATGATTGGAGTGTCCACCAACCTCTGGGGAGTGTATGACAATAACACCATATTTAGTGGGTTAAGTTGTTGTTAGTGTGGCAACCAGACTATTGTTATTGTACATTTGGATACTTTGCCGCACTACTCCTCCCACAGTTTTTGCCGCACACTCTCGAGCCATAGCCTATGTCAAATCGACCGGCTTCATCGGGAATCGTGTGCTTGTATTTTGCTAAGAGATCCGTTGTATAGTTTTATTGATATTAATTAATTCGTTCTCCATAGACTTATAATGGGGAAATCTAAAATAAATGTAAGTATTTTTTCCCTTGGAAACCGTAATTGCCATATTTACAAGACTTGGGGGGAGGTTCATAATAATTATGAAAATTAATTGAAAATGAACTACATCAGTCGGCCTCATGGTGGCGCTATAACAGCCCACTTTGCATTTTTCCCTGTAACTCTTGAACCGTAAGTCGTAAAATCAAAATTAATTTGTCCATGGATCCCTTGGGTCATGGTTAGGCATGCCGCGGTTTACCGAATTTCGGTAATACCGCGACAGGAACAGCCACGGTGTTGATACCGTGAGATTTCCGAGCTTACGGTATTTTAATACAGCGTTGGTGGGCGGCGCATGCTGCGTGCATGCAGTGCAACTCCACTCGCAGACTAAGGCAAAACATTTATTTTCACCACATAGCTGCAGTAGATTGAAAAGTTGCTTCCTACCTTTGAGTTAGTGTTGCTGAAAGACACCCAGATCCAATTGTATATTCCATATTTCCACAGTACTAAACTAAAAGTGTGAACTGTCAAGTGTCAACACAGAGGCACGCAGTTGTGAGCATGCGCAGATTGCACTACAGCATGCAGGGTACAAAACGGCCATTAGGGGGAGCCATAGTACAGTGAAATACAGTGGGGAATAGCTATTGATTCATTGATTGAATACTTTATTGGCAGAAATGTAATCAGTATAGGGTACAGTCAAACACATGTCCAAAGGGATCACTGAAAAAAGTCCTTGCAGTCTTGTTTCCATTCGGTCCTGGGTAATCAATTCATAATCATGACAAGTCACATGACAAATAACAAAATTCAAATTATCATAAAAGGTAAAAATAAAAAAATAAGATATGTAGGCCTACAGATTGGGGAACAAAGAAGGGCTTATAAGGAGGTGGGGGTAGTCACTAGACATAGGTGGGGGGGGGGGCAATCTTTTTTTTTAATATAAATACCGTGGAATACCGAGGTATAGGTTTTCAATACCGGCACCGTACCGTACTGTAAAATCTCATACCGTGGCATGCCTAGTCATGGTGCATTTCCACATATAGGTCACGCCCATTTTCGTCAACGAAGAAAATCCTGCAAATTTGAATTTTCTCCAAAACACACTTTTGGCTCCTCCTCCTACAGATTTTGTCCAAATCTCACACAAATTGGCACACGTGATCTCCGGACCCATCCAATTAAAACACCAACTGCAGAATTTTGGTAGTGCGTATCTATCGGCCGTAATCGTCGTCCGAAGATAGTAGGAGGGGCCTATTTTACAAAAAATGCCATACATCACGAACGGAATGTCCAATCCATCCCAAATTCGAATCACATATCGCGGGTGGTCCAATCAACCAAGTTCCAAAAGCAATCCATAGGGGGCGCCGCAAATGCCAAAAATGTAACTGTATGGTGCAAAAACATGATTTTTGGGGGATATTATAGACAGACCGAATTACTTACGCATGATCACAAGGTTGACGTAACATTGTAATTGGCTAGCAACATTAGTGGGAGGGGCCTATGTAAGCGACTGTGGCAACCACACTTTGCAATTTTTCAAAATTGTGACTTTTCTAGTTGTGATTATTTTGAGATGTTAAGCAAGCACATTTATTGAGTATCTATAAACAACAACAAAATACGTCCTAATTGAACAAAGTGTATGTCACTCTACAAAAGAGTACAGTCCAAGTAAAATGAGACGATGTAAGCCATATACAATTATGCAAGTCAGTGTAACTGTACAGTAGGTCTGCTATAGGCCTATAATGTTATATGGAGTTAATTATAGCTTTGTCATCAACATCCTTTGTCAACAGGATGTTGTGTTATTTCAAAGAAAAATAACGAAAAATATACTTGTGTTTCTGAGTATAGGCTATATAGCTCAAGCTATAATAATAATACTTTGCAATGTATCATGTACTGTATGATTTCATTTGTATTAATAATCCAAAGTAAACTAAACATTATAATGTCTGTCTGTCTGTCTGTCTGTCTGTCTCTTTTTATGCCCATATGGAGATTAAGTCAATTTGAAAATAACTACAACCTCAAAATGTGACTTGTAGATCAGCTATTAAATCATAATAATAAAAAAGAAACATAATTGTACTTTGATATACTATTTTGATGCCAATACTAGACTCAAGTAACATTTTGAATACAGGCCAATTCCAAGAATTCCGTGGTATTGTTACTTTTACTTACTTTTACAGCATCTTGCAATGGGTCTGGTCCACAAGATTCCATATACCACCAAGACCCATGCACCTGTCTAAATACTTCCTTAATGTCAATGAAGTCCACACCCAGAGGGAGCTCAACAAACCATGTGCAACCCAGATTCGGCACAAACAAGGGACTAAATTAATTTCGCTCCTATGCCACCAAAATGTGGAACGCCCTGCCAACAGTCATTAAGACATGCAAATCCCTTGACTCCTTCAAAACCGCTCCCAAAGGGCACCTATGGACGGCTGCAATTCGAAACTGGCCCCCGTAAAATCTGAATCCCCCCCCCCCCAACCGACCCACCCCTTTTGCCCCTCACTGTATATGTTTTATTTTATTTTTACCTCTACGATAATTTCCTGTTTTTGGCTATAATTATTATAGAAGTGTATATTTGTACGTTATGATGAAAAGGTGGACCCTATTGTAAACAAGTGTAATGCTTTATGGTGTCGTGCACAGTTAACAGTCTTGTATTGAGTTGTGCTTGAAATGTACTGTAATTCTTATTGTTAATAAATACTTCAATCAAAGAAATCAATCAATCAATCAATCAATCAATCAATCAATCAATCCTATAGGGGTCAATACAGTTTAGGCCAGGAGTCTTCAGGCAGACGGACGGACGGACGGACGGACGGACGGACGGACGGACGGACGGACAGAGACCTACAGACAGACAGACAGACAGACAGACAGACAGACAGACAGACAGACAGACAGACAGACAGTGAGGCAGGCATACAGGTGCACAGAGTGCTGGGGAAGAAGCAATGTGTGATGTAGTTTCTGTATGCTGGTTGGACGCTGCTACCAAAGTGTACACATATAGGCATTAGCATAAAACAGCTTTGCATATGATCTGAGGCATCGCAGAGACGACAGAGAGAGAGAGAGAGAGAGAGAGAGAGAGAGAGAGAGAGAGAGAGAGAGAATGTTGAGTGGGAAGAAAATAAAGCTCTCTGTAACTTGCAAGCCGAGAGGACAAACGCACTACTGTCAACAACAACCCCCCCCCCCCCCCCCCCCCCCCCACACACACACACACACACACACACACAGATACATCACCCCCAGCCCCACCCCGGTATAATGGTGTACACTGTAATCTCTTCTCGTGCAGCTGAGGTGAGCTCACAGCTTTCACAGCCCGCAGTACAGGAGTGCGTATAGAACATGGTTGCACGCACGCACGCACGCACGCACGCAAGCACGCACGCACGCACGCATGCATGCGTGTATGCCAAAATCATGCATATTGCACATGTGTGTGCACACATGACATGTACATAAAACAGCTGTGTGTACTGTATGTGTGACTGTGCATACTGTACGTGCATGAGTGCCTGCGGCCCTAACCTTAGCGCCTTCCTTGGTCAAAGGCATTATCACACCAATCTGAGCCTATGTGCTCATGTATGCATGTTTGCGTGCGTGTATGCATGTTTGCGTGCGTGCGTGCGTGCGTGCGTGCGTGCGTGCGTGCGTGCGTGCGTGCGTGCGTGCGTCTTTCTGTCTGCCTGTCTGTCTGTCTGTCTGTCTGTCTGTCTGTCTGTCTGTCTGTCTGTCTGTCTGTCTGTATCATGTTCAACACACTCGCGCAGTACAGTGTCTCTGTCTGTCTGTCTGTCTGTCTGTCTGTCTGTCTGTCTCCCACCTGTCCTGCGTCAGTGTCTTTCTTGCAGTGTTCCCTCAGGCAACTCTCTGTGGCTCCCTCCATCACTGTCTGCTATATGTATACCCCCCCCCCCCCCACCCCCCTTTGGTCTCTCTCTCTCTCTCTCTCTCTCTCTCTCTCTCTCTCTGTCTCTCTCTCTCTCTCTCTCTTTCCCTGTCTGTCTCTCTCTACCTCTCTGTCTCGCCATTCTGTTTGGTCTCTCTCCCTGCACGGTGTGCTCTCATTCTCTATACCTCCGTCTCCTCTGACTCTCTCGCCGTTCCCTCGCTCACTTTCCTTTCAGCCGTTCGTGTCTCTCATCCCTTCTTCTTCTTCTTTGACACGGTCTCTGCCTTATCTGCGACGCTCCATCTCCTTCTGGCTCTCTTGTCCTCAAACATCTGGCGACAGCCTTTTGATACATGTGCAACGCCTGCACGCATGCACTCACGGATGAACGTGCGTGCGTGCGTGCGTGCGTGCGTGCGTGCGTGCGTGCGTGCGTGCGTGCGTGCGTGCGTGCGTGCGTGCGTGCATATTTGTGTACGTGCATACTTGTGTACGTGTGCATGTGTGTTGTCTCAGAAGTTTCACACAGTAAATAATAATGCCATATGCCTATTTGACCGTTCCCTCATCGCTGCGTTCACTTTTATCTCCTGATGATTTAGTTGCACCAGACCCAATAACTGCACATGCAGGCCTTTCATTGGTCCTCATGTTAGCTTATTAGCGTTAGCACAACAGCGCTGCATGCATGGATATAGCTCGGCGCGGTGTTGTCCACATAGAGGACAAGAGGACAGGGTGTTGTCCACATAGAGGACAAGAGGACAGGGTGTTGTCCACATAGAGGACAAGAGTACAGGTTGTTGTCCACATAGAGGACAAGAGGACAGGGTGTTGTCCACATAGAGGACTAGAGGACAGTGTGTTGTCCACATAGAGGACAAGAGTACAGGTTGTTGTCCACATAGAGGACAAGAGGACAGGGTGTTGTCCACATAGAGGACAAGAGGACAGGGTGTTGTCCACATAGAGGACAAGAGGACAGGGTGTTGTCCACATAGAGGACAAGAGGACAGGGTGTTGTCCACATAGAGGACAAGAGGACAGGGTGTTGTCCACATAGAGGACAAGAGGACAGGGTGTTGTCCACATAGAGGACAAGAGGACAGGGTGTTGTCCACATAGAGGACAAGATGACAGGGTGTTGTCCACATAGAGGACAAGAGGACAGGGTGTTGTCCACATAGAGGACAAGAGGACAGGGTGTTGTCCACATAGAGGACAAGATGACAGGGTGTTGTCCACATAGAGGACAAGAGGACAGGGTGTTGTCCACATAGAGGACAAGAGGACAGTGTGTTGTCCACATAGAGGACAAGAGGACAGGGTGTTGTCCACATAGAGGACAAGAGGACAGTGTGTTGTCCACATAGAGGACAAGAGGACAGGGTGTTGTCCACATAGAGGACAAGAGGACAGGGTGTTGTCCACATAGAGGACAAGAGGACAGGGTGTTGTCCACATAGAGGACAAGAGGACAGGGTGTTGTCCACATAGAGGACAAGAGGACAGTGTGTTGTCCACATAGAGGACAAGAGGACAGTGTGTTGTCCACATAGAGGACAAGAGGACAGGGTGTTGTCCACATAGAGGACAAGAGGACAGGGTGTTGTCCACATAGAGGACAAGAGGACAGGGTGTTGTCCACATAGAGGACAAGAGGACAGGGTGTTGTCCACATAGAGGACAAGAGGACAGTGTGTTGTCCACATAGAGGAGAAGAGGACAGGGTGTTGTCCACATAGAGGACAAGAGGACAGGGTGTTGTCCACATAGAGGACAAGAGGACAGGGTGTTGTCCACATAGAGGACAAGAGGACAGGGTGTTGTCCACATAGAGGACAAGAGGACAGGGTGTTGTCCACATAGAGGACAAGAGGACAGGGTGTTGTCCACATAGAGGACAAGATGACAGGGTGTTGTCCACATAGAGGACAAGAGGACAGGGTGTTGTCCACATAGAGGACAAGATGACAGGGTGTTAATTGTCCACATAGAGGAGAAGAGGACAGGGTGTTGTCCACATAGAGGACAAGAGGACAGGGTGTTGTCCACATAGAGGACAAGAGGACAGGGTGTTGTCCACATAGAGGACAAGAGGACAGGGTGTTGTCCACATAGAGGACAAGAGGACAGGGTGTTGTCCACATAGAGGACAAGATGACAGGGTGTTGTCCACATAGAGGACAAGAGGACAGGGTGTTGTCCACATAGAGGACAAGATGACAGGGTGTTAATTGTCCACATAGAGGACAAGATGACAGGGTGTTGTCCACATAGAGGACAAGATGACAGGGTGTTGTCCACATAGAGGACAAGAGGACAGGGTGTTGTCCACATAGAGGACAAGAGGACAGGGTGTTGTCCACATAGAGGACAAGAGGACAGGGTGTTGTCCACATAGAGGACAAGATGACAGGGTGTTGTCCACATAGAGGACAAGAGGACAGGGTGTTGTCCACATAGAGGACAAGAGGACAGGGTGTTGTCCACATAGAGGACAAGAGGACAGGGTGTTGTCCACATAGAGGACAAGAGGACAGGGTGTTGTCCACATAGAGGACAAGAGGACAGGGTGTTGTCCACATAGAGGACAAGAGGACAGGGTGTTGTCCACATAGAGGACAAGAGGACAGGGTGTTGTCCACATAGAGGACAAGAGGACAGGGTGTTGTCCACATAGAGGACAGGGTGTTAATTGTCCACATAGAGGACAAGATGACAGGGTGTTGTCCACATAGAGGACAAGAGGACAGGGTGTTGTCCACATAGAGGACAAGAGGACAGGGTGTTGTCCACATAGAGGACAAGAGGACAGGGTGTTGTCCACATAGAGGACAAGATGACAGGGTGTTAATTGTCCACATAGAGGACAAGATGACAGGGTGTTGTCCACATAGAGGACAAGATGACAGGGTGTTGTCCACATAGAGGACAAGAGGACAGGGTGTTGTCCACATAGAGGACAAGAGGACAGGGTGTTGTCCACATAGAGGACAAGAGGACAGGGTGTTGTCCACATAGAGGACAAGAGGACAGGGTGTTGTCCACATAGAGGACAAGAGGACAGGGTGTTGTCCACATAGAGGACAGGGCCGTCGAAGCTTACTGTCAACTGTGAGTT
>NC_136799.1:42615690-42619444 GCF_951216825.1 Electrona antarctica
CTTTATAGTAGGGAGGATTATCCAAAAAATAAGAAAAAATAAGTGATATTTGAATTAAGTGAAATCACTGAATATACCTTTAAAACCTGAGTCGTTCCATTGTGTTTGTTCTCAAATTGGGGTCCAGGGACTCTCGTGGTCCAGCAGTGAGTAATCAGGGCCTTTTGAAAGTGTTAGCAGGGCAATGCTGAGGATGGAGGGGGTTAGTTGGGGAGGAGGGGGGGGGGAATTTGACAGCGTGAGGCGGTATCAAACAGGTAAGTAATGATATGATTTGATTGGCTGTGCGGCCGTGGAGACGCAGGTGAACTTGACGAGGAGATATGGGATGGGAGTGATTAGGTTGAGCAGTGGGTGGTATCTACTCCTGAATCTACGTTGAACACAACTACATAAGTTGCTGAAAACATATTTATTCTCGATTTTGACCTGTGAAATGTCTATCTGACCTATTTGCTGTTTTGTTTTTGTTATTCTTCTTGATCGTCGTGTTATTAATCTTGCGTTTTAATTTGATTGTTTTCATTACCTTGTTCACCACTGTATACAGCACTTTGTAACTTTTGTTTTGAAAAGTGCTTCATAAATTAAATGTTTAAGTCCACATTTTATTCTGACCCCTCCACGAAAAGGCCTCGTTGTCCTGACCCCTTATCCATCATTTATACATTATGGATAATTAGAGTGGACTTAAACTGTTTTTCGTCTGTATAGTACTCGACCCTTACAAGTCTGTAACTCTGAGCAGTGTACAAACATGCAATGAAATAGACCCTATATACCATGTACATTTGGTCCCATTTGTACAGCTGTCAGGGTTAAAGGACCACTTCACCACTTTTCAACATCTCTTCATATAATTGGTCCTCACTAATGTTCATGATAAAACACCACAATTTTTTCCTACTCAGTCTGTGTCTCATAGAACGGCTTTGGGCAGTTCGGACACCCGTCCACCAGTGACATCATCATTAGGCAGATTTTTCTTTAAACAAGATTTGTTTTAAAATATATTTAGATTTTTATTATCGTGAGAACGATGGCTTCAACTTTTGCATTGCAACTTTTCAGGAAAAGAAAGCCTGCCGTTTCTATTAGCTTGGATTCACCATCGTTGATGTCACTGGTGGACGGGTTTCTGAAATGCCCACAGCCTTCCTATGAGACACAGACTGAGTAGAAAAAAATGGTGGTATTTTATCATGAACATTAGTTAGGACCAATTATAGGAAGAGAAGTTGAAAAGTGGTGAAGTGGTCCTTTAAGTGGGGTCCTTGGGAGAAGCTCACCGTTCGTTTTGTGTGCGCTCCTGGAGAGGAGCACTGGTCATTGTCGTCGGATCGCCACCGCCGCGTCCAGTAAACAGATTTAGTCTCAAACGTGCAGCAACAGGTCAGATCATCAGAGTGGCCTCTTGGGAACTGGAATGTTCCTCATGCACTGCCCCGTTGTCTTATCCTCATGCAGTTATACTCCCTGGCTCCGTTTCAGAGTGACCACGGTCAGACAGCCACCAACTGCTCCCCGGGCGCTGTCCAACAGTTAACCTACAGTTGGAGGCCATCGATATTGTCCTTTTCTTTTTGCTGAGGTTTGTGTGATCTGCGCAAAAGGACAGTTAACCCATTTTGGGCGGGAACCCCTTTTGGTGTTTTAAACATTATGTTATAATTTAGCTATTGAAAAATAGCAGATCTACAAGCTCATAGCGCGCCACCGAGTGGCGCGCTACGAGCTTGTAGGTCTGCTATTTTTTTTAAATCGTGAAAATATTTATTTCAGAAAACTGGAGGATTTAGAAGGATTTTTTAAAATTTTGAGGTCAGGCCTAAATGGGTCAAATGATAAGGGACAATATCGGTGGCACCCAACTGTATACTGTACTACTGTTCCTAATAGTTAGGATGGGTTAAATACAGCGGTGAGTTATGGCTAGACGACCAAGAGGTGTCTATACTGTATAAGAGGTAGACCACTCTGTTTTTTTAAATGGTTTTTTTTGTGGCTTTCGCCTTCGGGATCGGGAGTCGAACCCGCGGCACACTGCCAGACTGGATTACCAGCCAAGGTGCCTGGACCACTGAGCCACGGCCCAGGCCTGGTATAGACCACTCTTATATCCCCCTCTGGATATAATAGAGCAGGACCTTAACCCATTTTCAGGACGGGAACCTCTTTTGGTGTTTTAAGCATTGCTATTGCGTTATACTTTAGCTATTGAAATCAAATCACTAGCAGATCGTCAAGCTCATGAGCTTGTAGATATGCGGTTTTTGAAATATCGTAAAAACATGCTCACACTTTTGAACATATGTTCTTTCACAGCGAACATGTTTAATTCAAATCTTTGCCCAAATGGAGAGACCTGGTGGCCCACCAGGTCTCTCCATTTGGGCAAAGATTTGAATCTTTGGTGGGTATGGTTGTCTCTACGCGACTTGAAGTGCAAGAGGACTTAATAAGTAAGTAAGTAAGTAATAAGTAAGTAAGTAAGCAAGCAAGCAAGCAAGCACGCAAGCAAGCAAGCAAGCAAGCATACAATTTAGTAAGCAAGTAAGTAAGTAAGTAAGTAGTATTATTATTATTATTAATTAATTTCACGTCTTGGCCTCTTGTGACCTATATTTGAAACTTAAAGTTGCTTAATTATTATTATTATTATTATTATTAATTAATGTCACGTCTTGGCCTCTTGTGTCCTATATTTGAAACTTAAAGTTGCTTAAAGTTGAGGAAACTTACAAAAACTATTATGTGCATTGTGCAGTGATTTGGACGTATTGTTTTTCAAGTTTATCCAAAGTGGCACTCTTTTTCAGCGCTGGAAGTGTATTTTTTTTTCCCCGGTGCGGGCCGAGCTATTTCTTTTGGCTGTCATCGGGGCAGACGGAGAAGCCACACTGCAGCAACACTTCCATACTTTGCGCCCATATTTTTCTCTTTCTTTTTTTCTTTTTTTTTCCTTTTTCTTTTTCTCCTCGCAGCCTGAGATCGCAGATAGAATCATTGCCGAGCGTTCTCTGGCCCCGGCCCATCCATCACGGCGGTGTTGAAATACAATATCCACAATTGCAAATTAGCGTGAAGACAAACTTTCTGACAGCTGCTGGCACGCTGGCTTTCTCTGTCAGTAATAGAATGCCGAGACAGGACCCAAAACTCAGCTTTGGATTCATCCGGGACCCTTGTGTGTGTGTGTGTGTGTGTGTGTGTGTGTGCGTGCGTGTGTGTGTGTATGTGTGTGTGTGTGTGTGTGTGTGTGTGTGTGTGTGTGTGTGTGTGTGTGTGTGTATGTGTGTGTGTGTGTGTGTGTGTGTGTGTGTTGTGTGTGTGTGCGTTTGTGTGTGTGCGCGTGTGTGTGTGCGTGTGTGTGTGTGTGCGTGCGTGTGAGGTGTGTGTGGTGTATGTGTGTGTGTGTGTGTGTGTGTGTGTGTGTTGTGTGTGTGTGCGTTTGTGTGTGTGCGCGTGTGTGTGTGCGTGTGTGTGTGTGTGCGTGCGTGTGTGTATGTGTGTGTGTGTGTGTGTGTGTGTGTGTGTGTGTGTGTGTGTGTTTGTGTGTGTGCGCGTGCGCGTGTGTGTGTGTGTGTGTGGCGTGCGTGCGTGTGTGTGTGTGTGTGTGTGTGTGTGTGTGTGTGTGTGTGTGTGTGTGTGTGTGTGTGTGTGTGTGTGCTGGTGTGTGTGTGTATGTGTGTGTGTTTTGTGTGTGTGCGCGTGTGTGTGTGTGCTGGTGTGTGTGTGCTGGTGTGTGTGTGCT
>NC_136799.1:42619644-42652755 GCF_951216825.1 Electrona antarctica
GGGGGGGGTGGGGGGGGGGTTGTTGTGTACTGGAGAGAGACATCCGCGCGCATCCCAATGACTCCAACTACTTTCTACACATATTTGAGACGAAAATGCACACACACACACACACACACACACACACACACACACACACACACACACACACACACACACACACACACACACACACACACACACACACACACGGACAGACGGACAGACGTTACATTGACAGTTGTCATGAAAAACTGAAGCCGTTTGGAATTAGTGTCCCTCGAGGACAATGCTTTTTTCTTTTCCCCCGTTCTGCATGTGCGTGCGTCCCCGCCGTCCTCACGTCGCAGTTTAAATGGCAGCGGTAATCGGGGAGTGTGACTGCGGCGGGCGGGAGTGACAGCTTGTGAGAGTGATGAGGAATAGTGGCGGAGGGGAGGAGGAGGAGGAGGAGGAGGACACCGGTTTTTGGTCACATCATTAGAATCAATTATTCATGCCACTCTGCCCCGGATTCTATCAAACGAGAAGGTCAGAGGCATCAAAGACAGGTATAGAAGCATGTTCTCACACGCCGCCCCGACATCGCTTTGTCTTCGGGAAGACGGCTCCGTATTCTGTGGCAAGCCTTGTATCTGTCATTCCCCCCCCCCCGTCCGCCCCCTCCCACCCCGTCCGCCCGCCTCCATGTCATTTTTACAACTGCAGCTAGCTGGTTTGGGGACAGTGTTGCCCGCGTGCGCTAAAAGTCAAGCTAAGCTATACTGATAATGTTAAGTAAAAATGTCACGGGTGCCAAATGAGCTCTGTTTCTGTCGAGAACTTTGAATTTGGTGAGCACGTTGACGTGCCATGTGAAGAACAAGGAATCTAAACTTAAAGCAGTGGTGGCAAGTAACTAAGTGCATTTACTTAGGTATAGGCTACTGTGTCTCTCTCTCTCTCTCTCTCTCTCTCTCTAGGTCGTCCTCAGTCGAGCCCTCCATATCGTGGCTTCCAGTCATCCCGGTTCTCCATACATCTGCCCAGCTCGTTGGTACGTACTTTGCGCTCCTGCGTCTATATTGTCTTTATATTGAGTACGTCCACATATAACGTGGGACGTCCTCGTGATCGATGCCCGTGTGTTGGTTCCCACAACACTAACTTGCTGGCTGGACTCTTTTCTGGCCCTGCATGCATTCCATCATACAGATGCTTGTTGTAACCTGTGTACTCTTGCTGATACTATGGCTACTGTACTTGAACAACTGTACTTATACAACTATTTGTATAAGTTTACTTGAATATTTAACAATTTTCAATACTTTTACTTCTACTCCATTATAAGATCCATAAAAATATTTTACTCCACTATTTTAAAACTTTAGTTAGGCCTACTAGTTACTATTTTTGAATCCGATACTTTTGTACTTTTACTCTAAAACTAACATTTTACTTCAGTTTCAATTCATTCACTATTACTTGTAACAGAGTGTTTCTACATTGCATTATGACTACTTTAACTTAAGTTCTTATGAGTAAAACATGCAAATAATTCTGGAATAATTCTTCCACAACTGCCTAAAAGGAGCCTCTGGGTTTACCGACACACGAAGCACCTTCATCACTGTGCTGAGTCATGGTGATGGCTGCCGTGAGCTTGCACTATAGGACCTACATGCTGAGTCATGGTGATGGCTGCCGTGAGCTTGCACTATAGGACCTACATGCTGAGTCATGGTGATGGCTGCCGTGAGCTTGCACTATAGGACTATACATGCTGAGTCATGGTGATGGCTGCCGTGAGCTTGCACTATAGGACTATACATGCTGAGTCACGGTGATGGCTGCCGTGATCTTGCACTATAGGACTATACATGCTGAGTCATGGTGATGGCTGCCGTGAGCTTGCACTATAGGACCTACATGCTGAGTCATGGTGATGGCTGCCGTGAGCTTGCACTATAGGACTATACATGCTGAGTCATGGTGATGGCTGCCGTGAGCTTGCACTATAGGACTATACATGCTGAGTCATGGTGATGGCTGCCGTGAGCTTGCACTGCATGCTGCATTTCGTTGCTGCCTGCAGGCATGAGGAACTTCCCATCTCCATTATGTTCACTTTTTGTGTTCTTCGTAAATGAACGCCCTCCCTACTTGATCAAATACTGTCTACAACGTCACACGCATGCATTTCCAACTTGCATCGTTCCAAGTAGGCCAGTGGCCAACGGGCACCGCTGTAGAGGCCCCACGGGGCACCGCTCTATAGTATCTTTTAATTATGGATGCTGAAAAGTAACGATTTTCAACAACAAGGTAAAATGTCTGTGCATTGAAATGATTGTTGAATGCAACTTAACGACGACGTGTTACTCAGACACTGGAGGCAAACGATCAATACAATACATGCATATTATGATGCTTAGTGGAGATAAAAAGCAAACGAAAACGCTGATACTTCTTCAACTTGGTGTTGAATCGGTCACAGCACAGCAAGGACAAGTAAAGAAAAACACACAAAACATCCTCATTTGATGAATTGAATCTAGTGTGTGTGTGTGTGTGTATGTGTGTGTGTGTGTGTGTGTGTGTGTGTGTGTGTGTGTGTGTGTGTGTGTGTGTGTGTGTGTGTGTGTGTGTGCCAATCAATGGCAGCCGAGAAGTCTGAGAACGTTAGATAACGTTGCTATCAGGCAGAAACCTCTTAAATCCATATATTTATATTATTTTGTTTTATGTTAAGATGTTTTTTATTTTATTTTTTTTGTAAATTAGTGAGTGTCACTCAAATTGCAGATCTACAAGCTTAAAACATCTTGTTTTTATGACTCAATGTTTATTAGGTATTCAATTTTACACAAAGAAGTAGGAGATGAACAAAAAATGTAAACACAAGAAGCAGCCCTATACAAATGCACAACAAATTGAACAAAAAACAATACAAAAGGTCAATACCTTAGTTCACTCTCCATGGGACTGTCCCGGGCCGTAAAAGTGACAGTTTTTGGAAGCAAATTCATAACTGTATATTAGAAAATGTCAATAAATTGAGTGACCAAAAGCTGGTTTTAAACATGAAAGTTATATTATCATAAAAATCTGCCCACTTGAAGAACCCCCCCCCCCCCAAACACACACAAACACACACACACACACACACGCACACACACACACACACACACACGCACACGCACACGCACACGCACACGCACACGCACACGCACCACAAGTTGAGAGAAATAGCCGGCATGGTTGTGGACGGCGCGGTGCTCACCACCGGCTATACAGACAACAAACGGCCTAACCCGCCATCAGGGGAGCGGTGGCTTGATTAGCGCAGGCTGGCAATATTTACATCTCCTTGACGACCCCGGGGGCGCTGCAGCTGCGCCGTACAGCCACTGTATACCACCACCGCCTTTGTATATAGCTATAGAGCCTCTTGCAGGGATCTCTCTCACATATACAGTACAGTAGTACATATACCGCCGGACTGGAGAATGAACGGGCCAAAACAAAATAAACACGTAGGCCTTTTGGAACGGTGTAAACGTATAATACCGCACACATCATTACCAGAATAAAATAGAGAGTGGGGGGGTTCTGTGAAGGCTGCGGCTTTCTGGATCGGTTGGAGCCATCTGCGTGCGTGTGCGTGTGCGTGTGCGCGCGCGTGCGTGCGTGCGTGTGTGTGTGTGCGCGCGCGCGCGTGCTACTTCTATTTCTTTCCTCTTCACAACTTAACACACTCAGCAGCCCAAATTCTACCAGCAGACATTGCACGTACACACACACACCTTCTCTCTCTCACACACAGGCACACAAATACAGCAGTTCCCTATATGCCACACACATAGGTAACACTGTTTAGCACGCACGCACAGGCGCACGCACGCACACACCGGTGCGTGCACGCGCGTAGCGTAGCTCCAAGTCACCTCCGTCTCTCTCGCGCCACTCACACGTCCCTCGTCACGAGCATCTGCATCCTGTGCAATTTGTCACCCGGCGCCCATCGCCGCGCCGCCATTGGCTGTTGCCAGGCAACCCGCACGTCTCACAGACTATTTCCCATGATAAATTAGCCGGGCTGTTACTATGCCAACAGAATTTGTTACTTAATTAAACTGATTCGGATCGCAATTGGCTGGAGGGGGAGAGGGGAGTGAGTGTGTGCGTGTGCGTGTGCGTGTGCGTGTGCGTGTGCGTGTGCGTGTGTGTGTGTGTGTGTGTGTGTGTGTGTGCGTGTGCGTATGCGTGTGTGTGTGTCATGAGAGAGAGAGAGAGAGAGAGAGAGAGAGAGAGAGAGATACAAGATGCACACATGCAGACACCGTCAACTACATGATTCTACTCATACAGAAACAAAAATCGTAAATTGACGCCCTATACTTGATCTATACAGCAGTGGTTCCCAAACTTTTTCATGTCAAGGACCCCCAAATCGACACTCATTAGCCCACGGACCCCACATTAGAGAATATTTGTACGGCTCTAGCAGTGATTCTCAACCCGTTTATTTTCAAGGACCCCCAGTTTGACATGCATTGGTCTATGGACCCCCCCTTTACTGGCATTTCTACCGGGACCCCAATTTATATTGTAATGTCAATGTTAATTTAACTGAGATTAATGGACCAACGGGTCCATTTAGTTCCATTTGTACACTCTCAGAGTTACAGACCGATAAGGGTCCATTTGGTTCCATTTGTACGCTCTCAGAGTTACAGACCGATAAGGGTCCATTTGGTTCCATTTGTACGCTCTCAGAGTTACAGACCGATAAGGGTCCATTTGGTTCCATTTGTACGCTCTCAGAGTTACAGACCGATAAGGGTCCATTTGGTTCCATTTGTACGCTCTCAGAGTTACAGACCGATAAGGGTCCATTTGGTTCCATTTGTACGCTCTCAGAGTTACAGACCGATAAGGGTCCATTTGGTTCCATTTGTACGCTCTCAGAGTTACAGACCGATAAGGGTCCATTTGGTTCCATTTGTACACTCTCAGAGTTACAGACCGATAAGGGTCCATTTGGTTCCATTTGTACGCTCTCAGAGTTACAGACCGATAAGGGTCCATTTGGTTCCATTTGTACGCTCTCAGAGTTACAGACCGATAAGGGTCCATTTGGTTCCATTTGTACGCTCTCAGAGTTACAGACCGATAAGGGTCCATTTGGTTCCATTTGTACGCTCTCAGAGTTACAGACCGATAAGGGTCCATTTGGTTCCATTTGTACACTCTCAGAGTTACAGACCGATAAGGGTCCATTTGGTTCCATTTGTACGCTCTCAGAGGTACAGACCGATAAGGGTCCATTTGGTTCCATTTGTACACTCTCAGAGGTACAGACCGATAAGGGTCCATTTGGTTCTAAACTGGGACCCCCTGGAACTCCCTCAAGGACCCCCGAGGGTCCCCGGACCCCACTTTGGGAACCACTGATCTATACTACATGCGTGACACGTATAGCCTTATCAGCAACACGCACACGCACTCGCACAAGCACAAGCACGTGCACACGCACGCACACACACACACACGCACTCGCACACGCATGTGCACGCGCGCACACACACACGCGCGCGCGCCGCAGATGTATATCCCACCATCGGGGGCCAAGGGAGCAGGATGAGACAGGCAGGGTGAAGTCACGGTGAAATGAGTGTTATTAGATAGTGTGAGTTATTGAAATGGTCAGGCTTTTGGACAGGGGGGGGGGGACGTGGGGGCATCTACTGTACAACACAGACCACAAATGAAACACGGCGCTATAGGGAAGGAGAATAACTAGAATAATCATAACAATAAAATAAAAATAAAAATAAAAACACTGCTTCCCATCTGGAATTACCAGCTTCACGCCTTGACAGAGACACATCATTATCTCTCTCTCTCTCTCTCTCTCTCTCTCTCTCTCTCTCTCTCTCTCTCTCTCTCTCTCTCTCTCTCTCTCTCTCTCTCTAACCCCCTCCCCCCCCCATAGGAGAGCGTCCCCCTCACCCCACCCCGACAACAAATGAGATTTTTCCTTCGTTTCTTTCGCCTTTCTCCTCCTCCATAATATATTCAAATGAGGTTGCAGCCGGTGTGTGTGTCGATGCTGTGGTCATGTGATGACCACTCTGTCTGGAGGTGTATGGAACAAGATGCGTGCGTGCGTGCCTGCGTGCGTGCGTGCGTGCGTGCCTGCGTGCGTGCGTGCGTGCCCCTGCTAATTTGCGTTAGAGTCTCCAGTGTTCTCGGGATCGCTTACGATTGAGTCAGACTTAAAAAGGCCAATACATGCTTCTTTCCGATGTCGGAAAATCTACCGGACGGGACAGGCTTTCCGAAACTTTAGCACAGGGACATCTGGAGGCACATCGAGTTCTGAGCTATAGTTCTGACACCGCCCATCTGAAGTCCGCGATGACAATGTAAATTTGTACTTCCTTAATACCGTCGCTGTATCGGGTGGAAACCTGACATGTCCAAGACTCAAAAACGGTACACCTTTTAGGATTCAAATTCGAAAATAGCAAAAGTAGCAGCTCGACAGTGTGTCGCTTCGATCTTGCTATAGCGCTGCTACTTTTGATACTTTAATTTGTTACTTTACACTCTTGTTAGCAGAAGTTGTGTCAATTTTGTTTTTGATTTGTTCATGCTTAATTTATGGCCAATCAAGAGTCCAGTCCCAGGTGGGGGTGGGTTCTCAGAGCCAGCTAGGGAACAGGTGTTCTAAATCAGCGCAAAAGCCTCTAATCAGTCATTTTAACAGAGACAGGCAGAGTGAGGAGTCACAGTTTGTTCAGTTGATCCTGTGTGAAGAGAAAATAAGTTTGTAACCTTGGTTGCCGACCAGTTATCCTGTTGGTGTGAACTTTATTGATCTGCAAGAGGTAAATATATGCCTGTGTAATGTTTCTGTGCTGTAACTTAATGTTGGAGTGTAACAGTTAATGTGTATGTATATTGTGACTAGCAATTAGCATTTTCACAACACCACATGGCTTTGTATTATGTTGTAAATGGTTTAAGTACAAGCTACAACTATCTCTTCATGATGTAGTACAATGACTTGTTGCTTAGCTGATTTATTTGCTTCAGGACACTGGCAATTGTGAGCATCACAGTTCCATTGGAACACACTGCCCTGCTGAAGAGCTGCTGGCTGTCTCTACTGTTTTCTTCTGAACTGTTTCATCTGGAGTTTGTTCTGGCTGAGTGTTTCATCGCTGCTGTTCCTGTGCTGCATTCCCCCCATCACGCAGCTAACCCTCACCATTCCACCTCTAACATATCCCTGGACTTGTGAGTACTGTACCAATGAGCACGTGCACTTTTATTTTCTACAAGTGAAGCTGCCATTACGGTTTGTAGGCCACAAAGCACCCAAGCCACGACTCAGGCCTGCAACGAGCGTTCAGTTAGGGTCACTAAAGAACTTTGAGTTGCAGTCAGTGTGTGTGTGTGTGTGTGTGTGTGTGTGTGTGTGTGTGTGTGTGTGTGTGTGTGTGTGTGTGTGTGTGTGTGTGTGTGTGTGTGTGAGTGAGTGTGCGAGTGGGGCCCATATCTGTGTGTGACCTGTTTTACCATTCTGCAATTATTCACATTCTGATTCCTTTTTATTTTGTTCTATGTCATACTGCATTGAGAGAGAGATTGAGAAACATTCATTGTTTTTGGTGTTAATAAATATCCCTGTCTATGCTAGGTATTTAACACATTCAGTGCCTAAGACGTGATCTTGTTGTGTCATAGCTCACAGATAATTCATGTTCGGTAATGAAACAATTCATGTATGGTAATGACATAATTCATGTTGGGTAATGCTTGTTTAAAAAGTTGTTTAAAAAGTAGTTAAAAGCAAGTAAGAAGGTAAAAGCATACTTAAAGGTGTATAATGTAATTATATTCTCTAACTTTATTTAGAGGCACCGTCAACTGAATTAAAATGACATAAGTACAGAGTTAAAAAGTTAATTAGTTAGACTACAGGTAGTCGCGCCAGTTCATTAAAACGAACTCAGGCCCCACCCAGAGTACTACTACACAAGAAACCTCATAGCTACCTGGGATGGGTGTTACATAGAGGTCAGATATCATGTCTGTAATATGTCACCTCCTTTTCCGAAGAAAAGCTCGGACATCAGAAGGAGCTTGTAGATCCTCCATTTCGTACAATTTTCAAGTACAAATCAGCCTTTATTGTTTCAAACCTTTCCCTCCCTCCTCCTCCTCCAACTCCTCCTCCAACTCCTCCTCCTTCTCATCCTCCTCCTCCTCCTCATCCTCCTCCTCCTCCTCCTCCTCCTCCTCCTCCTCCTCCTCTGTACTGCTGTTGTGGACCAGGGCAAATTGCATGGTGTAACGCCGCTCAGGCCCACCCCACCCGCCCGCCCGCTCGCTCGCTCGCTCGCTCACGCTTTGACCACTCAGCAAAGAAAAGGGAGAATGGCAGAGCAATTTGGGCGTCGGAGCAGGACCAAACGGAAGGGAGCGGGGAGCATGTAATCTCCCTAATTTGGAGCATTGCGGAGCGGGTGCGAGGGCCCCCCCGCCCGCCATCACATCTCCCCACATCTCCCCCCTCTCTCTCTCTCTCTCTCTCTCTCGGGCGGGCGGCGGGCCCTACCTATAGCGGCTACGGGGCTGCTCTTATTTCCATAACTTCCTGACAAAACCATTTTGTCCCGCCTGATTGGGCCTATTTGCATCGGACACCTCTTCTGCATATAGATTGATGGGTTTAATCAGCGAATCAGGGAGAGCGCTCAGACATCAATCAATGTCACGGGTGCTCTGTCTTTCTTTCAGTAGTAGTGGTAGTAGCCCCTGTTTCCCCCCCCCGCCCCCCCCCCCCCGCCCGCCTTTTTCCCATTCTCCTGTACGCTCTGCGCCCTTTTTTCTCTATCTCGCTTTGTTCATCTCTCTCTCTCTCTCTCTCTCCCCCCCCGACCCCCCCCCCCCACCCTTGTGATTTTCCGCTCCCGGTCATCAGGGGATGCCAGCTCCTCTGGGTGAAATGACACGAGAGCTGTTATGCAGGGGACAGATTGAGGGGAGGCCTGTGTGTGTGTGTGTGTGTGTGTGTGTGTGTGTGTGTGTGTGTGTGTGTGTGTGTGTGTGTGTGTGTGTGTGTGTGTGTGTGTGTGTGTGTGTGTGTGTGTGTGTGTGTGTGTGTGCGTGCAGTGGACTCTAGGGCAGGAGAATGAAAGGAGAGAGAGAGAGAAGAGGGCGATCAAAATAATGTGGCTGATAATACAGTACATATGGCTCTATTTTCGTCCACGCTATAAACGTCTTATCCCTAAACTACCTTGCCTTTTTTTTGAGGGGGGCTAGCCCCTCCTAGAAACAGCTATTGTGTACGCAAACATTAAATGCCATTGACAATGAATGGAGAATTTATTTTATTTATTTATGTGTCTGAGCAAATGGGCAGGCAGGCAGGCAGGCATAGCCTGGCTAATAAGCCAGACTCAAATCACACTGTTGTGTGGTATTTGAGTCTGGAGATGCTGTGTATGGATCTTGTTTCCCGGGGGGCGGGTTCAAACATTTTCTCTTTGACGCAATTGGTCAGAGCTACTGTCAGTCAAAGGTCTCAAGCGTTGAACGTCACTGTACCAAAGCCCGCCCATATTGCATACCGTGTCCCGATTGGCCACACAATTGCAATTTTTTTTTGCCAACGGCTGATTCGGTCTGGCTTATTAGCCAGGCTCAGGCAGGCAGGCAGGCAGGCACGCACGCACGCACGCACGCACGCACGCACGCACGCACGCACGCACGCACGCACGCACGCACGCACGCACGCACGCACTCTGGGGAGCTCTCCGTCGCATGGAGGGTGCACGGGGGATGTCAGGTTATCAAAAGGATGAGTGTGTCACTAGTGTGCGTGCGTGCGTGTGTGCGTGCGTGCGTGCGTGCGTGTGTGTTTCTTTCTATTTGCTGGTATTTTCCTGTGCTCCGTACTTTTGACAGTTGATCTTTTATATCTCAGAGACATTTTGCATGGGCTTATCTTATCTTGACCAAGGTTCCGCCAAGGACTTATTAAATTGGGGAGATTTTCTTTTGTACAATGATTTGCACCCCCCCCCCCCCCCAACCCCCATCCCTTCCCTGCTCTCTCTTTCAAAATAAGACATTTGGGCTACTTTCTTGTGGTTGGTACAGTATGTTTAATCAAGGCCAGGGCTAAAAGAAAACCCAGAAAGGTCAGGACTTTTGTGACGGCTGCTGCCAATTCCACTCTTAACGACATATGAGAGAGCAGAATTGGCAGCCATCATGCACAAAATAACCTGACCTTTTTTTTTAATTTATTTTGCCTTTTGCCTTGATTTTGTGCATGTGGTCCATTTAGCTCGAGAAGAAACAAATAGTCAAATTTGAAATGTATTAAAAAACACGACACGACAGGTGCAAGTCTAATTAAGAAAACACATCCCTTTGACACGAATATTGTCAGTGTCATTGTTTATTTTGTTGTTTTTTGTTGACGGTTAAAGGAGATCCTTGAGCGCCGTCCAAGTCTTCTTTCAACTGAACGGGACTCGTTTCATGCAAGTGATGTGTGGGGCAACGGTCCGTAACGGGCAGAAAGGATGGCTGTGAGAACGGACGTGCCTCGCGTGTGACGCGCGCGCACGTGACGCATGTGACGTGTGTGCGTGTTAGGCATGTCCCCTATCAGTCACACTATCTAGGTCACTGGAAATAAATGAAATGAAAAACACCTATACTTACTATATCAAAAGTAATCAACAAACATTATACTACCAGTAAGACGCCTGGTGCGATGTGACGAGACCTGGTCACGAGACCTGGGCACGAGACTTTGGGCACCATATATATGGGGAACATGGGGATTTGAAATGATACACTGACTGACTGACGGGAAATGCATGATTCCATCATTAACTGTGACCTTTGCAGCAACCACAGTGGTTATCATGAGACCGTCACAACATGATCATATATTGGCATTCCCATATATGGGTTTAATATTGATCAAAGTCAAGGATCTCCATATATGGTCATAACAGGGATTGCTATGGTCTCTGACGGCAGCGTCTCTGGCCAGACAACAGGGCTGCTGGTGTCGGGACAGACAAAGTTTCATAGTTAACTGTGACGGCAGTCTCCTCTGTGAGAGTGTGGAGGTCGTGTGGCTGTTACGAAGGCTCTCCACGTTGGGGCCGACCTTCGAGACTACATTGCCTGAATATATATTTATACATATATCCATATATGGATATTATAGTATATATATATTATAATATAAATCCATATATATATACTCCATATAATGGGCATATCAACACCGACACCTCACTCACACGGACATCAGACTTGCACTGCATAAAAATACAGTTCTCATCTTCCGAAGCTCAGATGTCAACCAACGCTCAACGATCTCAAATATACCCCAGAATCTGCAGGACCCAACAGTGGTCTACTCAAGGGTATACAGTATGCTTATAGAACACTATAGGCAACCAACACTAGGTCGTACTGCTGGGGCAGATCGGCGTGTGCACGCATCCGCCTGGGTGACGACAGACTGCTGGGCGGGTGAGTGACGGGGAAAGTGGGTTAGGTGTCAAAAACGCAAGGTTTCATATAACCCTGTTATCTGCAACCTTCGGTCGCAATAAAAACTGGTGAAATATTTGCCAAATTATCAATGGGAAGAGGCAAACATTTTGAAAATAGCCATATTCACAATATTTGCACGTATACCTGTGGAACTGAGTCAAACTAACCTATATCATCGTTAAATCAGATCATATCTCCAGGATCTCACGGCCGCTCAATCTCATCTCCAATAAACGGAAGCTTTTGGGGGTCCGTTAATATTATTGCGCCCCAGACTCCAAGGGCACCGCCTCGGCTTAACCCATTCTGAACGTGAACCCCTTTTGGTGTTTTAAACATTGTTATAATTTAGCTATTGAAAAATAGCAGATCTACAAGCTCATAGCTTGTAGGTCTGCTATTTTTGAAAAATCGTGAAAATATTTATTTCAGAAAACTGGAGGATTTAGAAGATTTAAAAAAAAATTGAGGTCAGGCCTAAATGGGTTAAAGATATAACCAGGATGACCAGCCCGGATGACCAGACGGCCCGTCGTGGGTCATCTTCGATCTTCGGTGGTGTGGTTCCTCGATAGTGAGACAACCATGACGTTCGATCATCAGCCATCACGACCGGGAACATTGTCATATTACAATGTCAATTTCTCAAATTTCGACTATTATATCTATACGCTTGACCTTCACAGCTAGTATTACACACACTCGCATATGCACGCGTGCATGCACATGCGCACGCACGCACGCACGCACGCACGCACACACACACACAACTTTAGAAGTGTTTTTCGATGCCTGACAGACCACACCATTTCTACATCCACCCCCTCTAACCCTCTCAAGTACAACGCGTGTGCGCGCACACACACACACACGCACACACGCACAGTCGCACACACACAGACACACACACACAACCCTGTATAGGGCCAGTCGGACAACGCAGCCCCCTCGGCTCTCCGGGCAGATTAATCAAAGCATGCGGGGCCACTCTAATTGGCTGACAATCACACCTCCTCTGCCCGTGAATGCCTGAGCACTTCATCTCTGCATAGACACACCATGCACTGTCTGTACGCTGACCCCCCCAGACACACACACACACACACGCACACACACACATACACACACACACCGGGATCCTTGGGGGGGGGGGGGGTGCACGTGGGGGGATGTCAGGTTATCAAAAGGATGCATGTGCATTTGTGAGCATCGGACACACACCTATATGCGCTCTCGCACAGACACATGAACACATACTCCACCACGCACACAAGCATGCACAGTTGCGCACACACGCGCGCACACACAGTTGCGCGCACACACACACACACACACACACACACCACCCCATAGCACGCACGCACGCACACAGGCACACACCACCCTGCATACTACCCGAGTGATCTCAATGCCATGTATAAGCAGCAGACAGTGTGTGTGCGCACACGCACACATGTGTGTGTGTGTGTGTGAGAGAGAGAGAGAGAGAGAGAGAGAGAGAGAGCAATGGGGGACTCCTGTCTGAAGAGGTGCAGGGTGTTGGGGCGGGGGTGCATGCATGGGTAGACCATTGTGAGCGAGAGATGTAAGCATATCACCCCTATAACAATCAGCCATACCTGAGCGGGCCGGGGGGCCCCTGTGGGGGGGGGGGGGGGCCCTGGGGACTGCCGAGGTGCACTGGAAGACAGCGCATTAAGGACAGGCCTCCAGCATAAGCATCCTGCATCAATAGCATAAGGGAGGCCCTCATTAAAAATGCCCCTGATTGATGTCTGTGAATTTCCTTAGACCCCCTGTCTCGCCTTGTCCCCCCTGTCCCCCCCCCCCCCCACACACACACACACACCTCAGCCCCCCCCGCCTTCCCGTCAGAGTGCACTGGAGGGTCGGTGTGGAGGAAGGAAGGCTATATGCACACTGTGGAATTGTGGGAGTTCATATAGAGGCGCTTTCAGACGGGGTATAACGCGCATTAGCGATTCATTTTTCAACGAGGGGCGGAGAGGTAAGCAGGGTGGGGGGGGGGGGGGGGTCAAGGGTCCCATGAAATGCGGGCGGCAAGAGCTGCATTGTGGTCCGCTTTCTTTCTGCACATGCATACTGTAGGTCTGCAGAAGCAAAGATTTGAGTTGAAAACCTTGGCTCTGAAAGAATATACAGGTATAATCATAGATTTGGGCCACATTTACACGATTTTTCTACGAGCTTGTAGATCTGCTATTTTTGCAATAGCTAAAGTATAACATAATGGTTAAAACACCAGAAGGGGTTCCTGTCCTGAACGGATTAAGTCAATAAACAGCAAGGAAACTTAGATAACGGGGAAACAATGAGCCTATATAGTACAACATAACATAATTATACAATCTAAATCACATTCACATGTGTGGTGGAGAAAAATAGTAATAATCTAAGAAGAAAAAAACTCTGAGTTCATAAGTATAGAGAACGCTGCAGAGAGAACTATACATAATAACAACGATAATAACCGTCTCTGCCGGGCGGACACATCATACCATATCTCCCGAAACCGTTACTTTTCAGGATTTCAAATGAGAAAATAGCAAAGGTAGAAGGTCTACAGTATATATACCCTCCCAAAATGTGCCGTTTTGCGCAGGGTTTTTTCGAGCTCGTGCTGGATCTACTTTTGATGCTTTCGTGTGATCAGGCGGGCAGGCAGGCAGGCAGGCAGGCAGACAGTAACAGCACACAACGCTATACACCAGACATTCTAGTACGCATATTATTTCATTTGAATTATCAATTCATTTACAGAGCCTATAAAATAAATAAGACCAAACATAATAATGCAGACATGAACAAACACTCCTCGACAGTACTTGGCACCCTCCAATCTAGGGAGGAGTGCCAGCACCGCAGAGGAGAGACAGGTGACAAACATAATTCAACGTCAGTGTCAATAAATTATACAAATATAAACATTTAAAATGTGTTAATTAAAATGTCAATATGTATATAAACCGTTACTTCCAGTCCAGCTGTTTGTCAATCAAGTTGACTTAACGCATTCTGGACAGGGAACCCCTTTTGGTGTTTAATAAGTTCCAGGCCTGGACAACATAAGTGAAATAAGTGAAGAAAATAACTCAAAGAACATAACTCAACATAACTTAACAGAGAGGTACTGGAGTCAATGGCAGCCTCCTCTCTACTGAACCATTTCCCCTTTATATAGACTCCTGACTCCACCCCTGGCTAAGCAGTCAGCAAATCACAATGCATTTAGCAACACCCAAGACGCTCCCCCTAAAGCAATCAATCAGAGCTCTCTTCAGGCAATCAAGGCAGCGTCCCAATTACAGCATCTGCATAGATAAACACAGGTATGTTAGATTCACATGTCACAGCAGAATGTGCACCTTCTGTGGGACTGAGAATCCAAATGTCAGCATACAATACAGCATAAACACAATGAATGTGTATTGTTGAACAGCATACATTACTGTGACAGAGGCTGCTATGTCACATAAGCATTATGTTATAATTTAGCTATTGAAAAATAGCAGATCTACCAGCTCATAGCGCGGCACCGAGTGCCGCGCTACGAGCTTGTTGGTCTACTATTTTCTTTTTTATCGTGAAAATGTGGCGCAAATTTTGAATATATATTCTTTCAGAGCGAACGTTTTTAACTCAAATCTTTGCTTCTGAGGGGTTCCCGGAACAACATATTTATCACTTAGGCCTAGTCATGATCAGAGCTTCCGTTGCTCCAGACTGTATGACCGGAAAGTGCGGAAACATTTGAAAATTGTGGGAGTCTGGCCACGTGAGACTATAGTTACATATAGTGCGGCTTTTATGTAACTCTGTATTTGTTTTACTGTGCAGTATTTGCTACATCAAAGATAGATTCGTATAGTTGTACCGCAGAAAATATTGTACAGTACACCCTAATCAGTAGCTGGCCTTTTGCAGGCCATACGTCCATCCATTCCCTGCGACACGAAATACACATGCTATAGTGAATTAATTAACGGATCCGGTTATGCAGCTGCTCTGCTTCCGGAACAAGGATCCCGGGGCGGAGGAGGCGTTCGAGTGGCCAACGGCTGCTCCGTCCGAGGGTTAACGCCCACACCCCCCCCCCCCCCCCCCCCCCTCCGTAAAGTGCATGTCGCTTACTGTACATGACATCAACTTAGCACGAGCGGCGGCAAGAGATTTAACGGCGGCTTGCTCGCTGCCGGCTTTTTGCAGTTGCCGCCTTCAGCTAGCATCATGTCACACGGAGACAGGAGAGAGAGAGAGAGACAGAGAGAAGAGCATTTTGAAAAACAAAACCTGGCATTTGGAGAGTCGCCCAGGCTCCATAAATGATAGAGATTTGCAAATGGATGTCTTTCCCATCACACCCCCCCCCCCCCTCTCCCCTTCCGATTGAACCCCCTGCATGCTCAGTGCTCACACGTCCTATTGCTAGGCCCCGCGGCCCCTGAATAATGGAGAGGGAAACCCTTTTCCTTTGAAAAAGTGTAAATCAATCAAACATTCATGGACGAGGGGGTCTCGAGACAATGCCAAGTGTGGAAACCGACCCACAACAACCTTTTTCACGCGCAAGTGCGAGTGTGTGCGTGTGTGCGCGCGTGTGCGTGTGTGCCCAACGCGTGTCTGCGATGCGCGAGTGTCAGTGCGTGTCAGTGCGTGTCCACGGTTTTGCCAATTAGAGCAGAAGCTGACCACGCCGTAAATATTTCAATGGGCATCACATATCGTTGTGCGTGAGGGCCGCCGAGAGCAGCCGAGCGTGCCGCTGAACTCTGGAGAGGTCACGCCACCCTCTCCTTATCCGGCCGCCCCTTAATGCGGAGAGAAGACATCTACTTAGGGGACCTCGGAGGCTCGAGGAGGGTCTGCCGGACGGGACAGCTTTAATCCATTTAGACCCGAGGACGCGTCTGTGTGTCGACCTTATATAGCTTTTACCCGCTTTTACCATCTTTTTGTAAACTTTAGCTGTTGAAAACTAGCAGATCTACGAGCTCGTATAGTGCGGCACTGAGTGCCATGCTACGAGCTCGTAGGTCATGCTATTTTTTTTTAATTCATGAAAACGTGGTGCAAATCTTTGAATACATATTCTTTCACATGCAGCGGGCTCAAATCTTTGCTTCTGCAGAGGTCCCTGAGACAACATATATTTTGAGATGGGGGGGGGGGGTCCGTGGCCAATAACACTATTAGTTTCCTTGACATGAAATAGTTTGAGAACCACTGATATAGAAACAATGTTTTTTTTTCCAGAAAACTGTCATGATTCGGAAGACATTTTGTAGAATCTGATTTATCAGGTCACAACGGGTTAAATAGATCAGGACGCAGTGCCCCAAGTACATTAAGGCCCGGCGGCTGGAGCGCCACAAAGTCAATCAAACGTGATCAAAATGGAAGGCGGCGGGGAGAGAGAGAGAGAGAGAGAGAGAGAGAGAGAGAGAGAGAGAGAGAGAGAGAGAGAGAGAGGCCTCGGGGAGGACACGGAAGGAACAAGAAGGTTTCCGTGGCCTCTCGTTTTTCAAAGTGCAGCCATATCTCGTGATCGTCACATACACGCCGCCGCTTTGACGCAGAGCAGAGGGCAGACAGACAGACAGAGAGACAGACAGACAGACAGACAGAGAGACAGACAGACAGACAGACAGACGGCGGAACAATGAGAAGGGAGCAGAGAAAGGGCACTCGCCGAGAGCATGAGCCCCGAGTCGCCCCTCCAGCTGTACCCACAATGCCTTTCATCCTGGGGTGGACCCCCAACACCGCCGCACGGTGCGTCTGAAGTCCCCCCTCACTCCCCCCCCGGCTCCCGTGTCACTTAAGCGCGGGGGCTACGGCGCTAATGTGTCCTCGAGCTACATATGCATATTTAAGACCGGTGCACTTTATAAGTGTGTGTGTGTGTGTGTGTGTGTGTGTGTGTGTGTGTGTGTGTGTGTGTGTGTGTGTGTGTGTGTGTGTGTGTGTGTGTGTGTGTGTGTGTGTGTGTGTGTGTGTGTGTGTGACTTCATCACAGGACTTTTTGGGACTCCGTCCATTTGACTCATTTTGACACTCGGCGTCATCATAGCGGAAGAGCCTCGGACTCCTGCGGGGAAACATGCATACAGTGTGCGTGTGTGTTAGCCCATTACCCTCTTTTATTTTGTTTTTTGGAACGAAAAAACTGAAGGGTCTAATAACGGCATAACTGCTCTGCGTATAAAGTCAGTACTAGAATAATTGACAACGTGAGGATTTGCTTTTGGGAGCAAAAAAAAAGAAGAAAAAAAAATATATATATATTGGCCCAAATTTGGGGAAAGACAGAAAGACAGAGAGAAAGACAAACGTTTTATGTAACATCACTTTGATTAGCAATTCACAATGTTCTGTTGCTATTTATTTTCTGTGCGTGCACGCGCGTGCGTGCGTGCCTGCGTGCGTGCGTGCGTACGTGCGTGCGTGTGTGCACGCGTGCGTGCGTGGGGGGGGTGCGTGCGCCAGGCCTACACTAAATATGCAGAGTTCCATGAAAATATGTTTTGATGTTTGATGTTTCCCCCTCCCAGCGTCCTCGGAGGAGGAGGCGAGGGGAAGAAAGTGGATGTCAGGCATAGGTCCCTGTTGACCCCCTCCTCTCTCCGACAGCAAAGTCATTCAGGCCCTGGAAGAGTGAATTATTCACCACATTCTCTAACTCTTCTGCGGCATGGTGGACAGTATGTAAGTACATTTACTCGGGTGCACTGTATAGGCTACTTATAAGTGTGTTGTTGCTGCAAAGATCCACACAAGCTCAAAATGTTGTGCGAAGCGACACCGTTGCTACTTTTGAATTTGAAAAGTATACAGTTTTGGAGTTTTCTGACAGAGACAATGGGCCTCATGCGCCAATAAGTTCCTAACTTTTCTTCTTACATTTCTTCCTAAGTGAATTCCTAAGAGAAGTCCAGTCAGATTCATGAAACGTTCTTAAGTAGGCAGAATTGTTCGTGAGCATGTTCTTATGATGATGAATCCAAATCCTCGTAACTTGAAGGGGTGTGCCAGTTCATTCAAATTATCATAGGTAGACGCCCCACATATCCCAATTAGCATCCTAATTACCATAGTGAACAGCCCCACCAATCCCATATAAGGCATTGGGAATTCACTTTCCTACCTGTGTTCACCCAGGTGGGTGTGGTTTTGCATGACTCCATGGCCTTGCCTGCAGTCACACCTGTGTGTGATTGCAGCACACAAAAATCACAGGACCTCACACACAGAAATAAAGTTGAGTGAAGTCAAGAATACCTAAAGAAGTCTAAATATGGTGGAACACCAGACTCCAAACATTAAAAATCAATAGTACTGTAGAGGTACTGAAGTGAACAGAAATTTTCATATTTTCAATATTTTCAATATTTTCAATATTTCAATATTCATGAATGTATTTTATTATTTATCTCACAATAGTCAACTTTCTTATGTGGTGGGTATGTTGCGTTTGTTTGGGTTGGGTTGTAAACTCTAAACCAGTGGTTCTCAAACATTTTCATGTCAAGGACCCCAAAATTGACATGCATTCTGCAGACCCCCATATGAAAATATTTTCTGCTATTTATCAAAATGTTTCGAAAATCTACAAGCTCAAAATGGGCAGTAATGGGACGCGTTTGTGAGCTTGTAGATTGGCTATTTTCAAAGTATAAAATGGGATTAAAGTGGTAAAATGTTCCATATTTTGCTGTGGACTGCCTGGAACTTCCTCAAGGACCCCTTGAGGTCCTCAGACCAAACTTTGAGCATCATGCAGAGGGCGCTGTTTTTCCTTTATGTTTTCAGATTGCACTTAAGAACAAAAAAGGCACCCAAAGAGTGCTCCACAGTGTGCGTAGATTCTGTTCTTACATACGAACAAATCACAACTAAGAAAAGATTGAGGGATCCCAAAACCTTCTTAAAAACTTCCTAAGTGGGTCTAAGAACAAATTTCCTCTTAAGAACCTCTTAAGAATGGTTGGCGCATGAGGCCCAATGGGCCTCATGCGCCAATAAGTTCCTAACTTTTCCTCTTACATTTCTTCCTAAGTGAATTCCTAAGAGAAGTCCAGTCGGATTCATGAAACGTTCTTAAGTAGGCAGAATTGTTCGTAAGCATGTTCTTATGATGATGAATCCAAATCCTTGTAACTTGAAGGGGTGTGCCAGTTCATTCAAATTATCATAGGTAGACGCCCCACATATCCTAATTAGCATCCTAATTACCATAGGGAACCGCCCCACCAATCCCATATAAGGCATTGGGAATTCACTTTCCTACCTGTGTTCACCCAGGTGGGTGTAGTTTTGCATGAATCCATGGCCTTGCCTGCAGCCACACCTGTGTGTGATTGCAGCTCACAGGACCTCACACATAGAAATAAAGTTGAGTGAAGTCAAGAATACCTAAACTAAAGTCTAAATATGGTGGAACACCAGACTCCAAACATTAAAAATCAATAATACTGTGGAGGTACTGAAGTGAACAGAAATTTTCACATTTTCAATATTCATGAATGTATTTTATTATTTATCTCACAATAGTCAACTGGGGGGGGGGGGGGGGGGGGGGGGGGGTGATGGCGGGGGGGAATGGGGGATGGTTATGTGGTGGGTATGGTGCGTTTGTTTGGGTTGGGTTGTGAACTCTAAACCAGTGGTTCTCAAACATTTTCATGTCAAGGACCCCCAAATTGACATGCATTCTGCAGACCCCCATATGAAAATATTTTCTGCTAGGGTAATGTTTTGAAGATTTATCAAAATGTTTTGAAAATAGCCGATCTACAAGCTCAAAATGGGCAGTAATGGGACGCGTTTGTGAGCTTGTAGATTGGCTATTTTCAAAGTATAAAATGGGATTAAAGTGGTAAAATATTCCATATTTTGCTGTGGACTGCCTGGAACTTCCTCAAGGACCCCTTGAGGTCCTCAGACCAAACTTTGAGCATCATGCAGATGGCGCTGTTTTCCCTTTATGTTTTCAGATTGCACTTAAGAACGAAAAAGGCACCCTAAGAGTGCTCCACAGTGTGCGTAGATTCTGTTCTTACCTACGAACAAATCACAGCTAAGAAAAGATTGAGGGATCCCAAAACCTTCTTAAAAACTTCCTAAGTGGGTCTAAGAACAAATTTCCTCTTAAGAACTTCTTAAGAACGGTTGGCGCATGAGGCCCAATGTTCTTTGATTGTCTGTGACTCAGTTCTTGACTTGAGTATAAGTCATATTGACTTATCATTCCACTACATTTCTGTTCTTGACTTGAGTATTACGATGTTGGATACAATATGACTCATCATTCCACTACATTTCAAAGATAAATAATAACTATTGTATTTTTGATTCCACTACACTTCTAGGAAGAGAAAAGGCACTTCTCTTATATAATTGGTCCTCACTATACCTGCGGATGGAAGATTTAGCTGCGCTTGCCGTGGATAACCGCAGTTTAGGGTGGATTTGGGTCATTAAAAAAATATTATAAATTAATATTGGATAAACCGCGGGTGAAATAATGCGGGAAATAAATTAATGGCATCTGTCTATAGGCTTATTATACCACCGGAGAGACGGGTGGCAGCCGGAATGTAGACAGCACCCGGGAGCAGTATGGGTTGGCGCCCCAGCCTGTGTCTTCCGTGAGGAAGAAGCCCAACAAACCCACGGTGAGGCCTTTAGGAGGGCCAATCAAGCCTCAAACGGAGCCTGCGGCACCACCAAGGGCAAGATGGAGCCTGCGGAACCATTGCGGCTCGAGAATCCACCATTCCTGAATAAAGTGCATGGTGCTGGGAGTCTGGTGCAACGCACAGGGGCTGGACCTGGTGGACCTGGTGGACCTGGTGGACCTGGTGAGACGTATAGGAGGGGCCCGGACAGGAGTCAACCCACAGAGCCTATAGTCCTGCCACGCGCCAGAATGGTACCTCCCAGTCCCGGCAGAGTAATTCAGGAGGAACGGATTGGGTGTCCCTGGTTTTTCCCTAATGGGACTGATCGAGGGTAGCTACTGGGACGTAAGTCGGGACTTGATCATCCCGGCTGGGTCACCTGAGTGAGGGGTATGATGTTGGGAGACCCGAAACCCCCGATGACCTTGGGATACATCACTGAGGATACGTCCCAGGTGCATCCATGCGATGTATTTTAGTTTTAGTTTTTAGCTTTTAAAACACAAAATCTTGGCGAAATCTCGCAATCGCAATCGGCGGGTGGTTGCGTATTTATAAATTGTAATGCGGACGGATAACGGGCGGATTATAAATAATATGCACACGCGGAGATTTGGTTGACATAAAAGCTCATCCGCAGGTCTCTAGTCCTCACTAATAAGTTCAGGTCTCTAGTCCTCACTAGTAAGTTCAGGTCTCTAGTCCTCACTAGTAAGTGCAGGTATCTAGTCCTCACTAGTAAGTTCAGGTCTCTAGTCCTCACTAGTAAGTCCAGGTCTCTAGTCCTCACTAGTAAGTTCAGGTCTCTAGTCCTCACTAGTAAGTTCAGGTCTCTAGTCCTCACTAGTAAGTTCAGGTCTCTAGTCCTCACTAATAAGTTCAGGTCTCTAGTCCTCACTATAGTAAGTTCAGGTCTCTAGTCCTCACTAGTAAGTTCAGGTATCTAGTCCTCACTAGTAAGTTCAGGTATCTAGTCCTCACTAGTAAGTGCAGGTATCTAGTCCTCACTAGTAAGTTCAGGTATCTAGTCCTCACTAGTAAGTTCAGGTCTCTAGTCCTCACTATAGTAAGTTCAGGTCTCTAGTCCTCACTAGTAAGTGCAGGTATCTAGTCCTCACTAGTAAGTTCAGGTCTCCAGTCCTCACTAGTAAGTTCAGGTCTCTAGTCCTCACTAGTAAGTTCAGGTCTCTAGTCCTCACTAGTAAGTTCAGGTCTCCAGTCCTCACTAGTAAGTTCAGGTCTCTAGTCCTCACTAGTAAGTTCAGGTCTCTAGTCCTCACTAGTAAGTTCAGGTCTCTAGTCCTCACTAGTAAGTTCAGGTCTCTAGTCCTCACTAATAAGTTCAGAAATCATCGCTAGGCCGACTTTTTTCAAAAAGTGAAAATAGCAGCTATCACTATAGTGTATAATGCACTATAGAGCGTCGCAGTCCCGCCCCCTTTCATGACGACGACAGGCCCAGGAAACAATTCCCCATGCATTTTTCCCATATTTAGAAAAAGTATTTATTTAAAGATCTGTAACAAACACAATATTTTGGGCCAAACACTTTTTTTGGTTGTTTTTCTTCTTTGTTATTATTTGTCCAAAATATTGTGTTTGTTGTCATGATTTGTCACGATCCGAGTTGGCTTTGTCCGAGGCGTACATATCTTTAAATAAATACTTTTTTGAAATGTCTATGGGGGAAAATGCATGGGGAATTATTTCCTGGGCCTGGCGTCGTCATGAAAGGGGGCGGGACTGCGACGCTCTATAGCAGTTCGGCTATAGTTTTTGTATAGAATTTTGGAAAAAGGGCTAGAATTAAAATTAGTTTTTGTTTTTATTTTATATTTTAAGCAAGTATTCCAGTACTTTAACTCAAGTACAACTTTGAATGAGCAACGTTAACTTAATAATAGTAGTAATTGACCATGGAGTATCTAATTTGATCAAGTGTTGGGGTTTAGTACTTTGCACAACTTGTGACCCTTGTTGCATCATTCATGTTCGCTTGCACATTGCCTGTGTGAGAAATGCATATGTGTGCGTGCGTGCGTGCGTGCGTGCGTGCGTGCGTGCGTGCGTGCGTGCGTGCGTCTCAGAGAGAGAGGGAGTGAGAGAGAGGTGGGGGGAGGTGGAGTTCCAGCGCTAGTTTGAATCCGCCCCTCTATATGCGTTGAAAAGCTCGGGGACTTTCAGTCGTATAGAGGAAAGTGAAAGTGGGTAGGTCTATCTGTGGGATTTATAAATACTTTAACAAATGAAACCAATTATCCATATGACCAAATACCAAGTATATATAATTGGATTGGAACACGGGAAAAAACTATATATAAAACAAATAAATCATGTTTGGACATATATACAAGCTTTCCACCCGACAGAGAGAGACACCATATCATGCACGTGTGAGGAACGTGTCAATTATAGCCTGAACACGCAGATATACCTGAGAGCGTGCATGTGTACGTGCGTGAGCGCGCGCGCGCGTGTGGTTTAGCAAAGGCTTGCAGGCTTGATGACTATCAGCAAATGCTGCCGGCTAACGTCCTCTTTGTGGTATATATTAGCAGGTGAGAAAATGGTTGCAGCTCCGTGGGAGGGCGAGCGAGGCGTTGATTAGGCTTTACATTGCTGAGTGGGTGGTTACTAAGTGGGCCCCAAGGTGCGAAAATGGAAATCTGATGATTGCGGCAAAAAAAGAAGAAAAAAAGAAAAAAGTGCGACAATGTTTCCGAAGCGTCAGTTAAGATGAAAACCACGGTGCGTGCGAGTCCGTTAGAGAGAGGGAGCAAGGGTGAGAAGAAAAAAGAAGAGAAAAAAAAACTAGGTGTCTCAAAGTGGCTAAAACCACAAGTAGCTCGTCGCGGAAATTACGTGGCGTGTGTCATGCCGATAAGTGGGGCACAGGCTTTTGCTCTTTAAGGTCACACACGGCATGGGCCTTTCTTCACACGCTGTGGCGCAAGGGTGTGTGTGTGTGCGTGCGTGCGTGCGTGCGTGCGTGCGTGCGTGCGTGCGTGCGTGCTAGGGCATTAAGCAACTAGTCGACTAGTTTACTAGTCGACTAGTAAATCCACTAGTCGAACTTGTTGGTACTAGTTGACTAGTTGATAAGGAAAAAAAGGAAAAAAAAGTTTAGTTTTTTATTTTTTTCCCGATTTTGTAGGCCTCAAGATCAGGTAGATTATAGTTATAGTCACCATGTATACAGTTTTTCAATGTACAAATATGTATTTCCCAAAAAAAAAAAAAGTTTATTTTTTTAATTTATTTTATTTTTTACATAATAGGTAGTTAAACAACTAGTCGACTAGTCGACTAGTAAACTAGGCAACTAGTCAACTAGTAAAAATGACTAGAAGTGAATGCCCTAGTGCGTGCGTGCGTGTGAAACCAACGCCTACGGTCTTGTATAGGGTTTCAGGTTCATTTTGAGGTTTCGATCGCAATTGTGTTGAGGGACCCAGGCCTGCGCCGCACCCATGGTCTGCATGAAAGCAGTGAAGGAAGATGAACTGGGAGACATTGTTAACGCAAATCCTTATAGCTACGAAGCCCTATTTTATACCGTATAGTTGTGTGTGCCGAAACTGTCGCACCGCAATGCCTTGTGAGCGTGTAAGATCGGATATTTGTGGCGTGTGAAATCGACACGCAAAACATTGCAGGAGGCACTTAGAACCTGCTCACAAACACACTAGGAGACACTATACATGCTGAACATACAAAATGAAATGAAACTTGCGTGTGGGTAATACAAGTTTGAAAACCGTTTAATTTTGTTGAATTGCCTTGCCTGACTCCCAGAAGCATAATATCTCCCTTGGTCGAGGGGATTCCCCTTTGGTTTACTGTACACAGTATAGACTCGAGTATGTTTAATTTCCCATACCAAGCATAATTCTTACTGTATATCATTGTACAGTATATCAGTGTATCATTGCTGTCGGGTTAGAAACCTGTCCAAAACGATATGACTTTTCAAAATTCAAAAGAAAAATTGCAGATCTACAAGCTCAAAATGTGTCTCATAGCGACAAGTTGGCTTTTGCTTGTCTGACACTGCATGTATTGTAAGGCATTAATGTACAAAAAAGTTAAAATGTCATGAATGAAATACAACAGGTTTTCCCTTTATTTTTTTCTTCAATGTTTTTCTTCGAATCCAAGTGTTTATACACTCAATAAAAGTTTCCCTCTTTCCCAGTCCTAACCCTCATTCTAATGACTCTTGGCTCGTCTTCTCGTCATCATTTTCTCGGAGAACGGGAGATCTCTCTCTTGGATTCAGTGAAGGGTTCCGCTCTGTGCAAAAGTCTGGGAAGCGAGCCCGCCGCGTAAGGCTTTAGCCTGCACTAGTATATATGGTTATAACTGGAGGATTTCCGTGGATGTTGTCAGTCTATGCATGCAGGAAGAGGCAGCGGTCATGTCAGTAGCATGCGGTTTGCACGGGCAGGACGGGGCCACGAGCTTCGGGGCCCTTTTTTACGACAACCTAATCCCCAACCTCTTAAGGGTTTTTTTCTCTCTTTGTTGTACGCCGTGCAACAACAGGCCCTGTTTTCACGGGAGTTAGCATCGTGGTCTGTGGCTTAACCTTCATGCCGGAGCCAACACGACTAACTAAAGGGCTGAATTAAACCCATTTCTGTCCAGAAAGAGAAGGGATTGGCTGACGTTCACACGTCAAGCTGCTCTCCAAAAAAGAAAGAAAAAAAACATAGGACAAAAAGAAAGAAGCATTCAGCGCCGTCAGAGGCTTCTCCGCGCGCCGCCGCTGAGTGAGTTGCTCAAGGTGTCAGAATGGGTTGATTGCGCGGCCTTGCCCTCGAGCCTTTTGTTTTTTCGCCGAAACGTCACCGTTGCGCCGCCGGCATCCAGCCTCAGGGCCATGTTTGCCGAAGTTAATTAACAGCATTTAGGCGAGGGAAGGGGTGCAGGAATAAACTCAAAGCACATTCTTGCTTTCTGTCATTCCGTTTCTTCTTTTCTTCCAAGGTTGAGTGAGTGAGTGGTGTTCGGTGCGCGTAGAAGAACAAAGACGCGGAGAGGGGTAAACAATGCAGGTGTGACGGGAGGTCTGCGGTCCGCTACGAAACGCCACCATGTCCATGGGTTCATCGTTGGTTGGAATGTGATTGAGCCTTTTGTCTTTCCTGATTTACAGCTTGTTCGCACCCGCACGCACGCACACACACACACACGCCCACACGCACGCACGCACGCACGCACGCACGCACGCACACACACTCACAGTGCTGTCTGTACGTACGTACAGTATAGGCCAGGCAAACACAGCACCTCTCTGTGTGAGAGTCTCACCTTTAGCTGTTGTTGGCTAGTCTCGAGGACGTGTTTCTACTATATCTTACTCCTTACTCCCAGCATGAGTGTATGGCAAGCCGTTTTAACATTTAACGGCTTGCCATATGAGTGCCATGCTGGTCAATTTGTCACTCGTGCACGCTGAGGTTATACGCCCATCTTCTGCAATTCATGTACTACTGGTGTCGGGTTCCACATGAGGAAGGGCCAATGAGGATGGGTTCCACATGGGGAAGGGCCAATGAGGATGGGTTCCACATGGGGAAGGGCCAATGAGGATGGGTTCCACATGGGGAAGGGCCAATGAGGATGGGTTCCACATGGGGAAGGGCCAATGAGGATGGGTTCCACATGGGGAAGGGCCAATGAGGATGGGTTCCACATGGGGAAGGGCCAATGAGGATGGGTTCCACATGGGGAAGGGCCAATGAGGATGGGTTCCACATGGGGAAGGGCCAATGAGGATGGGTTCCACATGAGGAAGGGCCAATGAGGATGGGTTCCACATGGGGAAGGGCCAATGAGGATGGGTTCCACATGAGGAAGGGCCAATGAGGATGGGTTCCACATGGGGAAGGGCCAATGAGGATGGGTTCCACATGGGGAAGGGCCAATGAGGATGGGTTCCACATGAGGAAGGGCCAATGAGGATGGGTTCCACATGAGGAAGGGCCAATGAGGATGGGTTCCACATGGGGAAGGGCCAATGAGGATGGGTTCCACATGAGGAAGGGCCAATGAGGATGGGTTCCACATGGGGAAGGGCCAATGAGGATGGGTTCCACATGGGGAAGGGCCAATGAGGATGGGTTCCACATGCGGGGAAGGGCCAATGAGGATGGGTTCCACATGGGGAAGGGCCAATGAGGATGGGTTCCACATGGGGAAGGGCCAATGAGGATGGTTTCCACATGGGGTAGGGCCAATGAGGATGGGTTCCACATGGGGAAGGGCCAATGAGGATGACTCATTAGGGTTCCACATGGGGAAGGGCCAATGAGGATGAATCGTTCGGGTTCCACATGGGAAAGGGCCAATGAGGATGACTCGTTAGGGTTCCACATGGGAAAGGGCCAATGAGGATGACTCGTTAGGGTTCCACATGGGGAAGGGCCAATGAGGATGACTCGTTAGGGTTCCACATGGTGAAGGGCCAATGAGGATGCCTCGTTAGGGTTCCACATGGGGAAGGGCCAATGAGGATGCCTCGTTAGGGTTCCACATGGGGAAGGGCCAATGAGGATGACTCGTTAGGGTTCCACATGGGGAAGGGCCAATGAGGATGACTCGTTAGGGTTCCACATGGGGAAGGGCCAATGAGGATGCCTCGTTAGGGTTCCACATGGGGAAGGGCCAATGAGGATGCCTCGTTAGGGTTCCACATGGGGAAGGGCCAATGAGGATGCCTCGTTAGGGTTCCACATGGGGAAGGGCCAATGAGGATGCCTCGTTAGGGTTCCACATGGGGAAGGGCCAATGAGGATGACTCGTTAGGGTTCCACATGGTGAAGGGCCAATGAGGATGACTCGTTAGGGTTCCACATGGGGAAGGGCCAATGAGGATGACTCGTTAGGGTTCCACATGGGGAAGGGCCAATGAGGATGACTCGTTAGGGTTCCACATGGGGAAGGGCCAATGAGGATGACTCGTTAGGGTTCCACATGGGGAAGGGCCAATGAGGATGACTCGTTAGGGTTCCACATGGGGAAGGGCCAATGAGGATGACTCGTTAGGGTTCCACATGGGGAAGGGCCAATGAGGATGACTCGTTAGGGTTCCACATGGTGAAGGGCCAATGAGGATGCCTCGTTAGAAGGTTGATGTTGTAAAGCAGGGGTTTTCAACCCTTTTCATATCAGGGCCCCTTATTTATTCTGCAAAATGATTTATTCCTTATTTATTCCTCCCCCAAAAAAATCATGATTTGAGGTGAAGTAGCGATCAACAAATCAACAGAAAAATAAACAGAATTAAAGCTTTGAGACTTGAATACATCACTGCAGCCACAATGCATCCACGGCAACTGAAAAGAAAAGCAGGCATTCGATTTACTTTCAATTCAGCAAACAAAAAGGAAAGAGTGTAGAGGGCAGCGTATTATGCCATTCATCATACAGCACCACTACCCCTTGGAAACATTGCAAACATTGATGTTGTACTATAAATGTTTTTGATTTCTTCAGATGTATACTTCGCATTTTTAGGTGGACATGGCTAATTATTTGAATGTGTTATAGCCTGGTATAGCCTGGTACTGTGTATGGTACTGCTATAAGAAATATACATGATTTAATAACTTAAAACCCATTTGCAGGGATCGTCAACGTGGGATTTAAAATAGGTATACACCAGCCTTCTATGTGGACAGGACCCATCACATCAACCTCCTGTTGCATTCCTGTGATACTGTTTTCCCTCTTAACAAGGTATCATGCAAAGAGAGAGAGAGAGAGAGAGAGAGAGAGAGAGAGATGAACTAATGTGAAACCTTAACCCATTTTGGACTGAGGCCAATTCTACAAAATGTCTTCTAAATCCTGATAGTTTTCTTGACAAACCCTATGTTTCTGTCAGTCGTTCTCAAACATTTTCATGTCAAGGACCACCAAACATATATATTGGCCGCCGACCCCCATCTGAAAATATGATGTTCCTGTAGAGACTCTCCAGCTGCAAAGATTTGAGTTAAAAACGTTTGCTCTGAATATATTCAAAGATTTGCGCCACATTTCACGACTATTCAAAAATAGCAGATCTACAAGCTCGTAGCGCGGCACTCGGTGCCGTGCTACGAGCTTGTAGATCTGCTATTTTTCAACATTATTTTCAATAATGCTTAAAACACCAAAGGGGGTTCCCCGTCCAGAATGGTTTGGAGTTCGCAATATCTACAACACGTCGTCCTGACAATCTTGTCCATTCTTTTGCACATATTGACTGTTGACACGCTCACAATGACGGCAATGGAATTCAACTGAGAATTGAAGGAGTATATGAACACGGAAAACAAAGCACGTCAGACAAATTCCCAACAACTAACCATAACCCATTTGGACACGTGCCGTGTTGATCTCTGCACCCATTTAGTCAGTGGCTCTCGGTGAAGTGCATTTCAGAAGGGCGTTGATGTCTTTCATGCAAGCTGCTCTCCAAAGACAAAAAAACAAAAAGAACCATTCACTGCAATCGTTTATCGGGGGGGCAGGGGGGGGGGGGGGGGGCTTTAACCCATTCAGGCCTGACGTCGACATTTTTAAAAAAAATGTCTGAAATACCCATGTTTCTATGTCAGTGGTTTAAAAAAATCACACCCGTGTGAACTGAGTGGTGCAACTCCCCCCCTTCCACCCCCCCACCCCCTCTCTCTCTCTCTCTCTCTCTCTCATTAGCAGGCAACAGTGCAGCACTATCTCTCTCTCTCTGTTTCTGGCACAACAGCGCCCCTACTGGTACTCATGAGTCACACATGAGTCACACACAAACATAGGTTAACGCGGACATTGCTGTTCCTTGGAGTGGTTGCACCACTCAAAAATAGCAGACCTACAAGTTCATAGCGCGCCACTCGGTGGCGCGCTATGAGCTTGTAGATCTGCTGTTTTTCAACGGCTAAAGCGTATAACATCATTAAAACACCAAAAGGGGTACTTCCCGCCCAAAACGGGTTAATGCGTGTCACCTTTGTTTCGCTGCTCAAAGTGTCAGAATGGTGACGATAGCGCGGCCTTGCCCTCGTGTCTGAATGGGTGTTTGCTTGATTACTCCGTAAGCGCATGAACCGAATCCCCCCCTTATCTTTTGTTTTTATACTCAAAAAACGTGTGCGCGGTGTGCTGGCACCCAGCCTCATGGTCATGCTTGCCAAAGTTAATTAACACCATTTAGCGAAAGGAAAAGTGTGCGTGTGTGTGTGTGTGTGTGTGTGTGTGTGTGTGTGTGTGTGTGTGTGTGTGTGTGTGTGTGTGTGTGTGTGTGTGTGGTGGGGGGGGGGGGGGTTGAGAATCATTAACCCATTTAGACCTGACAACGATTCTATTTTAATGTCTTCTAAATCCTGACAGTTTTCTGAAAAAACCTATGTTTCTATGTCAGTGGTGCTCAATTGGCCCGCCGACCCCCCATCTAAAAATATGTTGTTCCAGGGAACCCCGCAGAAGCAAAGATTTGAGTTACAAACGTTCACTCTGAAAGAATATATATTCAAAGATTTGTGCCACATTTTCACGATTTCTCAAAAATAGCAGACCTGCAAGTTCATAGCGCGGCACTCGGTGCCGCGCTATGAACTTGTAGATCTGCTATTTTTCAATAGCTAAAGAATAACATAACACCAAAAGGGGTTCCCGCCCAAAATGGGTTAAAGTGCATTCCTTCCTTCATTCTTTTTCCTTTCTTCCAAGGTCCTCTCAGATGAGTGAGTGCATGGTGAGTGTGGCGAGTGCAGAATGAGATTATAGTGGAGTAGGAATAACAAAAACACGTGTATACCGGAGGTCAACCGCTATACCGCTTATAGCTCGATAGATATACCCCAAAAAGAGAAATTATATGTCTCCCCGAGACCCAAACTATAGTGAAAATAGCAGATCTACAAGCGTATAGATCTGCTATTTTCACTACTTCTTGAAACTTTTTTCCCCTTTCTTTAGTCATTAATATTTACGGAATTCCTTTGATTATTTAGTATTATTGCGACTGCAGGTCGCATTTTCTATGAAAACCTGTATCTTCCGTCCGTCCGTCCGTCCGTCCGTCCGTCCGTCCGTCCCTCCGTCCTTCCGTCCGTTAATTAGTTAGTCACCCACGCCTCCATATATGGTCACGCCTGGTGACATCACGTGACATCATACGTGACCATAACATGGTCACGTGTGATGTCACCAGCGCTCGCCCAGCAGTCTGCCGCCACCCAGGCGGATGCGTTGCACGCGACCTCGCCTTTAGGGGGCAAGCTTGCTTCTCGCCCTCAGGGCAACTTAAGGTCTTGTCCGTGGCAAATTTTTGATTTTCTGTTTTACACACCTTTATAATGTTCGTATTTTGATCATAAGACCCAATTACTGAATGTTATAGTATCCAGGATTTCTTCAAAATATACATGACACTTATTTACTATGTATATGGCACATTAGGAGTCCAACTAGTACTTATTTACTATGTATGGCACATTAGGAGTCCAACTAGTACTTATTTACTATGTATATGGCACATTAGGAGTCCAACTAGTACTTATTTACTATGTATGGCACATTAGGAGTCCAACTACTACTATAGTGGATCTCAAACGTTTTACTAGCAAGGAGCCGCTTAACTCTGAAAGTGTTGAAATGGAACCAAATGGATCCTAATTCCGTGGCCATTTGGTTCCATCTGAACACACTGACTGAACACATTGAGTTACAGACCTGTTGCGGTCATTCAGGACTATAGCTCTTTATGTGTTTCTGATAATATTATTGTCCAGTCGTTTTGTATGTCTTGGGATTTTGTCCAAAACAATTCCACCACAAGCCAGCATGCATGGGGTTAATTGACCCCTGCGCAGGTGTTAAGGGTGTTACCACGCCCACACCTTTTTTCACCTTAGACGACGACCCCCATTTTCCAAGACTCATTTGTGGAAAAAAGAACATTTAATGTCAAATAGTCTATAGTCCCCGATTATAATACGATCCAGTTTTTTTAGGATATTTCCATTGGGAAAAAAACCTAGTCTTATATATTCAGGCCAATGGGGTACTTTTGGGCGACATCAGTGTGAGTGCACCCTGGGCAAGACCTATGCTGAAAAGACTATAATTTGTTTGGGCGGAAGTTGCGGGATTTTAGCGGAAGTATCGCCCAAGGAAATGACGTTGATGCTTTTACAAATCAGTTTACATTCTCCGCGAATGAAACAAGTGTTGTGATTGGTCGGGAAAATATTGTATCCGGGGGAAATACAATACATCTGACGGATGTTCCGGAGGATACGTCCGCCGATAGCTTCTCTTCCTTACGTTGTGACCAGGCTTTCCTTTTCGCAGATAAGTAAGCCTGGGACCGAGGCTAGTGTGAGTGCCATTGTCACTTATTCTAGTGGTCCATATAGGGAAAGGCATGCTGACGATGGGTCGTGTGTGGAGTATGCTTTTTATTCCCTCAGTGGTGCAAGTTGAAGTGCTGAGATGGATTTCTAAAGTACAAGTAGAGCATCAAAGTAGTCATTACGCGGAATGTCATTTCACAAGTTTTCAAGACTCATTCAAATCGACATGCGACCACAAAAAGGGGGAATTGAACAAAACCGAAAAGAGCAAACACTAAAACCTCTAAGTATTGTCGGTCACATTATCCTATACAACAACTGTCCTGCAATCAGACACTTGTCACTTCGATCTTTGTCACCAGTAAGTCTTGCGGCTTGTCCGTGATCCGCATGTAACCACCAACTTGACTGAATTATCACTCTAATTCCCTGCATCTTGCTATTATGCCGGGGAAGGGGGGGAGGGGGGGAGTCGCTGAAATTTGAAACAGTCAGCAATG
>NC_136799.1:42652955-42692955 GCF_951216825.1 Electrona antarctica
CCAGAAGATTGCGAGAGAAAAAATAAAAAATACCGGCCCTTGTGGAGGACGGATTAATCCGTTACTGAGCAAACAGCAAACACTCTCTAGCAAGGATTACTGATCAGAATATAGTGATTTAAAAACAAACACAAAACACTTACCTTACCTTTAAAAAACATGAGTCTATAAGACATAGGAAGACGTTTGCAGTTTTATATTGTTAGTGGCAAGACATGTGAATACAAGCGTTTTAGTTGTAACTATCTTTTCATATTGTGATATTGCTATTTTATTTAATTTGAATACACATAATCTGGCATATTTGTTCCACCCCTGCTGAGTGGCGAGTCACAATCCTAATGCAGAGCGCAAAACTCTGATGTTAAGCCTCACAGCAACTCATTTCACTTGTTCTTGTGATTCCATCAAAAATGCAAATGGAAGCAAAGGTGCCTTGATGTAAAATGAAACGGGAGTGGTGTGTGTTTATTTTATAAATGAAACGGGAGTGGTGTGTGTTTATTTTATAAATGAAACGGGAGTGGTGTGTGTTTATTTTATAAATGAAACGGGAGTGGTGTGTGTTTATTTCCCCTCCCTTCATGTGCTATCTGAATGAAACGGGAGTGGTGTGTGTTTATTTCCCCTCCCTTCAATGAAACGGGAGTGGTGTGTGTTTATTTCCCCTCCCTTCAATGAAACGGGAGTGGTGTGTGTTTATTTCCCCTCCCTTCATGAAACGGGAGTGGTGTGTGTTTATTTCCCCTCCCTTCATGAAACGGGAGTGGTGTGTGTTTATTTCCCCTCCCTTCATGAAACGGGAGTGGTGTGTGTTTATTTCCCCTCCCTTCATGAAACGGGAGTGGTGTGTGTTTATTTCCCCTCCCTTCATGAAACGGGAGTGGTGTGTGTTTATTTCCCCTCCCTTCATGAAACGGGAGTGGTGTGTGTTTATTTCCCCTCCCTTCATGAAACGGGAGTGGTGTGTGTTTATTTCCCCTCCCTTCATGAAACGGGAGTGGTGTGTGTTTATTTCCCCTCCCTTCATGAAACGGGAGTGGTGTGTGTTTATTTCCCCTCCCTTCATGTGCTATCTGTCATCCACAAATGGAGAGTAGTGACAGAGGTGACAGGTGACAACGTGACTGTATTTCACTCGTATAGGCTACTTGTACGCGCTTTGTCACTGTAAGAAAGCAGCCTGGAAATGCTCTGCATTAGGATTGTGACTCGCCACTCGGCAGGGGTGGAACAAATATGCCAGATTATGTGTATTCAAATTAAATAAAATAGCAATATCACGATATGAAAAGATAGTTAGGCCTACAACTAAAACGCTTGTATTCACATGTCTTGCCACTAACATGATAAGTGGTCAGATGGGTGGGCTGTGTGCATTTTTATAGTATCTTTATATATATATAAGATATTTCATTTTTGAAATTTAATTTTGTTCCTTGTCTTTTGCCAATAGAGCAACACATCTGACATCACTGCCACTACTGTATTGTATTTTTTGTATTGTTGAGTGGTGCAGCCACTCCAATGAACAACAATGTGTGTCCCTATGTCTGTCTGTCTGTCTGTCTGTTTAGGGTGTCAACAGGTGACAAAGTGGCGCTGTTGAGCTTCACACTGTGCACAGGTGCATGATGGGAATCTGTGTTTTTTTGGGAAGCTGAGGTTTTTTTTTGTAAGGAACAGCAATGTGTAGAATCATCAACTGATGGTGGAAAAAGTACAAATTAATCCGAGTAAGAATTTATTTTTTCCTTTCTCCAAACACAGACGTCATCATCAAGCAACTCAATATCAAAAAAGGACACAGAGTCTCATAACCGCTAAAAAGGAAGGGGTGGTTTGTTGCAATCTAATATTCCCCTGGCCTGTGGGATTTCCAATACAAAAAATAATGCTATATTGGGGGCCCGCTTTGAATATCCAAGTGGACCCACCAGTGGGCTCCGCCCCGCAGGTTGGGAAACAGTGTTGATTTTGATTGCATTTTTTTTAGGGTCAATTTCTGTTGAAATATTTTACCTATCTGCTATTTTCAGAGCGCAACACCCGAGAGCAAACAAACATACAATTATCTCTATACTCCACTAGCCCTAATATTTTTGTCTAGTTTTAATTTGTTGAGGAAATTGTCAGTATCTTTAGTCATAGTTTTAGTCATCGTGGCTTATTAGTTTTTATTTAGTTTTGGTCAGTGAAAAAAGGTAGTCGACGAACATTTTTCGTCTTAAGTTTAGGGCAATAATATCAACATGGGAACCATTGCATGCTGCTGTGGTTTCCAAAACAGCAGCGGTAGGCCTACCGTGAACGATTAATAACTGCTGCTCAAGAAAAACAAAACAAAAAAAACTTCAAATTCAAAATGTTGGTTATTTTGTACAAGCTATGCATTTTGAGCTTGTAGATAATGCAATTTTTGCTACTTTTGTGTGTAAGTGTATAGTATGACGATACGTAGGTCATTCATTTACGGAAAATAAAAACATAAAAAGTTAAAACATATAGCCCGGACGGTTAGCTCAACCGTCTGGGCACCTACAGTTGAGTGCCAATGAGCTTGTCCCAATCTATTTAGCTGTCCTTTTCCCTTTGCAGATATCACACAATTAGTTCCGAAATCAACCAGCAGGTGGAGCAGTTGAGTATGTTTTTATAGTAGGCCTAGTGAATGAACCCTGCATGGCTAATAAGACAAGTAGGCCTATGCCTTAAAACCTTATACTCTCTCTGCTGAGCCAGCCTGATGGTGTGTGCATGCCGCGGGTTCGACTCCCGATCCCGACGGCCTTTGCCGCGTGTCTTCCCTCCCATCTCTCTCCCCATTTCCTGTCCTGACTACCTATCAATAAAGGCAGAAAAAGCCACAAGAATATATTAAAAAAAAAAGTTAAAACATGAAGATAAGCGACGATATTACAAATGCCTTCGACTCACAATCAAGACCCGGAATCTTTTTTTCTTTTTTCTTTTCTTTTTCTTCTCAGTACATGAATCCCATTCGTCGAGACATCATCCCTCAGGTTGTGTTCCTTCGTATTTCTGCATGTCATTTGTCAGCTTGGATCACAACACACACACACACACGCACACGCACACACACACACACACACACACACACACACACACACACACACACACACACACACACACCGTCATTTGGTATGAGTGACGATGTGGCCGTGACGTCCCTCCCACTTTCAATCTTTTCTGCATTTTCCCCTCCTCCTCACCCCCTCCTCCTCACCCCCTCCTCCTCACCCCCTCCTCCTCACCCCCTCTCCACCCCCGCCTTATCCTTTCCCACCTCACGAGTCACCACATGCACATCTGTCTCTCTCTCCTTCTTCCTTTCTTTCACCCATGCACACATGCACATTACTATTATTATACAACAGTAGAACATCAACATTTTGATGATGTGACCTGTGTTTTTACTTTTTTATTTATGTATTTATTTGTATTTTATTTTGTCCTGTTTGTCCTTGTTTTGTTGGGGGGGGGGGGGGGGGGGTGTACGTTGTTTGTTGATGTTTGTGATGATTTTTAAAAAAGGAAAAAAAATGGGTGACTATGTGCAAAGATTTTCTTGTCAGATGTACTGCTTGGCTGTCCCCAATAAAAAACAATATTAAAAAAAAAATACATCAATATTTTAGGACAGTGATTTCATAAATGGCATTTATAGTTGTCTCCCCCCCCCCCCCTTTTTGAGGGGCGCTATACAGGTTTAATGTTGTTTTTAGTTCGATGTTTGTTCTAAAAACGCCATTGACAATGAAGGGAAACAATAAAGAGAATTTAATGTTTGTATATTGGCACCGTTTGTTTTACATCACCATTACATCACCTAATCATATAGCAACATGAGTTAGACTTCAATATATTAGCGCCCCTCACTTCACACGGGTGTGATTTTGAACTATTCCCCTATTGCCAAAAATAGTTGACCTAATGCCAAAAATATGCTACTACTGTGGTGCGTTTTGTGCCTGTTGACCGCCTGTTTTCCCCAACTGAGTATAATTCGACCCTAATCTCTCAAGACAGATTCTGCCAACAGCAGATTCTGTCAGCACCAGTGCCCCAAACATGTAGTGTTCTTGTTAGTAGGAATAAACACGGACGCACCCAGTACGAAGTGGACTACGAAAGGGGAGGAGCGAAACCGAGTTCCTGTTCATACACAAACATTTGTATTCTTTATTCAGATGGATCCCCATTAGCTGCCACCAAAGTAGCAGATATACTCTTCCTGGGGTCCATGACAAACAATATATATAACACAATATGTACCGACTGGGTTCCAAGATTGAATTGAATCTTTTCCTAATCGTAAACATATGTCTTGTGAGGAGCAGCAAAATGCATCGTCCTCATGTGTATTTCATTCTCAATTTTATATACTACGATTGGTTGCTGCCACGCACGCACGCACGCACGCACGCACGCACGCATGCATACATAGATGCATACATGCAAGCATGCTCGCACACACACATGAACACACACGCACCACACTCTTAATTGACCTCAGGATGTAAAGTGGGGGGTGTGGACAGGCGCCTCCCCCAGTGCACCACTTACCCACCTGACATGTAGATCAATCAACTGGCTTGATCTCTAATACCCTTAACAAGGTGTGTCTGCACTCAGAGGACATCTGTGTCACACACACACACACACACACACACACACACACACACACACGTGCGCACGCACACACGCACGGACGCGTGCACGCGGTTGAATATAGGCATATATGAAACACATGCAAGCAAGCAGGAATACACTTGGGGTACAGACGGAACGGACAGGCAGCTACAAGCGCGCGCACACACACACAGACACACACACACACACTTATTATTATGCCAGTAAGACGCGTAAGGGCGAGAAGTGCGAGGGGCGAGGTCGCGTGCACGCATCCGTCTCGTTGAAGGCAGACTGCTGGACGAGCGCTGGTGCTTTGGCATGGTGGGTCAGATCAACATATGGAATGAATTCTGTACTGGCCATATAAGGAGCGTGTCTTGAGTGTACAGGGTTTGATGAGGTCAGATCAACATATATGGGCCTGTTGAGAACTCTAGTTTTCGCCGGCTGCCTGGACGCGGCTGCACTAATAACTTTGGAGCCGGCCCGTCTAGCAGGAGTTTAAAGGGACAGGTATCAGTCAAAACTGAGACATCGAAGAGGAAGGATGATGGGGAAGGATCAACGTATGGAATGTCAGAGTTCTGACATATATCCATATATGGAGATTTAAGGGTTTGATGTTTGTGGTCAGATGTGTAGTTGCTGGCCAATATTGATGACATCAGGTATCTCCATATATGGACAGCAGATGTCATAGTGATGTCACAAGACCTGGGCACCATATATGGGGGCTTTCCCATGTATGGGGATTTTGAGTGATACACTGACTGACTGACTGACAGGAATTGCACGTTTTCATAGTAAATGCGACCTGGGGTCGCAATTATTGCAATTATTTTTTACACAAAACCTTAAGAATGGGATCAGTTGCGTGCCTGTGTCATGCACCCAATCTTTGTGTGCTTGTAGATCAGCTTTTTGGGGACGTGTGATGTGAGCATCCCAAAATTAATTATAATTCAAGCCTAGCATTTTTATAACCATGGCATGGAACTATACATCCGCACACACACACACACACACACACACACACACACACACACACACACACACACACACACACATACACACACACACACACACACACACACACACACACACACACACACACACACACACACACACACACAGTGTTCTTGTTTTGCATGTAGCAGTCATGGCCCGTGACTGTCTGTCTGATGGATCTGTTGGGCCGCTATACTGATGACACCCCTCCCTGTCATCTACTCTGTGTGCGTGCCTGCGTGCATGTGTGCGGGTGCATGCATGCGTGCGTGTGTGTGTGTGTGTGTGCGCGTGCATGCATGCGTGCGTGTGCGTTTCACCGTAATGGAGGAATGAGTGCGCGGTTGAACAGTGTTTGGATTGATGTTTCTAAGCGACTGTAACTTGATTAGAGGCAGACAGAGCGTAGGCCTAAGTATATATATATATATTAGGGATGCACCGAAAGGGAAATTCTTGGCCGAAACCGAATACCGAATATAGGAAACAGTTGGCCGAAAACCGAATACCGAATAGCCGAATACATCTTTGTTGTAAAGCTACCTGATTATGGCAAAATACATGATTATGGCAAAACCTAACTTAAATAATAAACACTTATGGAGCCATAAAACATTTATTCAGCACTTTTGAAGGAATTCATTGCATACATTAAAATTCCAGACAATGGAGACCTACACCACCGATGCCGATAGGATGCCGTTGTTTTGGACCGATGTTTAGTAATCAATTAAAATAATAAAATAATACATTTTAAAAACTTCTAAACTTCAAAATAAGTTTTTTTTAAATTCAAGTTAACAATATAATACATTGAATACATTTAAATAAAATGTTTTGGCACATAAGGCATTTTTTTCAAAATGAAATGCACCCCTATATATGCCCTCCTATATTCAGCTATTAGTGTAGATTTCCGTCCTACAAAAATATTTAATTCTCATTGACAATTTTATGTCATAGTGTCTGAGTAAATTGACATGTTACATCATAATCACCATTACATCACCTAATCAACATGAGTTAGACTTTAATATATTAGCGCCCCTCACTTCACACAGGTGTGATTTTGTTGTTGTATGTAGGATAGGCGTCAAATAATAGAGCAGTCATACTATTAATATTGTTTGTTGTGGCTGAAATACACAAGGCTGAAATACACAGCATATCTCTAAATAGCAAATAATGTACAAATGCCTTTTATACATTTAAATTCAATGAGGGGTTTTTGTGGTTTAACCTGTAAACCTTATAGAAATGGTAACCTGTTAATACTATGGTTAATTGGTTAATTATTATTATTATTATTATGTACCCCTAAAGTCAGTGATGTAAATAGGTTTTCAATGTTAAAAATAAATAATAATAATAATAATATTTATATTATAATCTGTAGTATTAGCACACCTCAATGTTGAGGATGTAAAATATAATAGTTGTCCCTGCTCCCTGTATTCCCTCACTATAAGGAAGGATTATCCTGCCCCACACACAGTGACAGTCACACACAGGCTCACAGCTGTCATTAATTAATGGTGATTGCCTATGCGGTCAAGTTTTAGGGTGAAATGTACAGGCTCACCGTCTTAGCTGCTGCTGCCACGTGCCTGCTGGCAACCAATATGCACATGACTTCCAATCAATTTGGAACAAGGACACTCACTCACACAAGGATTATAGTTTTGCTGGTCAATTTGAGACAACGGTTAGTAAAACAATCGAGGAGTAAGGAGTTTGCGCGCGCTCTCTCTCTCTCCCCCCCCCCCCCCCATATCTCTCTCTCACTCTGTAGTGTAGAGACTAGAGAGGTGTGTCGTGTGTGTGTGTGTGTGTGTGTGTGGGGGGGGGGGGGGGGGGGGGTAGTTGCGCTGCACCCGACGGAGTGATATACTTCTCCAGTACAGCGGTGCAGGACCGAGAGAGTGATATGTGCAGGATGGACTGTAGGATCGGTCGGGCTCTAGTTTTGACTATTCGGTTATATTTTCTCGGCCTATTTGAGCCGAAACCGAATAGGCCGAAAATGCATTTTTAGCCATTTTCGGCCGAATATTTTCGGTGACCGAATTTTCGGTATATATATATGAAAAGATGAAATATGGAGAGTTTCTGCTCGACAATGAAGATATTTAGTTCATGTATTATGCAGATTTTCACCTATACGGGTAGGGGATTCAACGCGGTTGAGTCTGTTAATAAATATGTATTGAATAGAGCGTGTGACTAAATAATACCTAATTGGAGCCATTTTTGTTTTGGACATACATGTTTTTCACCTGACAACAACAGTAATATGCAAATTTGGTAGCAGTGCTGGAAACAAATACTAGGAGATATAGGACAAAATAACACATATTGGATGACATTAAACATCATCTGAACTCCACCTACTGACTTGATATTTAGCTAGACAGAATTTAGCTTGGCCTCAGACAATGCCATTATTCCGTAGGCCCATTATTCAGAGTTTCCGATTGGCCCCATTATAAATAACCCTATCCCTACAGCAGTGGTTCCCAAAGTGGGGTCCGGGGACCCCCAGGGGTCCTTCAGTGAGTTCCAGGGGGTCCCCAGTCCCCAGCATTGGAATCAAATGGACCCATATGGGTCTGTAACTCTGAGAGTGCACAAACATTTTGTACGGCACCACCATGGGCCAGGTGGAGCCTGCAGAACCATTGCGGCTCGAGAATCCACCACTCCTGAATGTGCCTGGTGCTGGGAGTCTGGTGCAACGCACAGGGGCTGAACCTGGTGAGAGCAAGAGTGGACCTTGTGAGACGTAGGAGGGGCCCGGATAGGAGTCAACCCATAGAGCCTAGTCCTTCCACGCGCCAGATTGATGCGATCGTCCCGCATAGAGTCCCGGCAGAGTAGTTCCGGAGCCACGGATTGTGTGGCCCTGGTTTTTCCCTAATGGGACTGATCGAGGGTAGCTACTGGGACGTAAGTCGGGACTTGATCACCCCTGCTGGGTCACCTCTCACCTGAGTGAGGGGTATGATGTTGGAAGACCCGAAACCCTGATGACCTTGGGATACATCACTGAGGATACGTCCCAGGTGCATCCATTCGATTATTTTTTTGTTTTTAATCACTCTCAGAGTTAAATTAACATTAAAATATAATATTATAATATAAAATATAAATTGCGGGTCCCATGAGGAATGCCATTACATGGGTGTCCGTAGACTAATGCATGTCAAACTCCACATGGTTACACCAACATACATTATATTGGATAATCTAACACTGATATCCTTTTCAGACTCATGAAATGAAGGAAATTGACCAAATGTTTTGTATATTGTGTATATTTTATTTTAATCATTTACATATATTGCAAGACAGGGTGAAGCATGACTGATATCACCTACTACCATGATGGACTGGGATGACCCTGCCGCCCGCCACACCCAGGTGGGGCCGTCCGTTCGCGGGGCAGGAGTGGATAGTAACTAACGTGTAATAGCAAAGCTTTATTTATCTGTTATTACAGTGCAATACTGCCACCATTTGGTGGCCAGTTATATGATCAGTTATACTGATGCCCTCAAAGTGGCCCTATCAAGCTATATGCTCATTGCTGCCTCCACTTGGCTGGATATTGACACTGCAGGACCTTGCGTGGTGATTGGCCGTTGGTGCGTTACCAGTTACCACTATACGGCTCGGCATGGACACACTGTCTCGGCATGGACACACTGTCTCGGCGTGGACACACTGTCGGAGGCTTGTTTCCATTGTGGTTCATAAACATTAGATAAACAACAGCACGACAAACGATAGACAAATCTCCTGTTTGTTTATTTTTTAGTTTTTTTCAATTTCAAAACTCCAACTCAAATGCAAAATAAGACTGCATTGTGACAAGAAGCAAGTAGGACACTAGGATGCTGGCTTGATGATCTGGAGATTGTGGGTTCAAAACCCACCCAACTCTTTACTTTCAAGACCGATTTCCAGAAGAACAACTACAAAACTCCAACTCACAGGCAAAAGAAGACTATGTTGTGGCAGGTAGTGAACTGAGTTAGGATGCTGGCTCCATGATCTGGAGTTTGTGGGTTCAAACCGCACTCAACTCTTTACTGTGAAGCTTCCCTTTCCACACTGACTTCAAGTAGCCCAGAAATTCCAGCTGAACTGTGTGGCGCAAAGTGGCCCAGCAGATGAATCAGATGATATCTGTAGAATTCCTAAGTGTGCTGGTTCAAACCCAACACACTCCTAGTAGGAGGGTGCTTGTTCAAATCATAACTTTTTGACATGCAAAATCTGCCATTGACCCCCATTATAAATGTCTCAAATTTGAAAGCACTATATTTCCAAAACTATGAAACATTTCATTGAGAATTGAGAATGCATTAGGGCGTTTAAGTTTAATAACTCCGAAACTACAAAACATTTCAAAGTAAAAAGTTCCAGCATGTGTCTCCACAGTGAATTATAAGCTGAATTATAAAAAGTGTGAATGGAGTTTCTAGGTGAAAGTGATTTTTTGACGTGCCACTATCTGCCATTGTAAATTTCTCAAATTTACTATATTTCTAAAACTATGAAACATTTCAAAGATTCCTTTTCAGGCAAACATGTCCACCGTAAGATGAACCTAAATAGGTTTGAATGGGGATTATAGGTGTAAGTATGTTAGCCTGGTTAATAAACCAGACCGAATCAGCCATTGGCAAAAAAACATTTGCCTGCCAGCGGAATAGGGTCTGGCGAGGCTCAGTAGCACGCCTCTTTCCTACAACCGAGAACAGGTCGGGCCAATCGGGACACGGTATGCAATATGGGCGGGCTTTGGTACAGTGACGTTCAATGCTTGAGACCTTTGACTGACAGTAGCTCTGACCAATTGCGTCAAAGAGAAAATGTTTGAACCCGCCCCCCGGGAAATGAAATCCAAGTGGAGCCAGCCCAGACTAATATACCGCGACAGTGTTGTGTGATATTAGTCTGGCTTATTAGCCAGGCTATAAGTATGTAGGACTAGAAGCATGCCAAAGTTATATATTTTTTCGGACGGCATACTATAGCATGTCGTTTTTCGTGATTTTGGAGGATTTAAAAAAAAGATGAAAATCATGAAAAAACGACATACTATAGTTCATGGTTTCGGGTCAGGGGACCTTAGTATAATTGCCTTTTTTGAATCTGAATCCAACATATAAAAAACATATTTGTGATTTTTGTTCGTTTAATTTGATTCCAGCAAACAGAAATGTGCTAGTTTTTCCTTTTTTTGTTCAGAATTGAAAAATGGGAAAACGTAACCGACAAATCACAAAAATGGTGGTGCCTTAGTATAATTCTGTTTGAGTCCAGCAAACAGAAATACCCCAGTCTTTACTTTCAAGACCGATTTCAGAAGAAGTAAACCAACAAAAAAGCAAAATCAACCAACACATTCAAAGGCATATCAATCCCATTAATCCGTTTTCTTATCAAGTTGAAGGCATCCCGGATTTTGTTGAGGGTGGGTTGGGTGTTTCACGGTTTCTCATCAACTCCATGTTAAATCACCCAATTACCCCCCAATGGACACTAGCCCTAACCCTAACCCTAACCCTAACCCTAACCCTAGTTGTCTGGTACCAGATTGGTTACCATATGGTACCAGAACAAAACAAACAAAAAAGCAGTTGAATTGTCTGGAACCAGTGGCACAGTGTGTTAGGACGCTGCCACATGATCGGGAGATGGTGAGTTCAAACCCCACTCAAGTCTTTACTTTCAAGACCGATTTCAGAAGAATAAAACCAACAAGAAAGCAGTTGAATTGTCTGGAACCAGTGGCGCAGTGTGTTAGGACACCGCCACATGATCGGGAGATGGAGAGTTCCAACCCCACTCAAGTCTTTACTTTCAAGACCGATTTCAGAAGAAGAAAACCGACGACCTATCAACCAACACATTCAAAGGCATATCAATCCCATTAATCCGTTTTCTTATCAAGTTGAAGGCATCCCGGATTTTGTTGAGTGTGGGTTGGGTGTTTCACGGTTTCTCATCAACTCCATGTTAAATCACCCAATTAGCCCCCAATGGACACTAGCCCTAACCCTAACCCTAGTTGTCTGGTACCAGATTGGTTACCATATGGTACAAGAACAAAACAAACAACAAAGCATTGTGAATTGTCTGGAACCTGTGGCGCACTGTGTTAGAATGCTGCCACATGATCGGGAGATGGTGAGTTCAAACCCCACTCAAGTCTTTACTTTTAAGACCGATTTAAGAAGAAGAAAACCAACAAAAAAGCAGTGTGAGTTGTCTGGAACCAGTGGCGCAGTGTGTTAGGACGCTGCCACATGATCGGGAGATGGTGAGTTCAAACCCCACTCAATTCTTTACTTTCAAGACCGATTTCAGAAGAAGAAAACCAACAAAAAAGCAGTGTGAGTTGTCTGGAACCAGTGGCGCAGTGTGTTAGGACGCTGCCACATGATCGGGAGATGGTGAGTTCAAACCCCACTCAATTCTTTACTTTCAAGACCGATTTCAGAAGAAGAAAACCAACAAGAAAGCAGTGTGAATTGTCTGGAAGCAGTGTGAATTGTCTGGACCGCTTGGCTCAGTGTGTTAGGTCGCTGCCACATGATCAGGAGATGGTGGGTTCAAACCCCACTCAAGTTCAAACAAAAAAATAAAGGTCCAGTGTGCAATCCCACACCAGTCATTAATGTGACACTTTGCTTTCCACACTGACATCAAGTAGCACAGAAAAGCTGTGTTGTAGAAACCATCAGTTAGCTCATTGTGATGAGAGGCTATCCTTGGGAGCCACAGGTCCAGGGTTCAAATCCCACATTAGGCATAACTGTGACACTTTGCTTCGCACACTGATTTCCAGAAGGACAACTTTAAAGCAGCCCAGAAATTCACCATGATTGTGTGCCGGTAAGTGGCCCAGCGGATAAGTCAGATGATATCCGTAGTATACCTAGTAGAAGTGTGCCGGTTCAAACCCGACATACTCCTAGTAGGCGGTGATGGTTCAAATTTGACACCTAGAGTAGGAGTGGCCCAGTGGATAAATCAGATGATATCCGTAGAATACCTAGTAGAAGTGTGCCGGTTCAAATCCGACATACTCCTAGTAGGTGGTGATGGTTCAAATCACTGACACCTAGAGTAGGAGTGGCCCAGTGGATAAATCAGATGATATCCGTAGAATACCTAGTAAAAGTGTGCCGGTTCAAACCCGACATAGGATGGTGCTGGTTCAAATCACCAACACCTAGAGTAGGCGTGGCCCAGAGGATAAATCAGATGATATCCATAGAATACCTAGTACGATGGTGCTGGTTCAAATCACCAACACCTAGAGTAGGCATGGCCCAGTGGATAAATCAGATATTATCTGTAGAATACCTAGTAGGAAGGTGCTGGTTCAAATCACCAACACCTAGAGTAGGCATGGCCCAGCGGATAAATCAGATGATATCTGTAGAATACCTAATAGGTTGGTGCTGGTTCAAATCACCAACACCTAGAGTAGGTGTGGCCCAGTGGATAAATCAGATAATATCTGTAGAATACCTAGTAGGAAGGTGCTGGTTCAAATCACCAACACCTAGAGTAGGCGTGGCCCAGCGGATTAATCAGATGATATCCGTAGAATACCTAATAGGACTAGTAGGATGGTGCTGGTTCAAATCTCCAACACCTAGAGTAGGGGCAGACCAGGTTAGATAGGGGGAGAATAGTTCAAGGGTCAGCTAAAGTGGGGACATGTTGGGGAGGGTAGTTGAGGTTGTCAGGTACAGTAGGTCAGAGTGGGGGGGGGGTCAGGTAGGTGGAGAGTGAGTCAGGTATGAGGAGAGGGGGGGTCAAGTAGGAGGAGAGTAGTGGGGTCAGGTAGGAGGAGAGTAGGCAGAGTTCAGTGAGGGGGAGTGTAGGGGAGGCGGTCAGGTAGGAGAAGAATAGGGTGGGGTCAGGCAAGGGGAGAGTAGGTGGGGCAGGCAGAGTAGGTGGGGCAGGCAGGGGGAGAGTAGGTAGGGGAGGGGGCAGGCAGGGGGAGAGTAGGTAGGGGAGGGGGCAGGCAGGGGGAGAGTAGGTAGGGGAGGGGGCAGGCAGGGGGAGAGTAGGTAGGGGAGGGGGCAGGCAGGGGGAGAGTAGGGAGGGGGCAGGCAGGTGCAGAGCAGGCAGATGGGGTCTTCCTGATTATTTTAATAATTCTAGGTGTAAGTATGTAGGACGAGCCACTGTGCATGCTGTTCTTAAAAGGCCGAATAGATAATGACAGAAGAGCGTCTAGAGATAAACAACAACAAAAGAAACAATAGACAAATGTTGTACTCAAAGGGAACAGCAGACTGCATTGTGGCAGGTAGCAAGTAGATCAGTGACTTAGCACACTGGCTGCATGATCTGGAGATAATGGGTTCAAACCCCACTCAAATCTTTCCTTGCCAAAATCTGCCATTGACCCCCATTCTGAATTTCTCAAATTTAAAAGCACTATATTTCTAAAACTAAGAAACATTTCAAAGATTCCTTTTCAGGCAAACATGTCCACCGTAAGATGAACATAAGCAGGCTTGTTTCTAGGTGTAGGTAGGTAAGTATGTAGGACTAGTAGCATGCCAAAGTTTGTGCTATTGCCATTGAGAATGCATTGTGCGTTAAAGTTAAATAACTCAGAAACTACAAAACATTTAAAAGTAAAAAGTTCCAGCATGTGTCTCCACAGTAAGCTGAATTATAAAAAGTGTGAATGGAGTTTCTAGGTGAAAGTGCTTTTTTGACGTGCCAATATCTGCCATTGAGCCCCATTGTAAAATTCTCAAATTTGAAAGCACTGTATTTCTAAAACTATGAAACATTTCAAAGATTCCTTTTCAGGCAAACATGTCCACCGTAAGATGAACCTAAGTAGGCTTGAATGGGGTTTCTAGGTGTAAGTATGTAGGACTATAGTAGCATGCCAAAGTTTATGCTATTGCCATTGAGAATGCATTGGGCGTTAAAGTTAAATAACTCAGAAACTACAAAACATTTCAAAGTAAAAAGTTCCAGCATGTGTCTCCACAGTAAGCTGAATTATAAAACATGTGAATGGAGTTTCTAGGTGAAAGTGATAAATTTCTCACATTTAAAGCACTATATTTCTAAAACTATGACACATTTCAAAGACTCCTTTTCAGGCAAACATGTCCACCGTAAGATGAACCTAAATAGGTTTGAATGGGGATTCTAGGTGTAAGTATGTAGGACTAGTAGTATGCCAAAGTTAAAAAAAAATTCGGACGGCATACTATAGCATGTCGTTTTTCGTGATTTTGGACTATTTGAAAAAAAGATGAAAATCATGAACAAACGACATACTATAGTCCATGGTTTGGGACTTCATAATATATTATGTCATATTTTTATGATTTTGGGACACTATGTCAGAGCCAGGACTTGAACCTGCAGCCTCCTGATTACCAGGCAGGCTCTGTACCCAGTGAGCCACTGTGCATGCTGTTCTTAAAAGGCCGAATAGATAATGACAGAAGAGCCAGAGACTTGTTTCCATTGTGGTTCATAAACATTCGAGCGTCTAGAGATAAACAACAGCAAAAGAAACAATAGACAAATCTCCTGTTATTTTATTTTTTGTATTTTATTTTTGTATCAATGTTGTACTCAAAGGGAACAGCAGACTGCATTGTGGCAGGTAGCAAGTAGATCAGTGACTTAGCACACTGGCTGCATGATCTGGAGATAGTGGGTTCAAACCCAACTCAAATCTTTACTTGCCAAAATCTGCCATTGACCCCCATTCTGAATTTCTCAAATTTAAAAGCACTATATTTCTAAAACTATGAAACATTTCAAAGATTTATTTTCAGGCAAACATGTCCACCGTAAGATGAACCTAAGTAGGCTTGAATGGGGTTTCTAGGTGTAAGTATGTAGGACTAGTAGCATGCCAAAGTTTGTGCTATTGCCATTGAGAATGCATTGGGCGTTAAAGTTAAATAACTCAGAAACTACAAAACATTTCAAAGTAAAAAGTTCCAGCATGTGTCTCCACAGTAAGCTGAATTATAAAAAGTGTGAATGGAGTTTCTAGGTGAAAGTGCTTTTTTGACGTGCCAATATCTGCCATTGAGCCCCATTGTAAAATTCTCAAATTTGAAAGCACTATATTTCTAAAACTATGAAACATTTCAAAGATTCCTTTTCAGGCAAACATGTCCACCGTAAGATGAACCTAAGTAGGCTTGAATGGGGTTTCTAGGTGTAAGTATGTAGGACTAGTAGCATGCCAAAGTTTGTGCTATTGCCATTGAGAATGCATTGGGCGTTAAAGTTAAATAACTCAGAAACTACAAAACATTTCAAAGTAAAAAGTTCCAGCATGTGTCTCCACAGTAAGCTGAATTATAAAAAGTGTGAATGGAGTTTCTAGGTGAAAGTGCTTTTTTGACGTGCCAATATCTGCCATTGAGCCCCATTGTAAAATTCTCAAATTTGAAAGCACTATATTTCTAAAACTATGAAACATTTCAAAGATTCCTTTTCAGGCAAACATGTCCACCGTAAGATGAACCTAAGTAGGCTTGAATGGGGTTTCTAGGTGTAAGTATGTAGGACTAGTAGCATGCCAAAGTTTGTGTTATTGCCATTGAGAATGCATTGGGCGTTAAAGTTAAATAACTCAGAAACTACAAAACATTTCAAAGTAAAAAGTTCCAGCATGTGTCTCCACAGTTAGCTGAATTATAAAAATTGTGAATGGAGTTTCTAGGTGAAAGTGCTTTTTTGACGTGCCAATATCTGCCATTGAGCCCCATTGTATAATTCTCAAATTTGAAAGCACTATATTTCTAAAACTATGAAACATTTCAAAGATTCCTTTTCAGGCAAACATGTCCACCGTAAGATGAACCTAAGTAGGCTTGAATGGGGTTTCTAGGTGTAAGTATGTAGGACTAGTAGCATGCCAAAGTTTGTGCTATTGCCATTGAGAATGCATTGGGCGTTAAAGTTAAATAACTCAGAAACTACAAAACATTTCAAAGTAAAAAGTTCCAGCATGTGTCTCCACAGTAAGCTGAATTATAAAACATGTGAATGGAGTTTCTAGGTGAAAGTGATTTTGACGTGCCACTATCTGCCATTATAAATTTCTCACATTTAAAGCACTATATTTCTAAAACTATGACACATTTCAAAGACTCCTTTTCAGGCAAACATGTCCACCGTAAGATGAACCTAAATAGGTTTGAATGGGGATTCTAGGTGTAAGTATGTAGGACTAGTAGTATGCCAAAGTTAAAAAAAAATTCGGACGGCATACTATAGCATGTCGTTTTTCGTGATTTTGGACTATTTGAAAAAAAGATGAAAATCATGAACAAACGACATACTATAGTCCATGGTTTGGGACTTCATAATATATTATGTCATATTTTTATGATTTTGGGACACTATGTCAGAGCCAGGACTTGAACCTGCAGCCTCCTGATTACCAGGCAGGCTCTGTACCCAGTGAGCCACTGTGCATGCTGTTCTTAAAAGGCCGAATAGATAATGACAGAAGAGCCAGAGACTTGTTTCCATTGTGGTTCATAAACATTCGAGCGTCTAGAGATAAACAACAGCAAAAGAAACAATAGACAAATCTCCTGTTATTTTATTTTTTGTATTTTATTTTTGTATCAATGTTGTACTCAAAGGGAACAGCAGACTGCATTGTGGCAGGTAGCAAGTAGATCAGTGACTTAGCACACTGGCTGCATGATCTGGAGATAGTGGGTTCAAACCCAACTCAAATCTTTACTTGCCAAAATCTGCCATTGACCCCCATTCTGAATTTCTCAAATTTAAAAGCACTATATTTCTAAAACTATGAAACATTTCAAAGATTTATTTTCAGGCAAACATGTCCACCGTAAGATGAACCTAAGTAGGCTTGAATGGGGTTTCTAGGTGTAAGTATGTAGGACTAGTAGCATGCCAAAGTTTGTGCTATTGCCATTGAGAATGCATTGGGCGTTAAAGTTAAATAACTCAGAAACTACAAAACATTTCAAAGTAAAAAGTTCCAGCATGTGTCTCCACAGTAAGCTGAATTATAAAAAGTGTGAATGGAGTTTCTAGGTGAAAGTGCTTTTTTGACGTGCCAATATCTGCCATTGAGCCCCATTGTAAAATTCTCAAATTTGAAAGCACTATATTTCTAAAACTATGAAACATTTCAAAGATTTATTTTCAGGCAAACATGTCCACCGTAAGATGAACCTAAGTAGGCTTGAATGGGGTTTCTAGGTGTAAGTATGTAGGACTAGTAGCATGCCAAAGTTTGTGCTATTGCCATTGAGAATGCATTGGGCGTTAAAGTTAAATAACTCAGAAACTACAAAACATTTCAAAGTAAAAAGTTCCAGCATGTGTCTCCACAGTAAGCTGAATTATAAAAAGTGTGAATGGAGTTTCTAGGTGAAAGTGCTTTTTTGACGTGCCAATATCTGCCATTGAGCCCCATTGTAAAATTCTCAAATTTGAAAGCACTATATTTCTAAAACTATGAAACATTTCAAAGATTCCTTTTCAGGCAAACATGTCCACCGTAAGATGAACCTAAGTAGGCTTGAATGGGGTTTCTAGGTGTAAGTATGTAGGACTAGTAGCATGCCAAAGTTTGTGCTATTGCCATTGAGAATGCATTGGGCGTTAAAGTTAAATAACTCAGAAACTACAAAACATTTCAAAGTAAAAAGTTCCAGCATGTGTCTCCACAGTAAGCTGAATTATAAAAAGTGTGAATGGAGTTTCTAGGTGAAAGTGCTTTTTTGACGTGCCAATATCTGCCATTGAGCCCCATTGTAAAATTCTCAAATTTGAAAGCACTATATTTCTAAAACTATGAAACATTTCAAAGATTCCTTTTCAGGCAAACATGTCCACCGTAAGATGAACCTAAGTAGGCTTGAATGGGGTTTCTAGGTGTAAGTATGTAGGACTAGTAGCATGCCAAAGTTTGTGCTATTGCCATTGAGAATGCATTGGGCGTTAAAGTTAAATAACTCAGAAACTACAAAACATTTCAAAGTAAAAAGTTCCAGCATGTGTCTCCACAGTAAGCTGAATTATAAAAAGTGTGAATGGAGTTTCTAGGTGAAAGTGCTTTTTTGACGTGCCAATATCTGCCATTGAGCCCCATTGTAAAATTCTCAAATTTGAAAGCACTATATTTCTAAAACTATGAAACATTTCAAAGATTCCTTTTCAGGCAAACATGTCCACCGTAAGATGAACCTAAGTAGGCTTGAATGGGGTTTCTAGGTGTAAGTATGTAGGACTAGTAGCATGCCAAAGTTTGTGTTATTGCCATTGAGAATGCATTGGGCGTTAAAGTTAAATAACTCAGAAACTACAAAACATTTCAAAGTAAAAAGTTCCAGCATGTGTCTCCACAGTTAGCTGAATTATAAAAATTGTGAATGGAGTTTCTAGGTGAAAGTGCTTTTTTGACGTGCCAATATCTGCCATTGAGCCCCATTGTATAATTCTCAAATTTGAAAGCACTATATTTCTAAAACTATGAAACATTTCAAAGATTCCTTTTCAGGCAAACATGTCCACCGTAAGATGAACCTAAGTAGGCTTGAATGGGGTTTCTAGGTGTAAGTATGTAGGACTAGTAGCATGCCAAAGTTTGTGCTATTGCCATTGAGAATGCATTGGGCGTTAAAGTTAAATAACTCAGAAACTACAAAACATTTCAAAGTAAAAAGTTCCAGCATGTGTCTCCACAGTAAGCTGAATTATAAAACATGTGAATGGAGTTTCTAGGTGAAAGTGATTTTGACGTGCCACTATCTGCCATTATAAATTTCTCACATTTAAAGCACTATATTTCTAAAACTATGACACATTTCAAAGACTCCTTTTCAGGCAAACATGTCCACCGTAAGATGAACCTAAATAGGTTTGAATGGGGATTCTAGGTGTAAGTATGTAGGACTAGTAGCATGCCAAAGTTATAATTTTTTTCGGACGGCATACTATAGCATGTCGTTTTTCGTGATTTTGGACTATTTGAAAAAAAGATGAAAATCATGAACAAACGACATACTATAGTCCATGGTTTGGGACTTCATAATATATTATATCATATTTTTATGATTTTGGGACACTATGTCAGAGCCAGGACTTGAACCTGCAGCCTCCTGATTACCAGGCAGGCTCTGTACCCAGTGAGCCACTGTGCATGCTGTTCTTAAAAGGCCGAATAGATAATGACAGAAGAGCCAGAGACTTGTTTCCATTGTGGTTCATAAACATTCGAGCGTCTAGAGATAAACAACAGCAAAAGAAACAATAGACAAATCTCCTGTTATTTTATTTTTAGTATTTTATTTTTGTATCAATGTTGTACTCAAAGGGAACAGCAGACTGCATTGTGGCAGGTAGCAAGTAGATCAGTGACTTAGCACACTGGCTGCATGATCTGGAGATAGTGGGTTCAAACCCCACTCAAATCTTTACTTGCCAAAATCTGCCATTGACCCCCATTCTGAATTTCTCAAATTTAAAAGCACTATATTTCTAAAACTATGAAACATTTCAAAGATTTATTTTCAGGCAAACATGTCCACCGTAAGATGAACCTAAGTAGGCTTGAATGGGGTTTCTAGGTGTAAGTATGTAGGACTAGTAGCATGCCAAAGTTTGTGCTATTGCCATTGAGAATGCATTGGGCGTTAAAGTTAAATAACTCAGAAACTACAAAACATTTCAAAGTAAAAAGTTCCAGCATGTGTCTCCACAGTAAGCTGAATTATAAAAAGTGTGAATGGAGTTTCTAGGTGAAAGTGCTTTTTTGACGTGCCAATATCTGCCATTGAGCCCCATTGTAAAATTCTCAAATTTGAAAGCACTATATTTCTAAAACTATGAAACATTTCAAAGATTCCTTTTCAGGCAAACATGTCCACCGTAAGATGAACCTAAGTAGGCTTGAATGGGGTTTCTAGGTGTAAGTATGTAGGACTAGTAGCATGCCAAAGTTTGTGTTATTGCCATTGAGAATGCATTGGGCGTTAAAGTTAAATAACTCAGAAACTACAAAACATTTCAAAGTAAAAAGTTCCAGCATGTGTCTCCACAGTAAGCTGAATTATAAAAAGTGTGAATGGAGTTTCTAGGTGAAAGTGCTTTTTTGACGTGCCAATATCTGCCATTGAGCCCCATTGTAAAATTCTCAAATTTGAAAGCACTATATTTCTAAAACTATGAAACATTTCAAAGATTCCTTTTCAGGCAAACATGTCCACCGTAAGATGAACCTAAGTAGGCTTGAATGGGGTTTCTAGGTGTAAGTATGTAGGACTAGTAGCATGCCAAAGTTTGTGCTATTGCCATTGAGAATGCATTGGGCGTTAAAGTTAAATAACTCAGAAACTACAAAACATTTCAAAGTAAAAAGTTCCAGCATGTGTCTCCACAGTAAGCTGAATTATAAAACATGTGAATGGAGTTTCTAGGTGAAAGTGATTTTGACGTGCCACTATCTGCCATTATAAATTTCTCACATTTAAAGCACTATATTTCTAAAACTATGACACATTTCAAAGACTCCTTTTCAGGCAAACATGTCCACCGTAAGATGAACCTAAATAGGTTTGAATGGGGATTCTAGGTGTAAGTATGTAGGACTAGTAGCATGCCAAAGTTATAATTTTTTTCGGACGGCATACTATAGCATGTCGTTTTTCGTGATTTTGGACTATTTGAAAAAAATATGAAAATCATGAACAAACGACATACTATAGTCCATGGTTTGGGACTTCATAATATATTATATCATATTTTTATGATTTTGGGACACTATGTCAGAGCCAGGACTTGAACCTGCAGCCTCCTGATTACCAGGCAGGCTCTGTACCCAGTGAGCCACTGTGCATGCTGTTCTTAAAAGGCCGAATAGATAATGACAGAAGAGCCAGAGACTTGTTTCCATTGTGGTTCATAAACATTCGAGCGTCTAGAGATAAACAACAGCAAAAGAAACAATAGACAAATCTCCTGTTATTTTATTTTTTGTATTTTATTTTTGTATCAATGTTGTACTCAAAGGGAACAGCAGACTGCATTGTGGCAGGTAGCAAGTAGATCAGTGACTTAGCACACTGGCTGCATGATCTGGAGATAGTGGGTTCAAACCCCACTCAAATCTTTACTTGCCAAAATCTGCCATTGACCCCCATTCTGAATTTCTCAAATTTAAAAGCACTATATTTCTAAAACTATGAAACATTTCAAAGATTTATTTTCAGGCAAACATGTCCACCGTAAGATGAACCTAAGTAGGCTTGAATGGGGTTTCTAGGTGTAAGTATGTAGGACTAGTAGCATGCCAAAGTTTGTGCTATTGCCATTGAGAATGCATTGGGCGTTAAAGTTAAATAACTCAGAAACTACAAAACATTTCAAAGTAAAAAGTTCCAGCATGTGTCTCCACAGTAAGCTGAATTATAAAAAGTGTGAATGGAGTTTCTAGGTGAAAGTGCTTTTTTGACGTGCCAATATCTGCCATTGAGCCCCATTGTAAAATTCTCAAATTTGAAAGCACTATATTTCTAAAACTATGAAACATTTCAAAGATTCCTTTTCAGGCAAACATGTCCACCGTAAGATGAACCTAAGTAGGCTTGAATGGGGTTTCTAGGTGTAAGTATGTAGGACTAGTAGCATGCCAAAGTTTGTGCTATTGCCATTGAGAATGCATTGGGCGTTAAAGTTAAATAACTCAGAAACTACAAAACATTTCAAAGTAAAAAGTTCCAGCATGTGTCTCCACAGTAAGCTGAATTATAAAAAGTGTGAACGGAGTTTCTAGGTGAAAGTGCTTTTTTGACGTGCCAATATCTGCCATTGAGCCCCATTGTAAAATTCTCAAATTTGAAAGCACTATATTTCTAAAACTATGAAACATTTCAAAGATTCCTTTTCAGGCAAACATGTCCACCGTAAGATGAACCTAAGTAGGCTTGAATGGGGTTTCTAGGTGTAAGTATGTAGGACTAGTAGCATGCCAAAGTTTGTGTTATTGCCATTGAGAATGCATTGGGCGTTAAAGTTAAATAACTCAGAAACTACAAAACATTTCAAAGTAAAAAGTTCCAGCATGTGTCTCCACAGTTAGCTGAATTATAAAAATTGTGAATGGAGTTTCTAGGTGAAAGTGCTTTTTTGACGTGCCAATATCTGCCATTGAGCCCCATTGTATAATTCTCAAATTTGAAAGCACTATATTTCTAAAACTATGAAACATTTCAAAGATTCCTTTTCAGGCAAACATGTCCACCGTAAGATGAACCTAAGTAGGCTTGAATGGGGTTTCTAGGTGTAAGTATGTAGGACTAGTAGCATGCCAAAGTTTGTGCTATTGCCATTGAGAATGCATTGGGCGTTAAAGTTAAATAACTCAGAAACTACAAAACATTTCAAAGTAAAAAGTTCCAGCATGTGTCTCCACAGTAAGCTGAATTATAAAAAGTGTGAATGGAGTTTCTAGGTGAAAGTGCTTTTTTGACGTGCCAATATCTGCCATTGAGCCCCATTGTAAAATTCTCAAATTTGAAAGCACTATATTTCTAAAACTATGAAACATTTCAAAGATTCCTTTTCAGGCAAACATGTCCACCGTAAGATGAACCTAAGTAGGCTTGAATGGGGTTTCTAGGTGTAAGTATGTAGGACTAGTAGCATGCCAAAGTTTGTGCTATTGCCATTGAGAATGCATTGGGCGTTAAAGTTAAATAACTCAGAAACTACAAAACATTTCAAAGTAAAAAGTTCCAGCATGTGTCTCCACAGTAAGCTGAATTATAAAAAGTGTGAATGGAGTTTCTAGGTGAAAGTGCTTTTTTGACGTGCCAATATCTGCCATTGAGCCCCATTGTAAAATTCTCAAATTTGAAAGCACTATATTTCTAAAACTATGAAACATTTCAAAGATTCCTTTTCAGGCAAACATGTCCACCGTAAGATGAACCTAAGTAGGCTTGAATGGGGTTTCTAGGTGTAAGTATGTAGGACTAGTAGCATGCCAAAGTTTGTGCTATTGCCATTGAGAATGCATTGGGCGTTAAAGTTAAATAACTCAGAAACTACAAAACATTTCAAAGTAAAAAGTTCCAGCATGTGTCTCCACAGTAAGCTGAATTATAAAACATGTGAATGGAGTTTCTAGGTGAAAGTGATTTTGACGTGCCACTATCTGCCATTATAAATTTCTCACATTTAAAGCACTATATTTCTAAAACTATGACACATTTCAAAGACTCCTTTTCAGGCAAACATGTCCACCGTAAGATGAACCTAAATAGGTTTGAATGGGGATTCTAGGTGTAAGTATGTAGGACTAGTAGTATGCCAAAGTTATAATTTTTTTCGGACGGCATACTATAGCATGTCGTTTTTCGTGATTTTGGACTATTTGAAAAAAAGATGAAAATCATGAACAAACGACATACTATAGTCCATGGTTTGGGACTTCATAATATATTATGTCATATTTTTATGATTTTGGGACACTATGTCAGAGCCAGGACTTGAACCTGCAGCCTCCTGATTACCAGGCAGGCTCTGTACCCAGTGAGCCACTGTGCATGCTGTTCTTAAAAGGCCGAATAGATAATGACAGAAGAGCCAGAGACTTGTTTCCATTGTGGTTCATAAACATTCGAGCGTCTAGAGATAAACAACAGCAAAAGAAACAATAGACAAATCTCCTGTTATTTTATTTTTTGTATTTTATTTTTGTATCAATGTTGTACTCAAAGGGAACAGCAGACTGCATTGTGGCAGGTAGCAAGTAGATCAGTGACTATATTTCTAAAACTATGAAACATTTCAAAGATTCCTTTTCAGGCAAACATGTCCACCGTAAGATGAACCTAAGTAGGCTTGAATGGGGTTTCTAGGTGTAAGTATGTAGGACTAGTAGCATGCCAAAGTTTGTGCTATTGCCATTGAGAATGCATTGGGCGTTAAAGTTAAATAACTCAGAAACTACAAAACATTTCAAAGTAAAAAGTTCCAGCATGTGTCTCCACAGTAAGCTGAATTATAAAAAGTGTGAATGGAGTTTCTAGGTGAAAGTGCTTTTTTGACGTGCCAATATCTGCCATTGAGCCCCATTGTAAAATTCTCAAATTTGAAAGCACTATATTTCTAAAACTATGAAACATTTCAAAGATTCCTTTTCAGGCAAACATGTCCACCGTAAGATGAACCTAAGTAGGCTTGAATGGGGTTTCTAGGTGTAAGTATGTAGGACTAGTAGCATGCCAAAGTTTGTGCTATTGCCATTGAGAATGCATTGGGCGTTAAAGTTAAATAACTCAGAAACTACAAAACATTTCAAAGTAAAAAGTTCCAGCATGTGTCTCCACAGTAAGCTGAATTATAAAAAGTGTGAATGGAGTTTCTAGGTGAAAGTGCTTTTTTGACGTGCCAATATCTGCCATTGAGCCCCATTGTAAAATTCTCAAATTTGAAAGCACTATATTTCTAAAACTATGAAACATTTCAAAGATTCCTTTTCAGGCAAACATGTCCACCGTAAGATGAACCTAAGTAGGCTTGAATGGGGTTTCTAGGTGTAAGTATGTAGGACTAGTAGCATGCCAAAGTTTGTGCTATTGCCATTGAGAATGCATTGGGCGTTAAAGTTAAATAACTCAGAAACTACAAAACATTTCAAAGTAAAAAGTTCCAGCATGTGTCTCCACAGTAAGCTGAATTATAAAAAGTGTGAATGGAGTTTCTAGGTGAAAGTGCTTTTTTGACGTGCCAATATCTGCCATTGAGCCCCATTGTAAAATTCTCAAATTTGAAAGCACTATATTTCTAAAACTATGAAACATTTCAAAGATTCCTTTTCAGGCAAACATGTCCACCGTAAGATGAACCTAAGTAGGCTTGAATGGGGTTTCTAGGTGTAAGTATGTAGGACTAGTAGCATGCCAAAGTTTGTGCTATTGCCATTGAGAATGCATTGGGCGTTAAAGTTAAATAACTCAGAAACTACAAAACATTTCAAAGTAAAAAGTTCCAGCATGTGTCTCCACAGTAAGCTGAATTATAAAACATGTGAATGGAGTTTCTAGGTGAAAGTGATTTTGACGTGCCACTATCTGCCATTATAAATTTCTCACATTTAAAGCACTATATTTCTAAAACTATGACACATTTCAAAGACTCCTTTTCAGGCAAACATGTCCACCGTAAGATGAACCTAAATAGGTTTGAATGGGGATTCTAGGTGTAAGTATGTAGGACTAGTAGTATGCCAAAGTTATAATTTTTTTCGGACGGCATACTATAGCATGTCGTTTTTCGTGATTTTGGACTATTTGAAAAAAAGATGAAAATCATGAACAAACGACATACTATAGTCCATGGTTTGGGACTTCATAATATATTATGTCATATTTTTATGATTTTGGGACACTATGTCAGAGCCAGGACTTGAACCTGCAGCCTCCTGATTACCAGGCAGGCTCTGTACCCAGTGAGCCACTGTGCATGCTGTTCTTAAAAGGCCGAATAGATAATGACAGAAGAGCCAGAGACTTGTTTCCATTGTGGTTCATAAACATTCGAGCGTCTAGAGATAAACAACAGCAAAAGAAACAATAGACAAATCTCCTGTTATTTTATTTTTTGTATTTTATTTTTGTATCAATGTTGTACTCAAAGGGAACAGCAGACTGCATTGTGGCAGGTAGCAAGTAGATCAGTGACTATATTTCTAAAACTATGAAACATTTCAAAGATTCCTTTTCAGGCAAACATGTCCACCGTAAGATGAACCTAAGTAGGCTTGAATGGGGTTTCTAGGTGTAAGTATGTAGGACTAGTAGCATGCCAAAGTTTGTGCTATTGCCATTGAGAATGCATTGGGCGTTAAAGTTAAATAACTCAGAAACTACAAAACATTTCAAAGTAAAAAGTTCCAGCATGTGTCTCCACAGTAAGCTGAATTATAAAAAGTGTGAATGGAGTTTCTAGGTGAAAGTGCTTTTTTGACGTGCCAATATCTGCCATTGAGCCCCATTGTAAAATTCTCAAATTTGAAAGCACTATATTTCTAAAACTATGAAACATTTCAAAGATTCCTTTTCAGGCAAACATGTCCACCGTAAGATGAACCTAAGTAGGCTTGAATGGGGTTTCTAGGTGTAAGTATGTAGGACTAGTAGCATGCCAAAGTTTGTGCTATTGCCATTGAGAATGCATTGGGCGTTAAAGTTAAATAACTCAGAAACTACAAAACATTTCAAAGTAAAAAGTTCCAGCATGTGTCTCCACAGTAAGCTGAATTATAAAAAGTGTGAATGGAGTTTCTAGGTGAAAGTGCTTTTTTGACGTGCCAATATCTGCCATTGAGCCCCATTGTAAAATTCTCAAATTTGAAAGCACTATATTTCTAAAACTATGAAACATTTCAAAGATTCCTTTTCAGGCAAACATGTCCACCGTAAGATGAACCTAAGTAGGCTTGAATGGGGTTTCTAGGTGTAAGTATGTAGGACTAGTAGCATGCCAAAGTTTGTGCTATTGCCATTGAGAATGCATTGGGCGTTAAAGTTAAATAACTCAGAAACTACAAAACATTTCAAAGTAAAAAGTTCCAGCATGTGTCTCCACAGTAAGCTGAATTATAAAAAGTGTGAATGGAGTTTCTAGGTGAAAGTGCTTTTTTGACGTGCCAATATCTGCCATTGAGCCCCATTGTAAAATTCTCAAATTTGAAAGCACTATATTTCTAAAACTATGAAACATTTCAAAGATTCCTTTTCAGGCAAACATGTCCACCGTAAGATGAACCTAAGTAGGCTTGAATGGGGTTTCTAGGTGTAAGTATGTAGGACTAGTAGCATGCCAAAGTTTGTGCTATTGCCATTGAGAATGCATTGGGCGTTAAAGTTAAATAACTCAGAAACTACAAAACATTTCAAAGTAAAAAGTTCCAGCATGTGTCTCCACAGTAAGCTGAATTATAAAAAGTGTGAATGGAGTTTCTAGGTGAAAGTGCTTTTTTGACGTGCCAATATCTGCCATTGAGCCCCATTGTAAAATTCTCAAATTTGAAAGCACTATATTTCTAAAACTATGAAACATTTCAAAGATTCCTTTTCAGGCAAACATGTCCACCGTAAGATGAACCTAAGTAGGCTTGAATGGGGTTTCTAGGTGTAAGTATGTAGGACTAGTAGCATGCCAAAGTTTGTGCTATTGCCATTGAGAATGCATTGGGCGTTAAAGTTAAATAACTCAGAAACTACAAAACATTTCAAAGTAAAAAGTTCCAGCATGTGTCTCCACAGTAAGCTGAATTATAAAACATGTGAATGGAGTTTCTAGGTGAAAGTGATTTTGACGTGCCACTATCTGCCATTATAAATTTCTCACATTTAAAGCACTATATTTCTAAAACTATGACACATTTCAAAGACTCCTTTTCAGGCAAACATGTCCACCGTAAGATGAACCTAAATAGGTTTGAATGGGGATTCTAGGTGTAAGTATGTAGGACTAGTAGTATGCCAAAGTTATAATTTTTTTCGGACGGCATACTATAGCATGTCGTTTTTCGTGATTTTGGACTATTTGAAAAAAAGATGAAAATCATGAACAAACGACATACTATAGTCCATGGTTTGGGACTTCATAATATATTATGTCATATTTTTATGATTTTGGGACACTATGTCAGAGCCAGGACTTGAACCTGCAGCCTCCTGATTACCAGGCAGGCTCTGTACCCAGTGAGCCACTGTGCATGCTGTTCTTAAAAGGCCGAATAGATAATGACAGAAGAGCCAGAGACTTGTTTCCATTGTGGTTCATAAACATTCGAGCGTCTAGAGATAAACAACAGCAAAAGAAACAATAGACAAATCTCCTGTTATTTTATTTTTTGTATTTTATTTTTGTATCAATGTTGTACTCAAAGGGAACAGCAGACTGCATTGTGGCAGGTAGCAAGTAGATCAGTGACTATATTTCTAAAACTATGAAACATTTCAAAGATTCCTTTTCAGGCAAACATGTCCACCGTAAGATGAACCTAAGTAGGCTTGAATGGGGTTTCTAGGTGTAAGTATGTAGGACTAGTAGCATGCCAAAGTTTGTGCTATTGCCATTGAGAATGCATTGGGCGTTAAAGTTAAATAACTCAGAAACTACAAAACATTTCAAAGTAAAAAGTTCCAGCATGTGTCTCCACAGTAAGCTGAATTATAAAAAGTGTGAATGGAGTTTCTAGGTGAAAGTGCTTTTTTGACGTGCCAATATCTGCCATTGAGCCCCATTGTAAAATTCTCAAATTTGAAAGCACTATATTTCTAAAACTATGAAACATTTCAAAGATTCCTTTTCAGGCAAACATGTCCACCGTAAGATGAACCTAAGTAGGCTTGAATGGGGTTTCTAGGTGTAAGTATGTAGGACTAGTAGCATGCCAAAGTTTGTGCTATTGCCATTGAGAATGCATTGGGCGTTAAAGTTAAATAACTCAGAAACTACAAAACATTTCAAAGTAAAAAGTTCCAGCATGTGTCTCCACAGTAAGCTGAATTATAAAAAGTGTGAATGGAGTTTCTAGGTGAAAGTGCTTTTTTGACGTGCCAATATCTGCCATTGAGCCCCATTGTAAAATTCTCAAATTTGAAAGCACTATATTTCTAAAACTATGAAACATTTCAAAGATTCCTTTTCAGGCAAACATGTCCACCGTAAGATGAACCTAAGTAGGCTTGAATGGGGTTTCTAGGTGTAAGTATGTAGGACTAGTAGCATGCCAAAGTTTGTGCTATTGCCATTGAGAATGCATTGGGCGTTAAAGTTAAATAACTCAGAAACTACAAAACATTTCAAAGTAAAAAGTTCCAGCATGTGTCTCCACAGTAAGCTGAATTATAAAACATGTGAATGGAGTTTCTAGGTGAAAGTGATTTTGACGTGCCACTATCTGCCATTATAAATTTCTCACATTTAAAGCACTATTGCCATTGAGAATGCATTGGGCGTTAAAGTTAAATAACTCAGAAACTACAAAACATTTCAAAGTAAAAAGTTCCAGCATGTGTCTCCACAGTAAGCTGAATTATAAAAAGTGTGAATGGAGTTTCTAGGTGAAAGTGCTTTTTTGACGTGCCAATATCTGCCATTGAGCCCCATTGTAAAATTCTCAAATTTGAAAGCACTATATTTCTAAAACTATGAAACATTTCAAAGATTCCTTTTCAGGCAAACATGTCCACCGTAAGATGAACCTAAGTAGGCTTGAATGGGGTTTCTAGGTGTAAGTATGTAGGACTAGTAGCATGCCAAAGTTTGTGCTATTGCCATTGAGAATGCATTGGGCGTTAAAGTTAAATAACTCAGAAACTACAAAACATTTCAAAGTAAAAAGTTCCAGCATGTGTCTCCACAGTAAGCTGAATTATAAAAAGTGTGAATGGAGTTTCTAGGTGAAAGTGCTTTTTTGACGTGCCAATATCTGCCATTGAGCCCCATTGTAAAATTCTCAAATTTGAAAGCACTATATTTCTAAAACTATGAAACATTTCAAAGATTCCTTTTCAGGCAAACATGTCCACCGTAAGATGAACCTAAGTAGGCTTGAATGGGGTTTCTAGGTGTAAGTATGTAGGACTAGTAGCATGCCAAAGTTTGTGCTATTGCCATTGAGAATGCATTGGGCGTTAAAGTTAAATAACTCAGAAACTACAAAACATTTCAAAGTAAAAAGTTCCAGCATGTGTCTCCACAGTAAGCTGAATTATAAAAAGTGTGAATGGAGTTTCTAGGTGAAAGTGCTTTTTTGACGTGCCAATATCTGCCATTGAGCCCCATTGTAAAATTCTCAAATTTGAAAGCACTATATTTCTAAAACTATGAAACATTTCAAAGATTCCTTTTCAGGCAAACATGTCCACCGTAAGATGAACCTAAGTAGGCTTGAATGGGGTTTCTAGGTGTAAGTATGTAGGACTAGTAGCATGCCAAAGTTTGTGCTATTGCCATTGAGAATGCATTGGGCGTTAAAGTTAAATAACTCAGAAACTACAAAACATTTCAAAGTAAAAAGTTCCAGCATGTGTCTCCACAGTAAGCTGAATTATAAAACATGTGAATGGAGTTTCTAGGTGAAAGTGATTTTGACGTGCCACTATCTGCCATTATAAATTTCTCACATTTAAAGCACTATTGCCATTGAGAATGCATTGGGCGTTAAAGTTAAATAACTCAGAAACTACAAAACATTTCAAAGTAAAAAGTTCCAGCATGTGTCTCCACAGTAAGCTGAATTATAAAAAGTGTGAATGGAGTTTCTAGGTGAAAGTGCTTTTTTGACGTGCCAATATCTGCCATTGAGCCCCATTGTAAAATTCTCAAATTTGAAAGCACTATATTTCTAAAACTATGAAACATTTCAAAGATTCCTTTTCAGGCAAACATGTCCACCGTAAGATGAACCTAAGTAGGCTTGAATGGGGTTTCTAGGTGTAAGTATGTAGGACTAGTAGCATGCCAAAGTTTGTGCTATTGCCATTGAGAATGCATTGGGCGTTAAAGTTAAATAACTCAGAAACTACAAAACATTTCAAAGTAAAAAGTTCCAGCATGTGTCTCCACAGTAAGCTGAATTATAAAAAGTGTGAATGGAGTTTCTAGGTGAAAGTGCTTTTTTGACGTGCCAATATCTGCCATTGAGCCCCATTGTAAAATTCTCAAATTTGAAAGCACTATATTTCTAAAACTATGAAACATTTCAAAGATTCCTTTTCAGGCAAACATGTCCACCGTAAGATGAACCTAAGTAGGCTTGAATGGGGTTTCTAGGTGTAAGTATGTAGGACTAGTAGCATGCCAAAGTTTGTGCTATTGCCATTGAGAATGCATTGGGCGTTAAAGTTAAATAACTCAGAAACTACAAAACATTTCAAAGTAAAAAGTTCCAGCATGTGTCTCCACAGTAAGCTGAATTATAAAACATGTGAATGGAGTTTCTAGGTGAAAGTGATTTTGACGTGCCACTATCTGCCATTATAAATTTCTCACATTTAAAGCACTATTGCCATTGAGAATGCATTGGGCGTTAAAGTTAAATAACTCAGAAACTACAAAACATTTCAAAGTAAAAAGTTCCAGCATGTGTCTCCACAGTAAGCTGAATTATAAAAAGTGTGAATGGAGTTTCTAGGTGAAAGTGCTTTTTTGACGTGCCAATATCTGCCATTGAGCCCCATTGTAAAATTCTCAAATTTGAAAGCACTATATTTCTAAAACTATGAAACATTTCAAAGATTCCTTTTCAGGCAAACATGTCCACCGTAAGATGAACCTAAGTAGGCTTGAATGGGGTTTCTAGGTGTAAGTATGTAGGACTAGTAGCATGCCAACGTTTGTGCTATTGCCATTGAGAATGCATTGGGCGTTAAAGTTAAATAACTCAGAAACTACAAAACATTTCAAAGTAAAAAGTTCCAGCATGTGTCTCCACAGTAAGCTGAATTATAAAAAGTGTGAATGGAGTTTCTAGGTGAAAGTGCTTTTTTGACGTGCCAATATCTGCCATTGAGCCCCATTGTAAAATTCTCAAATTTGAAAGCACTATATTTCTAAAACTATGAAACATTTCAAAGATTCCTTTTCAGGCAAACATGTCCACCGTAAGATGAACCTAAGTAGGCTTGAATGGGGTTTCTAGGTGTAAGTATGTAGGACTAGTAGCATGCCAAAGTTTGTGTTATTGCCATTGAGAATGCATTGGGCGTTAAAGTTAAATAACTCAGAAACTACAAAACATTTCAAAGTAAAAAGTTCCAGCATGTGTCTCCACAGTTAGCTGAATTATAAAAATTGTGAATGGAGTTTCTAGGTGAAAGTGCTTTTTTGACGTGCCAATATCTGCCATTGAGCCCCATTGTATAATTCTCAAATTTGAAAGCACTATATTTCTAAAACTATGAAACATTTCAAAGATTCCTTTTCAGGCAAACATGTCCACCGTAAGATGAACCTAAGTAGGCTTGAATGGGGTTTCTAGGTGTAAGTATGTAGGACTAGTAGCATGCCAAAGTTTGTGCTATTGCCATTGAGAATGCATTGGGCGTTAAAGTTAAATAACTCAGAAACTACAAAACATTTCAAAGTAAAAAGTTCCAGCATGTGTCTCCACAGTAAGCTGAATTATAAAAAGTGTGAATGGAGTTTCTAGGTGAAAGTGCTTTTTTGACGTGCCAATATCTGCCATTGAGCCCCATTGTAAAATTCTCAAATTTGAAAGCACTATATTTCTAAAACTATGAAACATTTCAAAGATTCCTTTTCAGGCAAACATGTCCACTGTAAGATGAACCTAAGTAGGCTTGAATGGGGTTTCTAGGTGTAAGTATGTAGGACTAGTAGCATGCCAAAGTTTGTGCTATTGCCATTGAGAATGCATTGGGCGTTAAAGTTAAATAACTCAGAAACTACAAAACATTTCAAAGTAAAAAGTTCCAGCATGTGTCTCCACAGTAAGCTGAATTATAAAACATGTGAATGGAGTTTCTAGGTGAAAGTGATTTTGACGTGCCACTATCTGCCATTATAAATTTCTCACATTTAAAGCACTATATTTCTAAAACTATGACACATTTCAAAGACTCCTTTTCAGGCAAACATGTCCACCGTAAGATGAACCTAAATAGGTTTGAATGGGGATTCTAGGTGTAAGTATGTAGGACTAGTAGCATGCCAAAGTTATAATTTTTTTCGGACGGCATACTATAGCATGTCGTTTTTCGTGATTTTGGACTATTTGAAAAAAAGATGAAAATCATGAACAAACGACATACTATAGTCCATGGTTTGGGACTTCATAATATATTATGCCATATTTGTATGATTTTGGGACACTATGTCAGAGCCAGGACTTGAACCTGCAGCCTCCTGATTACCAGGCAGGCTCTGTACCCAGTGAGCCACTGTGCATGCTGTTCTTAAAAGGCCGAATAGATAATGACAGAAGAGCCAGAGACTTGTTTCCATTGTGGTTCATAAACATTCGAGCGTCTAGAGATAAACAACAGCAAAAGAAACAATAGACAAATCTCCTGTTATTTTATTTTTTGTATTTTATTTTTGTATCAATGTTGTACTCAAAGGGAACAGCAGACTGCATTGTGGCAGGTAGCAAGTAGATCAGTGACTTAGCAAACTGGCTGCATGATCTGGAGATAGTGGGTTCAAACCCCACTCAAATCTTTACTTGCCAAAATCTGCCATTGACCCCCATTCTGAATTTCTCAAATTTAAAAGCACTATATTTCTAAAACTATGAAACATTTCAAAGATTTATTTTCAGGCAAACATGTCCACCGTAAGATGAACCTAAGTAGGCTTGAATGGGGTTTCTAGGTGTAAGTATGTAGGACTAGTAGCATGCCAAAGTTTGTGCTATTGCCATTGAGAATGCATTGGGCGTTAAAGTTAAATAACTCAGAAACTACAAAACATTTCAAAGTAAAAAGTTCCAGCATGTGTCTCCACAGTAAGCTGAATTATAAAAAGTGTGAATGGAGTTTCTAGGTGAAAGTGCTTTTTTGACGTGCCAAAATCTGCCATTGAGCCCCATTGTAAAATTCTCAAATTTGAAAGCACTATATTTCTAAAACTATGAAACATTTCAAAGATTCCTTTTCAGGCAAAGATGTCCACCGTAAGATGAACCTAAGTAGGCTTGAATGGGGTTTCTAGGTGTAAGTATGTAGGACTAGTAGCATGCCAAAGTTTGTGCTATTGCCATTGAGAATGCATTGGGCGTTAAAGTAAAATAACTCAGAAACTACAAAACATTTCAAAGTAAAAAGTTCCAGCATGTGTCTCCACAGTAAGCTGAATTATAAAAAGTGTGAATGGAGTTTCTAGGTGAAAGTGCTTTTTTGACGTGCCAATATCTGCCATTGAGCCCCATTGTAAAATTCTCAAATTTGAAAGCACTATATTTCTAAAACTATGAAACATTTCAAAGATTCCTTTTCAGGCAAACATGTCCACCGTAAGATGAACCTAAGTAGGCTTGAATGGGGTTTCTAGGTGTAAGTATGTAGGACTAGTAGCATGCCAAAGTTTGTGTTATTGCCATTGAGAATGCATTGGGCGTTAAAGTTAAATAACTCAGAAACTACAAAACATTTCAAAGTAAAAAGTTCCAGCATGTGTCTCCACAGTTAGCTGAATTATAAAAAGTGTGAATGGAGTTTCTAGGTGAAAGTGCTTTTTTGACGTGCCAAAATCTGCCATTGAGCCCCATTGTAAAATTCTCAAATTTGAAAGCACTATATTTCTAAAACTATGAAACATTTCAAAGATTCCTTTTCAGGCAAAGATGTCCACCGTAAGATGAACCTAAGTAGGCTTGAATGGGGTTTCTAGGTGTAAGTATGTAGGACTAGTAGCATGCCAAAGTTTGTGCTATTGCCATTGAGAATGCATTGGGCGTTAAAGTTAAATAACTCAGAAACTACAAAACATTTCAAAGTAAAAAGTTCCAGCATGTGTCTCCACAGTAAGCTGAATTATACAACGTGTGAATGGAGTTTCTAGGTGAAAGTGATTTTGACGTGCCACTATCTGCCATTATACATTTCTCACATTTAAAGCACTATATTTCTAAAACTATGAAACATTTCAAAGATTCCTTTTCAGGCAAACATGTCCACCGTAAGATGAACCTAAGTAGGCTTGAATGGGGTTTCTAGGTGTAAGTATGTAGGACTAGTAGCATGCCAAAGTTTGTGTTATTGCCATTGAGAATGCATTGGGCGTTAAAGTTAAATAACTCAGAAACTACAAAACATTTCAAAGTAAAAAGTTCCAGCATGTGTCTCCACAGTTAGCTGAATTATAAAAAGTGTGAATGGAGTTTCTAGGTGAAAGTGCTTTTTTGACGTGCCAATATCTGCCATTGAGCCCCATTGTAAAATTCTCAAATTTGAAATCACTATATTTCTAAAACTATGAAACATTTCAAAGATTCCTTTTCAGGCAAACATGTCCACCGTAAGATGAACCTAAGTAGGCTTGAATGGGGTTTCTAGGTGTAAGTATGTAGGACTAGTAGCATGCCAAAGTTTGTGCTATTGCCATTGAGAATGCATTGGGCGTTAAAGTTAAATAACTCAGAAACTACAAAACATTTCAAAGTAAAAAGTTCCAGCATGTGTCTCCACAGTAAGCTGAATTATACAACGTGTGAATGGAGTTTCTAGGTGAAAGTGATTTTGACGTGCCACTATCTGCCATTATACATTTCTCACATTTAAAGCACTATATTTCTAAAACTATGAAACATTTCAAAGATTCCTTTTCAGGCAAACATGTCCACCGTAAGATGAACCTAAGTAGGCTTGAATGTGGTTTCTAGGTGTAAGTATGTAGGACTAGTAGCATGCCAAAGTTTGTGCTATTGCCATTGAGAATGCATTGGGCTTTAAAGTTAAATAACTCAGAAACTACAAAACATTTCAAAGTAAAAAGTTCCACCATGTGTCTCCACAGTAAGCTGAATTATAAAACGTGTGAATGGAGTTTCTAGGTGAAAGTGCTTTTTTGACGTGCCACTATCTGCCATTATACATTTCTCACATTTAAAGCACTATATTTCTAAAACTATGAAACATTTCAAAGTCTCCTTTTCAGGCAAACATGTCCACCGTAAGATGAACCTAAATAGGTTTGAATGGGGATTCTAGGTGTAAGTATGTAGGACTAGTAGCATGCCAAAGTTATAACTTTTTTTCGGAAGGCATACTATAGCATGTCGTTTTTCGTGATTTTGGAGGATTTGAAAAAAAAGATGGAAATCATGAAAAAACGACATACTATAGTCCATGGTTTGGGACGGCATAATATATTATGCCATATTTTCATGATTTTGGGACACTATGTCAGAGCCAGGACTTGAACCTGCAGCCTCCTGATTACCAGGCAGGCTCTGTACCCAGTGAGCCACCGTGCATGCTGTACATAAAAGGCCAAATAGATAATGACAGAAGAGCCAGAGACTTGTTTCCATTGTGGTTCATAAACATTCGAGCGTCTAGAGATAAACAACAGCAAAAGAAACCATAGACAAATCTCCTGTTATTTTATTTTTTGTATTTTATTTTCGTATCAATCTTGTACTCAAAGGGAACAGCAGACTGCATTGTAGCAGGTAGCAGTAGATCAGTGACTTAGCACACTGGCTGCATTATCTGGAGATAGTGGGTTCAAACCCCACTCAAATCATTACTTGCCAAAATCTGCCATTGACCCCCATTCTGAATTTCTCAAATTTAAAAGCACTATATTTCTAAAACTATGAAACATTTCAAAGATTCCTTTTCAGGCAAACATGTCCACCGTAAGATGAACCTAAGTAGGCTTGAATGGGGTTTCTAGGTGTAAGTATGTAGTAGCATGCCAAAGTTTGTGCTATTGCCATTGAGAATGCATTGGGCGTTAAAGTTAAATAACTCAGAAACTACAAAACATTTCAAAGTAAAAAGTTCCAGCATGTGTCTCCACAGTAAGCTGAATTATAAAACGTGTGAATGGAGTTTCTAGGTGAAAGTGATTTTGACGTGCCAATATCTGCCATTGAGCCCCATTGTAAATTTCTCAAATTTGAAAGCACTATATTTCTTCGTACAGTTTTTCACCCTGAGAGTCATACTGTTTATACTGTAGCTCATTTCAACTGCCGAAACCCGGGATTGAACCATGCAGGGACCTTTAGATCTTCAGTCTAACGCTCTCCCAACTGAGTCATTGGTCAGTTAATGAAGCCTGGAGAGCCGTGAATGGTCAATTAATGAAGCCTCCTCCTGTGATTCGTCAGTTAATGAAGCTCAAAGCCCCGCGAATGGTCAATTAATGAAGCCTCCTTACAGTCTTTCAGGGGCTGGGTAGAGCTATTTCGGCTTGCAAGGGTCACATCCAGAATTTATTTTGACATGTATTGTTACTTGTTACTTCTTAAACAAATAATCTCGTACACTTTTCACCCAGGGACAACAGCCTGAGAGTCATACTGTTTTCTGTACCTCATTTCAACTGCCAAAACCCAGGTCTGAACCAGGGACCTTTAGATCTTCAGTCTAATGCTCTGCCAACAGAGCTATTTTGGCTTGCAAGATGCTGCTGTAATCGTTTTGCATGAGTGGCTGGTGGACCGTAGACCCTCAATGCCTGACTTGTCTGTGGAAAGCCCACTGGAGGCTGAGAAATCCCCTCGTCTGCGCTCTTGATACTGATGGTGTGGTCATCGGTGGAGCGCCAGGTGTAGACAAGGTCACGTTTATAATCCAGGGTGTCTGCGGAATTTGGACAAAGATACATAAAACGTATAGATAGCATAGATAATAAGAGTGAGCTTCTCAACAAGAGCTTCTCAATTTAAACTATACAGCATTTCAAGTGCCTGAACAATTGCAGTTAACATTTAAAGGACAACTTTAGTTTTTTTTCATGGGGCTAAATATGTATTTTTTATAGCGATCTATTTTTGTATTATTTACTACTTACTACTTGGGGTCCTACTAGACCCCAAGAAATTAAATCTAGCCACAAAAGATCACGACATCTACTGAATGTGTCAAACTGACATATTGAGTCTATGACACACAGTGTGGCTTCCCCCCAGTAGGCCTCCTTCACATTCAGTAGATCCTGTGATCTTTTATGGCCAGATGTAATTTCCTGAGGTCTATTAGGACTATAGTAAATAATAAAAAATTAAATCGCCATCATTTTTTGTAAAAAAAATACATACAGTCGTTGCCGAAAATATTGGCACACTTGCATTTTTTTCAACACGTCGAACGTCGTGGGTCTTCCCAAAACACACATCAAGAAGCACCCAGGAATGGTTCAACAGAAAACGCTGGACTGTTCTAAAGTGGCCAGCAATGAGTCCAGATCTCAATCCCATTGAACACCTGTGGAGGGATCTGAAAATGGCAGTTGGAAGAAGGCACCCTTCTAATCTGGGGCAACTGGAGAGTTTGCAAAAGCAGAGTGGGCCAAAGTGCCAGCAGAGAGGTGTAGGCATCTCATTGAAACCTATAGGAAGCGTTTGACAGCAGTTATTTTCTCCAAAGGCTGTGCTACCAAATATTGAATTTAAGGTGTCAATAATTTTGTCACAGCAATTTCTGTGTAATCCATTATTTTAAATTAAACAAAACAAAGCTTCTGTACTATTATTAGTTCAATAAAGAATTTTGGAGACCAAATACTTTTGCCAATTTCAACTTATTTTACAGACAGTTGAGTTGTTTGTTCTTTATGTGCAAGGGTGCCAATATTTTCGGCCACGATTGTATTTAGCACCATGCTCGAATGCCCCCCCCCCCCCCACCCCCTGTCAAAAACAGCTAAAATCCCTAAAACGAAAGAAAGAAAGCAGCAAATGATAAAAAATAAATAACACTCATCTTTTACTTTCTCTATAGGCCTAATAACAACCTAAAACATGAACCTTGGTTGAAAAAAACTAAAGTTGTCCTTCAAGAGAAGAGAGTGCATAAGACCTTAGCATCTAGTAGACAAGACCAAAGCAGAGCATTCTGCAATAATAGCCAATCTACAATCGGCTCGGCTAATGCCATCAGGTAGGAGGTACGAGGTCCATGCGTGCAAGTATAATAGGTACAAGCATTCCTTTGTCCCTCTGTCAATCACACTTCTTAACAGAGTCCATGCAGAGGGCAGACAGGGTAGGGGTTGAAGGTTTTGAGGTGATGTTCTTCCTCTTTTGCATTAGGTATGGTGGTGTGTGGGTTTTTTAATGTTGTACGGGTCACTGTGTGCCTTTTTTGTCTTATATTGTGTATTGTACTGTATTGTATCTGTATCTGTATGCTGCAGGGCGGGTCCTTGGGATCCAAGACAAATTTCTCCCTCGGGAGACAAAATAAAGAAACCTTGAACCTTGTACAAGCTCATAATGCAAATGTTGTCACACAAGCTTAAATATATATTCTCACCTATGAATTGCATCAGAAATGGTATATCTTGTCCATTCTGATCACTCCTAGCAAATTAAATACAATCAGAATGTATAAATTGAAATAAGAAACGCATTACATGAGGAGACAGTTACCTTCCTCTGTGAATTTCCTCCAAAATGCAGTGACTAGACTGACATGGAACGCGGACGTCGTCCTCTTCCTCGTCACATGTAGGTTGTGGCCAGCGAACGTTCTTGATCATGTTCTACAAGGCATCCGACACAACCTTTGTAAGGTTGTGAAAGTGATATTCTTTGTAGAAAAGT